>NC_056624.2:56088239-56406702 GCF_002870075.4 Lactuca sativa
TTGAAGAACTCGACGAGTTCAAGGAGGAACTCAATGAGTCGTGTTGAAAAGTCTCGACTCTGTTATAAGGAGGAACTCGACGAGTTCATGAAAGAACTCGACGAGTTGGATCATGATTTCAAGGTTTTATGATTCATGAAACTCGACGAGTTGATGGACCAACTCAGGGAGTTGAGTCAACCAGGATGTTGAATTTAACCAGAATGTTGACTTTGATCGGGATGTTGACTATGACTTTGACTTTGACCAAAATTTACCCTTATGGGGTCATGAGTACGGAAGGATAATTAAAGGAAAGTGTAGGAGTTTGAGAGGAGTTGATTTCAGAGCATAAGTCTTTACAGTTATTCCCAGTTATCAAGGTGAGTTACCTTCCTGTAGAAGTGGGTCGAAGGAACCAATGCCGACCCATTAGTAGTTGATTATAGTTGAGATGATTGTCTTTGTGATAATTTTCTGGTATGCCACTATCAGTTTTGGTTTCAGGTACTTCCTCTTCTTAGGGAAAGGAGCCGGTATGACTGCAACGCATCACACCAGGATTTCCGCACATGAGATCGTTGGGATTTACACTCTGATATTGTTTTACCATGACATGCTTTGACTATTGATACTTTGATTTTGTACAATGGTTGTTTTCAGACAAATGGTTTTATAATTAGTATATTAAAAATGAAAATTTTGGACCGTATTTTTGGGATGTTACATGTAGCCTAAATTGCTTTTTGGGTAATCGATTCAAGCTCCTTACGAGTCACGATTTTCATGTTGTTGATTGTTGATTAGATTTATTCTTTATTCAATTGACTTTTTGTTCTTCAATCGAATCTTGTATCTTCAAAATCTTTTTGCGATTTATGGATTTGTTCAGGCTTGTCGTTCCACCGAGACTGTCGATTTCATCATAAATATGAATCATTGATATGAGCAATTGATATTTATCGATTTTCTATTTCAAAATGAGTTATGTTGTTGAACTTAGACCGATGATTTTTCTCTGATGAACTGATGAAAACATTTGTTGTATTGATTAAATCAATTTTTGTTGGGGGTCAGAAATGGCATCGACCAAGTCCTCGCACGATGGCCTGGAGTGGCGCAATAGAATGCCTGGTCCTAGAGGGCTGAATGCACTATAAGGGTAAGGTTGTACCCTTTCTAACACCAATTTGTTTTAGATCAACCGGTAGCGCTGATGCTCAACAATTTTGATTTGGAAATCGATTTGAGAAGATGATTTCGGTGTTTGTCAAGCACCGCGTTTCGTTGGTGAATGTTGTTCAAGTTCTATGATAAAATCAGATTTGATTTGTGATTTGGAGATTAAAATCGGAATTGTGATTTTTTCTTTGGATCGGAACTGGATGTGAATGACCTGTTCTGAATATTGATACCAAGTGAATGTTGGTTTTGGGAACAATGGTGAAATTAAACGCTCGAAACGAAGGAATGATGTGTGACGATAAGTTTCGCAATCGGGATTGAATCTTAACTGTAATGATTTAAGGATGAACAACGGTCATATGGAAAAGTAAAAATTGAGTTTTTGCTAACGTCTCACCTGCAAACAGTCGGAGCTTGATAATTTGGGCTCACACTTGTTTTTCCCATGAACGTTCGGAACCGATTGTTCGGAGTTTGGAATGCTTGGATTCGGGGATTGACTTTGATTCACATCAGCATTGAAATAGATTGCTTCGGAACGAAGATGGTCATTCAGAATCATTGTTACTATTGGCTCGGAATCGAAAATTAAACTAGACTCGATTCGCAACTCACAAACGAACTCAGGGCTCGGAATGAATGATCCATCGGAGTTGTTTGGATTTGGGTTCATTTCTTCTAGTTACTAGAGTGAATCTGTATCAGGGGTAAATAGGGCAGAAGACTAACGATTTACACACTTGGTTCCCAGAAATTTGACAAAGTGACAATTTTCATCTCTGTTCCGAAATTATTTTGATCATTTAGGCCATTTTGGTGTATTAAGTTTAGATATTGAAAGCTTGAGACATTATTATGGATAAAGTTGGAAACTTTATCCATCTAAACATCATGTTGATTCAGATATGAAGGTTGGAGACTGGCACTTAATGAATTAAGTTGACAAAGATGCACTTTTGGGTCCCTTTTGAGGTTTAAAATCTAGATCTTGGTGGTTTGGACCTTCCTAATGGATAAATTTGGAAACTTTATCCATTAAGACATTGGAACGGATCAGATCTGATCTTTGGAGTTCTTGAAATCAAAAGAAAATAGATTAAGCTTGTTTGAGCTATTCAGACCAGTCCCTACGGCTTGAGCTTAGGCTGTCATGACGTGACAATTGGGGGATTAGCGAGTATTTTGGCATTTTGTGCCCACGAAGTGGCTAAGGAAGGCGACGACGTGGAAGGTTGCTAATGGGTAATTTTGACTTTGACTTGACCGTTGACTTTTTGATCTATTTGACTTTTGGTCAAACTTGAGTAGAATTGACCATCTAACTAAGGATTTGTTTCGGTTTGGCGTTAGGAAGCTTGGGTTGGATGCTTTGTTACTGAGGTAGCTATTGGGCTTCTGTTGAATAGTTCAGGTGAGTTCCTTCACTTTACTCGTGGGTCGAAGCACCAATGTCGGCCTACTGGATTATGTTTGTAGGATGATAGTTGTCTTTATGACACTTATTGTTATGTCTATATATGCTTGTTGTCTTTGTGACTCTTACTGGTATGATTGTATGCTTAGTTTTAGGGGTTAAATAGGCCCGATACGGGTTGAAAGAGACCGAAGAGGGTGAAATAAACCCAATATTGGTTAAAAGAGACCGAAAGGGGTGAAATAGACCCAGTACCGGTTGAAAGAGACCGAAGAAGGTGAAATAGACCTAGTACCGGTTGAAAGAGACCGAAGGGGGGGGGGGGTGAAATAGACCCAATTATGGTTTGACTGTTATGTATGTACGACATGGAGTCTTTTGAGGAAACCCACTAAGCTTTGTGCTTACAGTTTTATGTTTATGGTTTCATATACTTCCGATTCGAAAATGAAGGATCCGACATGATCACACCACATCCACCAACATTCCACATTTTATGACATGATTTGTACTCTGATAAATATTTTATACATTATCGGTTTTGATGGATTTTGAAATGAATGAATGATGTTTCTATTGGCTTTTAAAATGAAATTTTTATTTAATAATTTTTGGGACGTTACAAAATGAGTATATATATGTTGGAATCCCCCTTCTCTCCACAAAGGTTCTTTTGGAGAGTTAATATGGAGATCCATATATATATATATATATATATATATATATATATATATATATATATATATAGAGAGAGAGAGAGAGAGAGAGGGGGAGAGTTAGGTTCAAATGTTTGTACTATCTATTGTGTGCATGTATGATTGATTCTGGACCAATCATTTTAGTTATTTTAAGAAAGTAATTAATGCATATTAAATGCTGAAGATGTAATTAATATTCATTATATCTTCAACATGTAATATGCATTAATTACTTTTTTAAAATAAGTAAAATGATTGGTCCAGAATCAATCATACATGCACATAATAGATAGTGAAAACAAAATAACCTAACCGTATATATATATATATATATATATATATATATATATATATATATATATATATATATATATATATATATATATATATATATATATATATTTGTTAAAAAACTTTAGGGATTGTTTGATAGTTGTTGACTAAGTTAGATCTGGTCTAACCGGGTTTAAAGCTCTGATTGAATCTGCCTCTAACTAAACCATATTGTTTGATTACACCTCTGACTAAATTTGCTAAATGTTGAATATGACAATTTTATCTTGCATATTACATGTTGATAAAATATCCGTATAAAACTGCTTTATAATTATAAAAAAATTCAAAAATGGCGTACAAGGGAATGACATAAAATAATACAAAATGTCTATCTAAGTGTATGAATGAACACCACATTCTACCTGCACCGTATGGTTGATCTCCTACAAACGCAGTTAAATAATTTTTGAACGTTGAAAGAGGACACAACCTAATTAGAAGACAAAGGATAAGAGCATCACCCATTGTTTCTTCACATGATACCTAGGTCATTGTGGCCTATTATAGCAAAAGGGAAACCAAAAAACGATAAATATAACGAATGTTGTTAAGATGAAGAAAAATTCCAATTTGATATATTAGGCATTTCAAGTTTTCAATAAAGGGAATAACCAACTACGCAACATGTATAGTTCATCAACATATAATAAAGCAAAGGTCAACGAAGAGCCTACAATACACAAAAAACAAGCATTTTGAAGTTTGACTCATATTATTTACCAGTACCACAATTAGTCGAGAAACTTAGAAATTTGAAGGGAAATTGGAATATAGGACCGAAACAGTGAAGGATTATCGCAAATTCATGGGCCCGTCATTTTTTGACATTTTAAAAAAGTGGAATTTATAGGACATACATATTTAAATTTTAAATGTGGTCATTTTATCCAATAACTTAAAGTAGTTTTTTTCTTAAAAAAAGACATTTTACAAGCTTATTTGACCTAGGGGGTGTTTGACTTAGCTTTTAAAAGCTGAAAAGATCTTTTCCAAAAAGTTACAAAAAGTCAGAATTTCCTGACTTTTCCAAAAAGATGTTTTTTCTTGTATTAAAACTCCTAGTTTGCCAAACATCTTTTTGTTTTTTTTTCTTTTACAAAAAGGACTTTTGGCTGTGAAAAGCTAAGCCAAACACCCCCTAATATGGATGCCTTCTAACTTCAGGCGCAGAATACTTGTCGTAGCACATCGATGAGAAACATTTTGTCATGGGGCAAAGGTTGATTTCTTAATGAGTTCACAGTCAAAGAAAAAGAAGAATTAGAAGTTCACCTTATAACACCTAAACATATAGCGAGTCAAAAACAATTTTAATTTTCATAAAAGATCGATAAGTATTCAAGTTTAAGGTATTTAAAAAGAACAAAAATAAAACTCGAACGATAAAACATCTAAAATAAGAAAAACAAAATTTGTAGTACAAAAAACTTGAAATTTTGTTACTATTTAAATATGACATTACCTAATACCATACAACTAAGTATTTTAAAATTAAATACATGTATATTCATCATATCAACCTTTCGTCTGTTTAAAAGACATAAATACCCTTTCTCATTCTGATCATCAAAATAACTCAAGAAAACTTATCCAGTCGAGTGTAACAAACAAAACTTTCAATCACTTAGCCTTTACATGTACATTCACCATTAACAAAACAATGAAACCCCGAAGCATCCCTAACATGAATCTCCCTTTTAGTAACAACCGAAACATGCTTAAAAAAACTATGACAATCCCCACAAAGAAGAATATTCTTCATAACCCGAACCGGGGCCCCACGCCCCGTCATCAAAATCCCATAGGTAACCGCCAATTTTGCACTATGATAATATAGAAAATTCCTCTTTTGCCCCTCCTCCACTTCATGCAACACAAAACTCGTATCGGGCATATACCCAATTTTCAAACATTCCAAAACCAAGATATCTAACCCACTATAAATATCCTTAAATCGCGCATGCGATTTGTCTCTCGCGTAAAACTCATGAACCTTATTTTCCACAAAAATCCAACTTTTTCCGGGCCGTTTTTTAATACCCTTTTCTCTCATTTCTTCACGAATTGTTTCAGAACAATTAAATCTCCCGAAAGCAGAATATAAATTAGATATTAGTATGTAAGTAGATGGATCATTCGGTTTCTTTCCAAGAATCTCTTTTGCAGCCTTGTTTTCAATACTCGTGTTCATATGAGTTCTTGAGCTATCAAGCAAAGCCCTCCACACAAACGAATTCGGCTCGAAGGGCATTTTCGTAATTATCTCCTCGGCCTCTTTAACCAAACCCCAATGACCAAAAACACGAACGAGTGACGCGTAATGGGTTGAATCCGGTTCGATTTTGTAAACCGTTTTCATGGAGTTAAAGAATGTGTAACATGAATTTACCAAATTGGACATGGTGTGAGTGTAGGCTGAGATGATTAAAAGGGTAGTGATGGAATTTGGTTTGATGTTTTTCGTTTTCATATTTTTCCATATCTCCAATGCGTTGTCTCCTTGCTTGTGAAAAATATAACCCGAGATTAAACTATTCCATGAAACGATGTCGTGTTGTTTCATGAGATTGAAGACTTTAATCGCATTTGTCATGTTGTCGCATTTGGTGTACATTCCAATTAACGCGTTTCCTACTCCTGTATCTTGGATTAAACTTGATTTTATAGCTATTGAATGGATTTGTTCACCGATTCTATCAAACCCTAATGTTGCGCACACACCAAGAACTGTACTTGACACAATTTCATCGATGATTATTGTGTTTTCGGATTGGGATTTGACGAATAATGAAATTGCTTCGTATGGGTATCCGTTTCTTGCATAACCACAAATCATCGTTGTCCATATGATCGAAGAATTGTATTGGGTTAATGAGTCGATGAGAATTTGAAACATTTTTTCTGCATCGGACATTCTTTCACACTTTGTGAACATATCAAGCAATGCGGATTCGACATGATTGTTTGATTTAAACCCGGATTTTAGAACAAACGCGTGTATCTGTTCACTGGTGTTCTTGTCTGCGTGTAATCCACAGGCATTGATGACGCTAGTGAAGGTGAAATCGTCTAATTCCAAACCTTGTGTGATCATTTTGCAAAACATGTTCAATGCCTTTGAAGGAACCCCATTTTGGCAAAACCCTGATAAGAGGGAGTTGTAAGAGACACAATTCTTCTCAGGCATTTTGTCGAACACCTCCTGTGCGATTTCAAGAAGTCCTGAGTTCATGTACGCAGATATCATTTGAGTCCAGGTGATTATGTCTTTAACAGGCATTCTATCGAACAGAACAATGGCGTCTTTTATGCTTCTGCACTTGGTGTAGAATCCAATTAGGGCATTGGTAACACTTAAGTTGTTTTCTAGTCCGAATTTTAGTGCATGAGCATGAAGTTCACGGCCTTCCATGATCGCATCGTTTTCCGTGCAGGCTGTTAGAAGGGTCGAAAGGGTAAAATGGTCGATTGTAAGTTCATTCGATTGTGACAAATAATGAAACAATGCGAATGCTTTTTCATACATGGATTCCTTTACCAGAGCCGATATCACTGTGTTCCATGATGAAATGTCTCTCTGGAGCATTTCGTCAAACACCTGGAGCGCATAGTTTAAACAACCACATTTACTATAGAACCCCATCAAAGTATTTGCAACATATGTATCTTGTAAAAACCCCATCTTGATAGCTAAACAATGAGCTTGAGAACCCAATTCAATATCCAAAATCCGTGAACAAGCAGTCAATATAGCAACGAAACTATACTCATTAGGCTGAATACCAACCCTCCTCATTTCAGAGAAAAGCTTTACACCTTCAATTTCGCGATTTGACTTAACAAACCAAGAAACCATAGTGGTAAATGTCGCCACATCTGGATTTTTAACACAATTGAACACCTTGTAAGCATGACTCGTGAGACCCAATTTGAAATAAGCCAGGATGAGTGCGTTAAACAAGTATGGGGTGTTCTCTTGAATCTTGAGAAGTGAAGCATGGACAGCCATGGCAAGTTCAACGTCGCCATGTTCAACCGATAGATTAAGCAAATTACAGTAGTGTTTAGAAGGATGAGGTTTTGGGGTTTTGGTGTGGTTAGAGAGAGAAAGAGGAGTTCTTACAGAAGAGATTGAGTTGTGTGGTTTTGGAAGGTGAAGGAGAGAGGATGAGTGAGAGCTTTGTGGTAAACATTGAGGGCGAGAGATTGAGGCCGTGGTGGTAGGGAGGCTAACGGCGGCCATTGACAAAGAAAGGCGCGCGAATCATGAGAATACCCCTACGGTGTTCTAAACTATATACAAGCTCAGTAGTCGATTGTTCTTCTAAGTTTTGATAGATGGTTGAATTACTTTAATATCGAAGTAACTTTTTATTTGTTTAATTTTATATAAGGGATAATGACTTAAATGGTAATATATTTTTCAATTTTTATAAATATGGTCATTAAGTTTTTTTAGTCTATATTTATCCCTTCAACTTGTTAGACTGTACACGTTCAGTCCTTATTACCGGTTACTTCAGATTAGCCGAGAAAAATGATTTAATAGGGTAATATATTTTTTATTTTATATATATTTAGTCATTAATATTTTTGTACACATTTAGTACTTAATATTTTTTTGTTTCAAAACAAGTCATTTTTGTTTTTGTACACATTCAGTACTTATGAATGTTTTCTTTAGGTTTTTCTCACTACATCTTACGTGAGACAATCAATGATGAAGTGTGTGAGGCCGTTGATGTTTATGTGTAATATCTCATTTTCATAACCAAAAATTTTCATTTTTAAATAAGGCAAAATTCTCTGATTGTAAATTCATTATTAAGAAAAAAACGTTTATTCCAAAATACATTTATCGAAAATTAAAGTAATATAAGAAATGTGTAATCCTCAATAATGTTGATGAGTGTGTACATTCATGCATTCGCCTTCCCACTACCAATGATAGAACCTGAAAACATAAACAACTGGGTAAACACAAAGTTTAGTGAGTTTTCCAAAAATTCCCAACACAACAAATGTATTATCATGATAATGTGACAACCTGAAACTTTTATTCTGTACGATTAGTCAATTATATCAATACTAAACCCGATTTCGTTATCTTTTAAACGTCGTTTAAGGGTCCGTTTAAGTGTTCTAAGCTCGAGTACAGCCGGGAATGAGATTAGGAATGAGCCAACAAGTCGTATAGGGACAAAACCGGGCCATACACCCTCTTGGGAGGTGTGTACGACCGCACACACGGGTGTGTGGCCGCACACCCACCTCTATATATATAGAGGGACACACCCTTCACTCATTCTTTTCTTTTGGCTGCACCCTACTTTCTCTCTCTAGTTTCTTTCTCTAGAATCCTCATCCATGAACAATCCAAGGGCCTCAAAAACGTGAAGTACTCCATCATTTAGCTTGTTATACTGGTAAGACACCTTGATCTAAGCCTAAAACTCTTCATGTTCTTCGTGTTCTTCATCACTTGAAGGTGTACGGCCGCACACCTTCATAAGGTGGTCGTACACACCTTTAAGACCCTCCAAAGTGAGAGTTTGGCCCCTATCTTCTAGTTGGACTTGGTTTGAGCCTTAAAACACCTGAAAATCGACTTTTTGAGCATAAATGAAGAGTATACGGCCGCACACCCCTGTGTATGGCCACACACACACCCTGTACGGCCACACATGCCTGTATACAACCACACACACACTGTGGCCGCACACTCTGGTCGCACACACACACAAAACCCTTGATTTTGTGGCCATACACCTCCCTTGTTTGATCATTTATAGTTCCGACACTTAGTTCAAGCATTTCCAAGTCCTTAGGGTGGTTTCCCATCATGTTTAGTCATGGAATACCTTAATCTAATGCATATATGTGTTACTATATGTTAATAGGATCTACTTGCGTATGAAACATCAGTGGACACTCAACACTCATACCGATCGTACATTCGAATCCTATGTTAAAATGTGAGTTCATACCCCTACACTTTTCCGAGTTTTTCATGTTTTCGCGCGGGGGGGGGGGGGGGGGATACAAGCAAAAGTACAAGGAAACTTGTGCTCAAAATATATTATTTGTTTAATATAATTATATGTTCAATATGCTTTTAACACGGAAAACAGTTTTACCAAACGATTAAGAAATCAACTCGTAGAAACAAATTTCAAAACTAAGGCAATGAACTTGTGAATCATATCGTAAAATGTGTTACTTTTATAAAGGATTCATGCAACCCATAAACAGAATTTTCAGAATTATTACTTGTAAATTGTTATTCTAAAGTTGGAGACACGTCCTTGGTAACACCCCCTCAGAATCAGGGTGTAGGATTAGCACTTGTAACCAGAATCTCTTGGAGGGAGAACGTGACTGTTGTGTATAGATCTATACGAGACCGACTATCCCGCACCTTACTGTTAGCTACAGTTGGACCGACAGGTCCAGGGGTGACAAAGTCATAAAAAGATACTGGCCCCATTACGTGCCATATCAAGTTTAAGTACGGTTATGACACTTGCAACCTAGATAACAGTAAATTACTTTTGTAATAATGAAACAAGTGAACTAACCTCAAAGTAATAACCGATTTGATTACTAGAGGGTATTAATAATACCCTTAGGATTTAGTTCACCACGTATTTATTAGTTTTATTTATGCAATAAGGCTAATACACCTCATAGGGAGCAAACAGGGGTTTTCAAGAAAACTACGTCTAACGATATACGTATGGTAGATACTTGTACACCTCAGACTAGAACAGATAACCAACCATCAACTTTTAAGGGAAAATATGGGATTTTCCCGGGATAACTCGCCTTTTCATAAACAGATTGTTCAACAAGTAACTAACGGATGTTCAAACATACTTTTCATATGAAAATATAAGATTTTCCTCGGAAACACTTTTCAAAAGGATCAAAGCAACATTTTCACTAGAATTAAATACTTATGAACTCACCAGCTTCATGCTGATACTCTTTCAAAACTGCTTGTATTCTCAGGGCAACAATAGATAGGTACTCTTGCCAACTTTTGGAGAAGACGGAGCATTTTGGAGTCACGTCTTTTACTTTTGCCATATACTATTATGTATAAACTATGTTTTCAAACAAATGTAAATAATCATATTGTAATGTAATGGTTGTGGTTACTTTGCTTACTATGATACAACTGTTGTGATACTACGCATGAAGTCACCCGCCCCCCGGACGTTTCTGCCGTTGTTTTCTGATGGTTCAGGGGTGTGACACATAATGGACCCACACTCATTAGATTGGTATACCTTGGCTCAATCAGTCATCGGACTGGAATGCCAACATGCAACAGATCCAATCAGTCATCGGACTGGAATACGTAGGGTTTGTTGGCATGACGCCTTAATCCAACCGCTTTTCTCGAGTCTTCGTGCCTACAGCTTATAGCCGGCCCGCACCAGCTATCTTGGCCTACAACATATAACAGGACCACCTGAAACTATCCCACCACCATATGGCTATCCTACATAAGATGTCGTGAGAAAAACCTAAAGAAATCATTCATAAGTACTGAATGAATACAAAACCGGAGCTTTTTGTAGTGCTAGCAGGAATGCAAGTGAATGAATCCCATCCCCTAAAATGACTTATTTTGCAATAAAAAAAATATTAAGGACTAAATGTGTACAAAAATATTAAGGACTAAATGTGTACAAAGTGATAAATATATTACCCTATTAAATCATTTTTACTGGCTAACCTGGAGTAGCCGGTCATAAGAACTAAATGTGTACAGTTTAACAAGTTGAAAGGGTAAATGTGGATGAAAAAAAACTCACTGACTAAATGTGTACAAATCGAAAAATATATTACTCTTTTAAGTTATTATCCCTTTATATAAAGGGGGTGTTTACAAAAATATAATTATAAGTAAATGACTAAGTTTTTTTTAGGGGTTGGCTAAAAATACATCCTATTTTACCATATAAACACCCTAATTAATTTTTGAAATATTTTTATTGGTTGAAATTTCATTGTTTTCCGAAAAAGTTGATTATAGATAGTTGATTATAGGTTGACTTTTTAGCAACACCCTTTTTTTATTAGTGTTTTATAGAAAAGTTTCATTATTTTGAGAATTTTTTTTATAAACTCTAAAAGAAAAAAATGAACAAAAAAGTCCATTATTTAACAACTTGCCCCAAATTAATATATATTTTTTTTATTTTAACAGGAAATGATAGATTATATGATTTTCTCAGAATAACGAGACTTTTCTATTAAAAAAACATTTAAGACTTTATCAAAAAATTTCCCAAAATAAATGAGATTTTCTGTATAAACCCTGGTTGATATAACCAAATTTCGGACTAAACCAATCTTGTTTTGAATTAGTCGGTAAAACTATTAAGGAATTTTGAAATCTCTGGCAGTTCGGACCTTTCATGCAATTGGGTACATTTTGGATTTTCTTTTCATGAAGTAACATTTACGAAATAAGAAGAGCATGTTCAAAATCTGAAAGAATAGATTCAAAATACATAAATACTTTGAAATACTTCTTTTTACTGAAATCTAACATAATAAAAATGTAAACAAAATTCATCAAAGTTGAAATAGATTGTGATACAAAACGTGAAAAAGTGTCATTTGGTTGAAAACCTGACAATAGTAATGTAAAGTTTTGTTTTTTGTTTTATTATCATTATTATTTTAGAAAAAAAGATATATTCCAAGCCATTTTTTTTATCTTTCCTCGCCACTTCAATGTATGCACAAACTTCCCTTTGACCTTATTGTGATTCTCCTTCGTTTCCGGCCATTGTGGAGTCCGGAACCGCCTCCGGCAACCTTTAAACTGTTGGAAAATATGTAACATATGAATCATGGTATGAATTTATATCTTGTATATTAAGTCAATAGTTGGATCTGGTCCTTTAGGCTCAACTACGGTGTGGTGATTGCCTTGTCACCACGACGTATTGTCCATTGGTGCCACTACATGGTGCCATCATGAGCCCAAAACCTTAGGGATCAATTTTTGAGCCTTATTTAAGGAATAATAGAGCTATGGCTTCCTCCAACCCCAACCTCCATCCCTCTAGAAGTGTTCTTCCAAAGACCCTAACATCTTTCTTCTCCCCTAAGTCCTTTTGGTGTGTTTGGTATCATTCTTGAAGAAGAAAATCATCCCTTGGAGCTTGTGAAGTGATTCTGAAAGAGGTTCATTAACTTGTGCATTTATTATACCTTTGTAAGTGTCCAAATCTCCATCTTGATGGTTATACTTCATAGATCTAGCTTATATTTGTCATTTTAGTCCCTTTTTAGGGTTTTAGTGGAAGGATATAAAAGGAATTCAGATAAAACTTGAAACTTTATAAATTTCATGTATCCTAATGAGTTTTATTCTTTGGATCTAGAACCAAAGAGTGTTTTGGAGACATGCAATGAAACAAAACATTTTTTCCTTTTTGACCTAAAATGGAGTAGGGCTTGCATGGAGTGTTTAAGTTCATAAATTTAGGATTTTAATGGCTTTTATTACCATGATTAAGCCTTTTCGAAAGTTTAAGTGTTGGTCTTAAAGGATTAAGGACTTAATAAGAAGTTGAATCTGCCATGTGAACCACAACGTGGCCAAGGGTTGGCCACGGTGTGGTGAGCTTCTATGTCGCAACTGGATTGTCTTAACCACAACATGGAAAGCAGTTGGCCATAGCATGACATGTTCAAGGATCGTGAATGAATATTTTAGACCACAACGTGGCAAGGGTCTTGCCACAACGTGATGGTCTGTTGAATTGTCTATTGACCGTTGACTTTAAACTAGGTTTAACCTTGGGTAAAATGTTAGGATTTTAGGTCATAAGTTGAGAATTAACCTTAGAATACATGTTAAGATGGACGTGGTGCATGTCGTTCTGTGTTGTGAATTGTAGAGGTTTTTGCTTGTCTGTGAGGTGAGTTTTCTCACTATGTTACTTTTATAGTGTGTTGTATGTGAGCTGCTGATAGCTCGAGGTTACTATAACCCAACTTGCGGTATGTGAGCTACTGATAGTTCAGGGTTGCTGATGACTCAAATTGCTGAAGTTGGTTTGCTGTTAGGGTTGCCGATAACCATAGGGTTACAGATAACCCATAGTTGTCTTATTTTTAGTTGGGTTGTGTTGTATTGGATACTTTAGGGAACTCAGTGTGCTTTGTCTTATAGTTGTGGATTTAATTGTTTTAGGTACTTCTAAGGATCAGAGCAAGGCGAATGCATGGCTATACACATCATCCAATAGTCTTCATGGTTTGAAGAGATGTTATGTTTTGATACTCTACTTTTATTTATGATATCTTGTGAAACAATGATTTTGATGGTTCTTGGTTTTATGGGAACAATTTTATTTCTTTTAAAATGAAAACTTTCATTATGGTTTTTCAGTGGTTACAAAATATGGTTTTGCAGGATTCTGCATGCTCATCTGTTTATAGCCGAAGAAAAAGATGTCTCCTAGTCTTTTAACACTTAAGGATAAGTATGGACATATAGAACCAAGAAACCTACCTTAAAATTCATGAAAATCTTCTCATGCAGATATTGTAGGATTTTTGTGTTGGATGCGTTTGGTTCTTTTCTTAGCATATGAAAAATTCCTACATCGGTTTAGCGTTGTTAGGAATATACTTAACATCCTAAAATTGTGTTGACGCCTAGAACCAAGAAACAACGTAGTTTTTACTTGATTTTTGTCCAACATGAGGGGTATTCACATTCTCTAGGATTTTTGGTTGTATTATGATAAAAATTTTGTGATCATGAAAGCTAGATTTGAAACTTCCACATTTTGGTTTATGAATTATTTTTAATAAACTTTGTTCTTATACGTTTTGAAGGTTTTAATGAAATTCTATCACAAATGTTTTCTTTTACAAAATGATTTTATTATAAATGAATTTTTTTAACAGTAACATTAAACAAACAATTATATATATATATATATATATATATATATATATATATATATATATATAATTTTTTATATAAAAAAACAGGATGTTACAAGATTTCAGATTTCAGAGGTGATTTGTAAACTTTTTGCAAGTGTTAGGTACAAATGAGAGTAAATTATAAGTTATATACTTCCAAAAACTAAACTGTAGCATTTCAGATTTCTGTAAACTTTTTGCAAGTGTTAGGTACAAATGAGACTAAATTATAAGTTATATGCTTCCAAAATCTAAAACGTCCCATTTGAGACTTTGTGGTCATTATAATCAATAAAACAAAATTGGATCATTTAATTTAATTCTCAACAATCTTGTAATCATTTTTGTGAATATCTATTTTATAAAACATTGCATTTGCTTACTTAAAATTTCAGATTAATTCATTACAACAATGAATCATGGTTCACGAGATGCTCATGTGTAAGGAGGGGTTTGGCAAAGATGAATGTGAGGATGGTGTTGATAATCCAGTTTCAACAATATAGGTTGTCAATGCAGGAACCCATATAGATGATGTCCATGTAATTAAGACCTAAAAACTTAGCACATCAATCTGTAGATGACGAAACAAGGAAAGAGATTTTGCAGCCAACAATCGAAGTTGCAACAAATGATGCTCGAGATTTTGGAAATGGAACTCAACTAATAGTTTATTAAATAGAAAAGTATAAGTATTGATAAATGATAAGTGAAGTGAAATAACTGTTGTTTATTATTTTTGTTTGAAATTTGAAACAAATAGAAAATTGTTTTACAATTTAAAAGTTTATTAGTTCATGTAAAATATGAAATGAATGCTTTCAAACAAATTTGGTATGGTGGTTGTATGAATTAAATTTTAGTGTTATAAAACTAGACTTATTGAAAAAGTTTTTTAAGTTTAAAAACTCAGTTTTTTATGTAGTCAACAGACTTTAAAAAACAAACAATATTTTTTACAGACTTCAAAGGTTTAGTCCAAATATAGTTTACCTTTTAAAAAACAAGCAACTTAGTCACATTTCAACCATGGTTTAAGCTTATAGCAACTTTATTTACATTAACAACAATCTCAAAAAGAAAAAGGAGTAAACATAAATAACTTATAACATGTTAGTGTAACTTTGGACCTTTAGACAACATTATTATTATTATTATTGACATCAATATAAATAAAAGCAATCTTATAAAATAAAAATATAAAATGTCTTAAGAAATCAAAGGTATTCCTTGCCTAAGGAGACTTTGTGCTAATAACTGATTTGCAGTATCAGAGGGATGGAACCCATCCCAAAACACATACCCTGTTGCATTTGGACAAGTACCAACTGAGATTTCGTTGCAAAGTATTGAAGTCTCAAGTGTCCCCGTTCCACAACAACCTTTTCTTGACTCACAAAAACCTAAACCAATAATATAAGTAAGTTAATGTTCTAATTAAATCCAAAAATAGTAACACGTTTGGATTGATTTGTTTATTATATCATTCTACTTTTATTATTTTTATTTTAATATTGTACTTTGAAAACCATGCTTAATTATAGCTAATAAGTGCACCTTATTAAGAAAACAAATTGAAGGTGTAATTTCATGCGTTTAGTCTAAAGACAAAATGGTAACACAAGAAATAACAACATAGTTTCATTAATTTTTATTATTTTCTACTACAATATTGTATATGGAAAGCTTACCAAAGTATATCAATTTCATGCTGACATGTAGTAGTTTACTCTATTGTAACTAGATATAATTTTCAAAGCATAATAAATAACAAACTATTATTTATAAACCACTTAAACATCTATTGTAGTGTTATCTATTGTAGTATTACTAATGACCACACATTTTAATAACATTTCATTTTATACCTATAATGTTATTGTATATTTATAACTCTTGTTGTTTTTTACTAATGAATTTAGTTTACTAAATGCAAATGCAAGTTATAATATTCTTATTGTAGTTTAATTTTTAACTGTATAATTTGATAAAATAACACCAACCATAACCATTGTATTTTTTTAATTATATATTTTAATAAAATAACACCAACAAAAATATGATTTATGCTTCAAAAACAACAAATTATAAGAAAAATATTTTAAAGAACATTCCAAAAGATGATTTATTAAAAAAGCTTCCAAAAAACCTTATGCATTGGAGTATGTTTTTAGAGATATTTTTCTTATTAATGTTTTTAGTGTAGACAAAGTGTGATGTTAATGTTTATTGTAATAAAGGTTAATGCTACAAAAGTCTTTTAATTTTACAAGTAGATTTCAAATTTACCCAATATTTTTTCAATGATTTTTCATTAATTAAAAAAAATCATTTTTAAAGTTTTAATAGATAACCAACTGACATCCAACTGGTTACAACCGACATGCTATGCATGTCATGTTAGCCATAACTTATCAGTCACCTATTAAGACTTAAGACATTGTTTTTTTTTTCTTTTGAAAATTAATGGAAAATAAATAAAAATATATTGTTATTTATTTCATTTAACCGAAATCCTTTAAAGTTACCTCTGGCACCCGGTGTGTTGATCATAGTTAGGAGTGTGTCGTAGATGCCGAACACCACAATTTTCAGATCAGGAAATCGAACGACTAAATTTTGAGATGTATCATTTAACTTTTTGTTAAAAGTTAAAGCGTCATCATTTAGTTGTTGCATACAATTATTGCTTCCTAAATTAAAGAAAGTAATGGCTGCCGGCAAACATCCGATTGGTGGTAGTGTTATCACCCCAAACCTTCTTACTCCGACATCATAAAGACCCTGTGGACATAGTGATTGTGTTAAAACTAGAGTAAATAATTTCAAACTTCAAAGTTCAAACCATTTATATGAAAAGAAGGTGGGCATAGAAATTTTTTGTAACACTAAATTAATAATATATAATTTTTTTGTAACACTAAATTAATAATAGTTAAACAAACACTTACTAATAGTAGATATTATGGGTTTTGGTTTGATCTAGTGTGAGTTGATTAGGGCTATGTTGGTTTCGGTTGGGATTTGGTTCTAGTTAATGGTTTGCCAGCCAACTATAGAGTTTGCTATTAGGAGGGGATTGCGACAGAGATTAAGAGTATAAAGGAGAAGGTTTCCCATTTATTTTACGCAGATGGTGTTATTTTGATGTGTTCATGGGATCCGGAGAACCAAATTGGAACCCCACCAATTAGTAAATACCACAAATTTGTTAGAATCCTTAGATGTTACTATTTAGCTTCTATTTTGAAGATTAATTTGCAAAAGAGTAAGTAATTTGGTCGATATGAATGCCTCTCACGTCATATCTACGACTTTGGTTGTTGGGTGTACGACTGCGTTCCTGCCTTTTTGTGCATCTTGGTGTTCCGATTGGTCAAAGTATGTCGCATGTTTCCTTTTGGTCTGAGATTATGGATCGTTTTTCTCTCAGACTTTAGGCTTGGAAGGCTAAGATGTTTGTTTTTTCGAAGTGAAAATGTTTGAAGTCTGCGAACCACTTCTCAACCCTCTATAGTAGAAAAGGGGGATTAAACGACTACAACATGTAATAAAAAGTTTGTTTGTTTTTAAACCTTTGCAGACTGTTGCAATAAGTTAAAGTAAGATGTGCAAATATTTAAAGCAGAGGGTCAAGTGTTGCGCCACGCAACACACACAACAGCTTTTAAGTCAGAAGTTTTCTGAAAAACAAATAGTTGCGAAGGGCCGAGTGTTGCACAGTGCATCAATTAGTGGCCAGAAGTGGTTTTTTTAGAAAAAACAAACAACACCTAAGTCTCTTTCTATTGGGGTCAGCTTACTCTTATAAAGTAAGTTCTTGGGTCGATTAGGACTTATCATATGTTTATTTTTCAAGTTGCGATTGTTGTCCTGCATTCTTTAGATGCCTTTAGAGCTTTTTTTTTTTTTTTTTTCTGGGGTGTGGATATTAGGGAGAAACGCTTTCATTAGGTAAGATGCGATAGAGTGTTGGCTAGTAAGAATTATGGTGGTCTCGGAGTTGGAAGCATAAGGTGGCGTTTAGTTACGAAAAAACAATTTTCATTTTTTGTTTTTCGTTTTCCCTTTTCATATTTCGTTTTCCGTTTCCGGTTTTCATTGAAAAATTTAGAAAACGTGTTTAGATGTGTATTTTTCTATCGGTTTTTATTTTTAGAAAATAGTAGCGGTAGTAGGGTGGGCGTGGGGACGATAGCAGTGGTGGTGTCGATGATGGCGACAATGGTGGTAGTGGTGGTGGCGGCGACGGTAATTGTGACAGTGGTGGTGATGGCGGCGACAGTGGTGGTCATGGGGTAATGGTGGTGGTGATGGTAGGTCGATGATTGTGGTAGTGGTGTTGGTTGGATGTGTGTGTGTGTGTGGGGGGGGGGGGGTGGTGTGGGGGTGTGGGTGTGAGTTTGTGTGTGTGTGTTTGTGGGGGTTGGTGTGTTTGTGTGTGTATTTGTGGGGGTGGGCATGGGAGTGAGTGTAGGTAGGTAGGGGTGTGGTGAGTTAGGGGTGTTAAGGTGAGGGTAAATAGAGGTGGATGGGGTAGGAGTGGGTGTTTATATTTTAGAAAATATTTGGAATTAGAAAAATATAGAAAACAATGATTATCGGTTTTCCAAAACTTTCAAACTTCTTTGTAATTTTAGAAAACGAAAAATTTTCATTTTCCATGAAAATTTTAAAAAATAGACGAACTAAACGCGATTTCAAAATTCTCATTTTTCTTGGAAATTTTTTCCGAAAAACGGTCAATTTTTCCACAATTAAAGACACACTAACCCTTTCAATAGAGTTTTACTTTTAAAATGGAGATGAAGGTTTCTTCATTGCCTCATATACATTAACAAAAACAAATTTTTTCACTGATTTTGTAATACTTAGATTTGATGAAATAACAAATATGATTTCAAATCAAAGGAAATAATTTATTTTCCTGATTTGATTTGTTATTTCATCAAAACAAAATGTTGAACAATCAACAAAAGAAATTGGTTTGTTAATATATATGAGACAATAAAAAAAGTTAGAAAAAAATTTAAAAAAATCTTAAAAACCATTATAAAAATGTCTTAAAAAGGTTATACAAAAATAAATCTGTAAAGAAAAACTAAATTGTGAAGAATTCGTAACAAATTTTTTAATTTGGATAAAATTATAATCTAGGTCAAAAATATAAAATCTAAAGAGAGGTGACCTTTAAACATACAAAAGAAACAAAAAATTATTTATCTTTTAACATACCAAATTAGTTATTTGGCAATTCTAAAATAATATACAATCAATACAAAAAAAACATAAAAACATGAATTGTTTATCTTTTAACATATGAAATAGTTATTTGGCAATTTTAAAACATTTTGAAAAGTTTGTTTAAAAACATGATAACCCATTATTTTATGATTAAAATTTCATATATATATATATATATATATATATATATATATATATATATATATATATATATATATATATATATATATATATATATATATATATATATATATATATATATATATATGAAAAAAAATAATAAATCCAACTAAAAATATTAAGCATTTTTCCAAAATTTGATAAAATTAACGTTTTTGCACGAACATACATAAATTTCGCATGTTGATCTGCGAAATTACAGATTTGACATAAAATTATTGTACTAAAAAAATATACCGTATTCATATTCTACAAACATCATGATTTTTTTGGTCAATAATAAATTTCTCTAAAGATTAACAATAATTATTTTTAAAAAAAATTTCATAACAAAGTATAGCTTTGTTAAAACATTTTCTTACCAAAAAAAAATTATATTAAAAAAATATGATATAAAATGAGTTAAAAAAATTATATAAGAAGGAACATTTCAGAGTGTCTAAAGCCCATTTCATAGGCCCTATAAAATTCATGATTATTGGTCGGATTTTTTTATATTTTTTTTTAATATATGGACCATTCGCCATAATTTTTTTTCGATACAATGATTTTTTCAATTTAATTAAGGGAGTGTTTTGTAATTTATTTTCTATAACAGTACCAACTATGTCAAAATTCAAAATTATTATGAAGAAAGTGTCAAACGGAGTATACTATTTAGACATATGAACCATTTATATATATATATAAAAAAAAACTATATTTGTATTATTTCTAGGAACAATTTTTTTTTTTTTTTTTTTTTTTTTTTTTTTTTTTTTTTTAAATTTATTAGTAAATAGGAATCAAACCTACCAACATGCTAAAACCACAAAATTTAAGATTCATAATTCAGATAGTATTTAAGTTTAAAATTGATCAATAAAATGACCAAGGGTTTCCAAACTTGAGTTGTTTTATCGGAAAAGAAGTAGCCTAGCAATTTAATTTTTATATTTATTTATTAATTACTTATATTATATATATGTATGTATATTAATAAATTAAAAAGACATAAGTAAAATTGTTGACAAGATACCCAACACGACCTACTCCCGTCTTGGTAGCATGGTGTGAACTGTGATGACTACTATGAGTTCAAGAGTGACCTCCTCACCTCCCACACATAAAAAATTAGTTTAAGTCTTTAATTTAATTTATCTTTTAATAGAAAGTAAAACATTTAATTTGATTATTTGATCTCCAAATAACCATAATGATTAATGCATACCTCTACGAAGGTGATATATGACGTCATAAGAATGTCTGAAAACTGCGAAGCTGAATAGATTCTATTCAGAAAAGGATTGACGTAATAATTCTGAAGAAAATCACTGCTTCCAGCACTCAAAATATGAATCCCAGTAGAAAATATTTCGTTAGCTTTCTCCCTTCCGATCATCCCCACCACTCGCTTTTGCCAGTCTTTGTAATACGACAGTTGCCGGCGTAACGAAATCGCTTGCTGCAACACACACACACACAAAAACCCCTAATCAGAAACTATCATAAACCCTAAATCTCGAACTAATTTCTACATTTGAGCAAAAGAATTAGAGATTTCTTACGTATATTAGTGCTGTTCCTTCGTAGTAACCGGAGCCGGCGGAAGCGAAGTTGGCGCCGGTGAGTAGCAGTGTTTGATTTTCGGGTCGACTCAGGTATGCCGGTGGATATGTATCGAATCCAAGGTATTCAGCTGTAATATATAGAAAACAAACACAAAAAGAAACGATTAAAAACTTGAAATCGATCATTAATGTCGATCGAAATTTCCGTCGAACTTATTGTTGATTTGTTGAGTAGTTGAACTTTTATCGATCGAAGTAGCTAACAGAATCGTAAGAACGATGAAAGCTAATGAACCAGATCTCGTAATCGGAAATTGAACTACTATTTGATCTGAAAACGAATGATGCGACTACTTACAAGTGTAATCGGCTGCTAATTTTCCGTTGCAGAATCTTCCGGTAGGTTTATGATCAACGAAGTCTCTTCCATAAGGAAGAAAGTCTGCTCGGAGGAAAGTAGCGACGTGATTGTTGTTTCCGGCGTCCAATACAGAGTCGCCGAAGAAGCATAACGCCGGAACAATAGGTTCGCCATTGATCACGGCGACAACGAGAAAAAATATTAAGATCCGACGCTTGAAACACTCCATTGATGGATCTCTTCCCCACGAAATCAATGAGTCGATGAGTTTCAGATTGGGAGAATTTATAGTCGGCTTTTCAAACAAGAAGTCTCGTAAAAATAACTCTACTTCATCATCATCATTAACAACAACATTTGACATATGGAACTTGCAAATTTGCAATAGTTTTCGTGTATGAAAATCACGCAAAGTGTTTAACTGCAAAATCAGAAAGAGATGTGAAGGAGATAAACAGAGCGAAAAAGAAACAAAGTTCTTGACAACATGGCGGACAATGAAAATATTTCAATAATTTTGGCTACTTGCTCGCAGTGGTAGTGTGGTACTGGTAGCTGAAGCAAATTACAATAATACCCTCATGGTATTTTATGTATGTCATTGTTTATAGATAAACTACATAGACATGTAAGTTGTATCAATGTGTTTATGTTAATATGTTATTGATTAAATTAAATTTTTGCGGACAAAAGTACAAAAGAACTATTTATTACAGATATTTTGTTCAAAATTTATTGGAGAAGAATCTATTTCGTTTGTTTCAACAATTGTATTTTATGAAAGTCACACATTTCATTCATTATTTAACATTTATTCTCACATTTCTACCACATGTACGGTATATATATATATATATATATATATATATATATATATATATATATATATATATATATATATATATATATATATATATATATATATATATATAAAGGTTTATACATAACACAACCATACATTTTATTAAAATTACCATTTTGACCAAATTGCTCTTTTTTCATATATATTTTTGGCATAACTAGTCTTTTATTTATTTATTCTAATAAATAAATATCATTTTCTTTATGACTTATCAATTTTTAAGAGTTTGTCACATATAGTTTAGTGGTTTTAGTTATCATAAATTAAAATCTCACATAATTAATGTATATTAATATAAATAGTAACATTTTATTTGTCAATTCCTATAATTTAGGTTTGGAACAAAAAAGGAAAGATATTCTTTAAAATACATATTTCAACTATAACAATAGAAAATATTATCGATTTTGAAATCAAAACTCTTAAATAAACGAGTTAAACTCCTAAAGTTGAAAAATAATTTTATTATTATTGAGATTTGAATCGAAACTTGCAAATCATAATCATGAAATCAAACATTTTTAATGGTACTTTGTAAACAAAACATTCTAATTATTTTCTTTCTGATGATATTTTTTAAAACAATGATCATATATATATATATATATATATATATATATATATATATATATATATATTTTGTCAGATTTATTAATGTTTAAGTATTTTCTTACGACTAGGAGGTTGTACTATTAAGCATTAGCATGATGACTTGAATTCATTATAAGTTGCTTCAACATGTGGTGTGTGTTCTTTGGTATTTAACTTTTTAATAATCAACATGTGTAGTACACGGGTCTCGCACCTAATTTTTTCTAACATTTTAAATCTTCAAGTTTTCGGATGTTGTAAAATGCAACTCAACTAGAACCTTGTTCTTTATATTTATCCATAACCCAAATGTTGACTACTAATCTATTTCATTAAGAATAAAGTCAATACCTCATTCACTTAAAAAACATAACTAACTATTATTATAAAAGCTTATATGATATATAGTCATGTATTAAAACATAGTTTCACAAAACAATCAAAGGGTTATCAAAGTTTACAAAATCTGGGGTTACAACATAATATCATAACCACATTTAAATCAAACATTATATCTATCAAAGTTTCCATCTAAGTCCAACCTTTAGTCCTTAGCTCTTGATTTTGAAAACAAAACATATTTTAAAAGAAAATACGTAAGACAAAAGTCTAATGAGATTAGAGCCAACAAAAATAAACTAAAAACATAATTTCAAAACAATAATAAAGTTCAACAATTTATAAAACAATCACTAACAAAAAATCATGGGTTATCCCGTAACAAATGGGGAGTTAATACCCTTTTTTGGTTCGCAACAACTCCTTACTAACCACATGAGAGCTAATCTCATTGTGGTCGATGGAGAGTATGTACTCTATACACCATGATAACTACTTTACATAGAGATGTATCATCCTAGTAGTATCTCATTCGTTCCACTAAGGGAACATGTATGACCTTTCAAAAACAACTAATGCATTCATAACATAAAACATAAAACCCAATCCATGAGTGAAACTAATTACAGTCAATAAACATATGGCATGCTAAACTTTCAAAACATTACTACTAGTAATTCCTTTTAACTCGATTCACATACGATCATAATGATTCAAGTCTCAAAACACTTGACAACAAACACATATAGATGAGAAGTCTTGTTTTGTTATATACCCATAAAAATTCATATGTACTCACCTTGTGTAATTAAATGAGCTTGATATACATCTGTTATCCCTTGTCCTTCTTTGAATCGTTTAGTAATTCAAAACTTATGGAAATTAAATTTCCATTCATACATATTAGGATATGATTAAATTCACGTATCATAAAAGTATTCATTCTATACTTTACAACTTTTTTATTATTATTATAAAAAATAAGACATATTTTAAATGTCTTAATCCGTTAATTTAAATTCTTTAATTAATATAGTGATATAATAGGATCAAATGCATAATCATACTTGTAATATGATGCAACAACCTTGTGTTGGCTTCCTATAAAGGGAGAGATATTAATCTCTTAATAAGCCATGAAGAATTTACTAATTACATATAATTACATGATAATCACCTGATAAATTAATAACCTGTACTATGCATCAATAACTTGTACTTCGATTAATCATCAATAATCTAAGACTAAAGCATGTTAGTATTATTTGATAACATTATAATCACCTCCATGTAGTAATTATCTCAATCTAATTTCATCATGCAAGAAAATTCTCAAAATAGGGTTTATTAGCTAATATGGAGATTCACCAATCTTAATTCATACAAAATATAAGGAATAGAATAATACCTTATTTCCTTCACTTGAGTGGAAAAATCCCTTTGTTTAATCTTGATTTAAGCTCGATATCATCTCGACATAATAAATACATCAAGAACACACATACACACACATTTAACACTCAGGGACTATTTGATATATTGTTGACCTGATCGTTCATTACTTTTTGAATGAATCGATTCGGTCAGCCTGTTTAATACACATAAAAAATGCTTATGATCCAGTAAGTAATAGCTGACTTGATCCTATGAAAAAATGATGTTGGCCTAATATTTTTGGGTTTAATTATGTTGGTGCCCTAATAGAAACATGCCACCACTCAAAAATCTTCCTCCTTTACCACACAACGTCTACAAACTTTGCTTCACTCTTCCTCCCGCCGGCCACGTTTGTTGCCTCCAACTCAAGTAGAGGCTCTGCCACAAGCAGGTGATTCTTCTACCGTTCATTCTTTCTTCAAATTTATCTCATCAATTTACAATATGTTTCGCAAATTTAACGTAAATAAACCCCTTAAAAACTTTTTAGTTTAAATAGGTTAAAAGTAGTTTCCAAGTTATGTGATGTTTGAGTCTTAGTTAAATAAGATATATGTAACCGTTCAGAAGTGTAGTCAATATGTGGCCTTTGAGGTTTGGTTTATTACCCCCCCCCCCCCCCCCCCCCCCCCCCCCCCCGAGAGATGTTACATCTATTCCACCTAATGCCTAATGAACCAGATCGAAATGGGGAAAACTACATTACATAGGCTTCATCGAAATTCATGGGCTCCATTAGTGACATTTGAGACTCTGAAGACTTCAATGAGTTTCATCACAAATCAATTACTATATCACAAATAAA
Source organism: Lactuca sativa (assembly GCF_002870075.4). Lineage (NCBI taxonomy): Eukaryota > Viridiplantae > Streptophyta > Magnoliopsida > Asterales > Asteraceae > Lactuca > Lactuca sativa. The sequence continues at coordinate 56,114,186 of NC_056624.2, forward strand.
GTTATTAAGTTTATTTGCTTCTTTATATGTGTCTATTTGTAAATAGTCAATAAACAGAAAAATAAATAAAAATTAAAAAATTTAAGAAAATATACAAAACAAAAAGAGAATAGTTCTAAAAAAACGAGAAAAATGAGAAAATAGAAAAAAAGAAGGAAATAAATAAATAGTTATATATTAGGTTTATATAGATATAGTAGTTTATTTTAGTTTGATTCATTTAAAAATTGGGCAATAAACTTTGAGTTTGGATATTTTTTGAATGGTATATTTCTAAAGTGTGAAAGAAATAAGTGAAGTTAAAGTTGGTGAGTAATTGTTTGTAAGGATAAAGAGTATTTGAAACTTGAAATTTAAAAGGATCATCACACAAATATATGTTTGATCTAAATATGATTGATGTCTTGTTTTGAATTGTGCTTTATGAATTAATGAGTGATGTTATGTTGTATTACTCTTGAGATATAATTGAGAGTTGGCTTGAATGATTCTAGTTTGCTTAAGGACAAACAAAGTCTAAGTATAATGTATTTTGTTATTGCTATATATATATATATATATATATATATATATATATATATATATATATATATATACACCCCGCACTTGGACTTTGCTTCTATTTTGAGCTTGATGGATATACTTGAAGATAAATGGTACTTAATATGCTTTGAATTGTATCTTATAAACTTGTAGTTGAGAAGAATAATGAAGGTGAATGGAACTGAAGAGAGTTGATAAGGACCAAAACCAAGATAAAGACTAAAATCCAGTGAACAAAGCCTATTAGAGTTATACACATGACTTATAGAGATTGAAGTCTTTGAAACATATACATATACCTCAAAGAACACAACGTGTACAATACCATTATGCATTACGTTTGGGCTGAAAACTGATTCTATAAATAGAGCATGTCCTCAACCCTATAAGATATATAACCTTGTGTAACAAGTCAAGTTACGATTTTCGAAGTCCAAAAACCTTTAGGAAACTGAAGAACACCATTGAAGCATCATTTTTAAATATATCAAGTTGGAATCATTATATCAACATTTGATTTGATTTATTAAAATGTTTAGCAATTCTAATATTTTTGTTTTCTGTTTTCTAGCCAGGATTATGGGCTATTCACATATACTTTTGTTTAGATGTAGATGAACCATTTCCATTTTGGTTTGATTAACATATTGGATTTAATAGTTGATTAATTCAATATGTTTTCTTGTTTAAGGATCCCTATGTGCTAAAAGTATGATTTTTATTCATCTATTGTTAGATATATATATATATATATATATATATATATATATATATATATATATATATAGTTTAAACGGATAATATGATTATATTTATTTTAATCAGAACTGATTTATGACTAAGAAACTGTTATGAAGAGAGATGGACCAAATATTAGGATTAGGTTATAAATTTAGGAATTGAATATGTAAAAATGCATTGGATGAACATTCTATGCAACTTGTTGATTTTTTTATGACCATTAAAATCAATCAATAAAACAAGTGTCCCATAATACAAAATTAATACTAATTATCTAGATATATAATTGCATGATCATTGTGTTATTTGTTTTGATAATTATTAGGATTAGTTCGTTGGTGTTACACCGTAAAATTTCAAATAATTTTTCATTTTTAATTTAATAAAAATACCCCAATCACAATTCTCAAAAACGTGTATCAATTGTTTTTACATAACATAAGTACAAATAAAAACCCCAGAATCTCAAAACATTTCCACCATAAGTGTGTACTGATCATGTCGGCGCCTTCCCGCGATCATCACTGGTACCTGAAACACATAACACGAAAACGGTAAGCAATAATGCTTAGTGAGTTCCCGAAAATACCACACACAACACATACGCCTTTCCAGGCCATTGCTCTATGGGATCCTCCGATCCAAGTGTCTCAGGGGATTTCCATCCCATAACCTTTCGGTCCATGCTCTATTGACCTTCCGGTCCATATCATCATATTCATATTATAACATATTACATACACAACCTGCATCACATTGTTATCATACACATAAGACATTCTGATCACACATAATCACCCCATCGGGTAAGGCATAGTGAGATGACTCACCTCGAAGATGTCGGATAATCACTCGCACTCAATCCTCCGACCTAACTTCCTCCTATAGCATAAATACATCTCTAATTAATACCTTCCTGACTTAATTTGACTAATGTCCTTAAGTCAACACAAGTCAACTCTGGTCAACGTTGGTCAATGGTCACCCCATTGACCCAACTCGTTGAGTCAGGCACTGACTCGGCGAGTTCAGACGTGAACTCAAGTCCCCTAAATCCCCTATCTGACTCACTGAGTCATTCCCCAACTCAACGAGTCACCAACTGTGTGAGTTACGGGACAACCCGGTCTGACTCGTTGAGTCTGCTCATGGACTCGGCGAGTTTATTCCATGCTCAAATTCAAATGGCCTTCTGAGGTCAGATCTGTTCCTCTAATCCATAGATCTGACCTTCCCAAGCTCAATAAACACGTAAAGGTTCAAACTTGATACTCATGCATCGTCCAAATAACTCTACTTGAAGCATTTGCCCCAAATACAACATCCTAAGTCCATTATCATAACTCATCATAAAGCAAGATGGATAAAGCTCTCTGGACCACTATGGGTCCAGATTCGATGTCTAAACATGATAAGGGACCATATATCCAACAATCATTCCAATAAAGGGTATAGAAAACCCTAGATCTATGGATTCTTCAACAAAACAGAAAAAGGATCGATATGCTCCCTCAAGGATGATGCTCTTTGCTTGAGATCCACAGATATGCAACCTTCTTAGCCTCCTCTAAGCTGGAACCACCTTCTTCTTGCAAAACCAACCCACAATGATCAAATAATGGCTTCTTTCCTCTCACAAACGCTCAAGCACTCTTAGGGTTTCTCTCAAGGGTCTGGTAGCCACAAATGGTGGCTATAAGGGTCCTTAAATAGGTCCCATACCTCCAGCTCTGACTCGGCGAGTGCATTCCCATGACTCGTCGAGTCTAATCATTTTCCATGGCACCCATTCGCGACCCGACTCGACGAGTCTAAGCACCAACTCGTCGAGTCACCTCAACACCATTTAAATTATAATATTAATTAATGTACCTGGGTAACTGGGCGTTACAGTCGGTCAAGATAACTAATTATTATCGGAATCAGCAATCAATGAATTAAATCTATTTTAATTTTCTAGGAAATTAACCATAATCTAAAGGGAGGGGGAATCTCAATCTTAGTGAAAGTACTTTAAATATCTTGATTTAATCCAATATTTAGTTTCATTTTCTAGTTTTAGTTACATTCAGTTGAATTTAAACTAATTCTCTTTTAATTTTCTGTTTGATAGTTTAATTAATAGTTTTATTTTCTGAATCAAAATCATACTCATTCCCTAGTGTTCGATACCCAGTCTTACCTCAACTATACTATTACACGATTATGTATATTTTCTAGTGTTTAATAGTCCTGTTGTGATAAACCATTTTGTAAATTTAAAACCTGTTGATAAATAACACATCAACTAGGATTAGTACTATGATTTAAACTAGGATTGCTCTATAGATGTATATACTATCATTGCTAACTTTTTGGGAAAATATTGTAAAAGCATTACATTTTGGATTAAAATCGGTTTAAACATAGTATTTTAGTTTTTTCCAAATAAACCACCAATATTTGCAAAAAAAGTTTAATGTGACCACCGTGACCTCTTATTGTAGGTTGTCATATAATTTTCACATTTTTTTAGTAAAAAATGATGACTTCAGAGGACTTAGCAAGTTGTGTTTGCATGGGAAAGTTGTGGACCACTTACGATGTTAATCAATTTAAAGGTGCAACACTTCGTTGGTGGAACACGTTGGGGAAGGCGATAAGTCCTAACAAGCCACTACAAATAACATGGGTAGAATTTTTGGTGCACTTCAAACTTAAGTTTTGCTTGGCTCAAAGCATGTTGGAGCTGAAGGAATGACCAGGGGAAAAGGTGTGAGAAGTATGAAATGAGACACTATGCAAATGTGTCAGTGATGTAACGTGCTCTAAATGTGGGAAGGTTGGGCATAATTCTACTAAGTGCGCAACTTTGAACATCGTTTGTTATGATTGTGGTGAAACAGGTCACTACAGAAGAGATTGTCCTAAGAAGGGAGGTACTTTAGAAAAGAACGAGAAAGGAAAGAGCAAAGCACAACTCCATTATATAACTCTTGAATAAGTCACGAAGTAAAGAGATCGGGTTGGTGCTAGTATGATGGAGGCTTACATTAGGGAAAATCCTTACTTGGGAATCAGAAAGCGATATAAGAAATTAGTATCGAAAATAGTTTACTTTTGTATTATTCTAAGATGTAATCATCCTAAGTGGGAGATAAATGTAACACTCGTGTTTTTTGGTTAAAGCCTATCGTAGAAGAATTGTTATTTACATTAGTAAATTAATGTAAATATTATTATAAATAAATAAATAAAGGATTATTCATACATGTTATGTGTTTATATAAGTGTTATTTGTGTGTGTACACTATATTCTTATTATATGGATAAATATTATGATGATATAATATTTATATAAAATACTGTTATAAACTTAACGAATCAGATTAACTAACATTCATAAATTAAAAGATTATTTTGAATAAATAATCTATATGAAAGTAGTAGCAATCGTAATTATGAACCCATGAGTGTAAAGAACACCAAAATTAAACGTCGTATGAAGAAGTTATGATTTTTTTGAAGTTTTGAGTTCGACACAATACATCAGTATTTTTCATAAAAGAAGAAATGTATGTAGATTACTTTTTAGCCAAAGTAATGTCAAGAAGAGACAATTTCCTCGTAAGTACGAATATGTAGATATAAAGAACATCGAAAATAGATCTTGTATGAAGAAGTTACGAATTCTAAATGTCTTTCATAGTATAATCTTATAGACTGTAAAGTGAAAACAGATTACGAGTTAGCTGCTAAAATCTACATGAAAGTTGTAGTACACGTCAATCCGTGGATATAAAGAATGTCGAAAATAGAGCTTGTATGAGAAAGTTATGAATTATCAAAGAATGCAAGAATTTACATGTAAGGCACGATGTGGATCCATGAGAAATCGACACATGGCAGCTGCAGATCACAACTCCCACCAGCTTGTACTCTGATGTGGCACCACAAAAGAAGGACAAGTGGGCATAGCGCGGTTTAGAGAGGGGCGCAACGAGCTTTTTGATTAGACCCCCTATAAATAGCAAGCCACCCTCGCCTTAATTCTTTGTTAATTTCATACTTCTCTCTCAATCCTTGAGATTTCAGTCCCTCGTGATTTGATTTCTTCGTTCTTTCGAGCATCTTAGCAAGGCACTGCAACGTTGGAAAGCCTGACGATAGAAATATTCATCGTTGAAGTTCCGTCCATGAAATTTTAGAATCTTTGCTAGAAAACCTCGTAAGGCGAGTTACACTTACTATGCTTGTTAAGTGTAACTTATATTTATGTTTATTGTTGTTGTTATGAAGTTATTAATTATCAGTAATACCAGTTGTTATACCGAGCGATCTACATACGGGAATGATGTCTACGCAATATCTTAGTGAGGTATATAACATGGATTTCCAAACAGTATATCTATATATCAAACATATCCTACCTCCAAAATGATCTTATCTAGTCATTCCTTATTTGATAGAACTTTGTATTCATTAGGATAAGTGAAGAATCCGGAAATGGTTGATATAACCTTATAAATACGAACAAATACTAAGACTTAGTAATATTTGAATTTAGGTCGTTAAAAGGGAAAACTGAAGTGTTAGTCGAGGAACTAACTTTTCCATGAATCTTCCACCTCAATCATGTGAGTACATTGTTACTTTAATGAGCATGATGATAATAAAAGTATCTGTTATTCAAAAGTATTAAATATCAATTGAATGTTTATAAGTGTACCGAATGTTTATTATATGGAATACATGTTAAGCGTTTATTTGGTAATACTAAACGACAATCTTAATAAAAGTATTATTACTTAAAAGATTTAATATATAATGAATGCTTACTATTATGTGCTAAATGTGTACATATATTGTGATAGTATTGCATAAACATGAAATTGTATTAAAAGCTAATTACATGTATTATAATATGGTCTAGTTATAAACTAAGACTTATAAAAGATGCTTAGTTCAAAGTAAGTTGAATAAGTGGGTAGTGTCATACTAGGGGTGTGTGTGAGATTTGGAACTGAGAGTAGAGATATGTTCTATGGCATAATTACATGTCAGGGTACAAGTTACGTACCAAAGTACTATACTAGTATTCTTTTAGACAATAAGAAATGGTGAGCCTGTATCAAGAAACCACTAGGTATGTTTGCTCATCTCCCATCGTAAGATGAAAACCAATGACTTTTCTATACAGTCTTGTGGAACATTGTCGGGTGTTAATTCCCGTCGGTGTTTTTGTACTCTATCCCCGAATATGGTTGCCTTAATTAAGTTACACTTGCCAAGGAATCCCCGAAACAATGTAGTCTACTCGTTTCTTACAGTGATATATCAAGTTAGATCTCAATGGATCATTGTTATAGGATCAACGTGTGAGAATCGAAGGGTTGGCTAACTGGGGTATAGTGTCTTATGGATATCTATGTTGTATGATATATCTATATTATTTGGTAACAATTGGTTTTGCAAGATTATTATTTTTGGAATATTATCATAATAATATTGTGGGACTGAAAACCCTATGTGTCTCACCAGGTTCCCAAACATGGCCCACTTAAATTATATGCATCATATGTAATGGTTCTAAGGCTGCTGGAACCTGATTAGGATGCCGGGTGATTAAAGAGAGAATCTGCAATGTTATTCGATATGTCTTTACGCTATAACTTATTTTGTGTGTTGATTATGACATCCTAAGGGTTCTGTTATTTTGAAACAACATATGTACTCAAAATGTTTTAATAACACAGGGACTTTCTGCAAACAAAGACAACATGTTTTGAAAATCATAAAGAAAAGTTTTTTTTTTTTTTTTTTTTTTTTTTTTTTTTTTTTCAGTTTTGGAAAATATGGAGTGTCACAATGACATATGATCCTATAAGGTCACACCTAATAACAAGTTATCACGTTTTGATTATTTATTAGAATTTGATTACTAATAAATATTTTCAACACTTGTAATTAATTGGAAAATTATTATATATGGAAATAATATTTTCTAAAGAGAAAAATAACTAGTAAATCATGTTTAATAAAATATGGAATAAAAGATTCACATGTTTAATAAAATATGGAATAAAAGACAAAAATTCTTTGATTTATTTCTAGTCAAAACCGAACCAATGCCTTGATGGGATGAGGTTGCTTGTTGTCTTTCCTTCTTACTAGCCCATGCATATCATATGTTCTATGATTTCTTTTAATGCAATTAAGATGCAATGTATCTAAGAGTTAGTATATAAAGCAGTTCATTGCTAATTTATTTGGGTAACCTTTTCTTCCCTTTTCTCTTTATGAAAGTTGTAGCTTTCTTTATCCCTCCCCTCTCATCTCTCTTGCATGTTTCAGTGTAGAATTAGGTGTTTTGTGCTCTTCTCCTTTAAGACTTATTTTTTATAAGTTCTTTAAGACTTAAGGAGTATATAATACAAGTGAAGACTAGCATTTTGAAGTGATTTATCTTTGCTTGGTGGATACTATTAGAGAGCCTCTACTTCGATTCTTGTGTCTCACTTCATCAACTTCCAATCTACCATGAGAATCAAAGCCTTCAAAGGTTGTCATTCCTTTCTTTTCTATGGTTGATTTAATCTTTTCATGTTTGCAAAATGATCCTTGATAGATTTTAATGTTATTCAAATTTTAATGTTTCCGTTGTTAAACTCGTATTATTATTATAGACTATTTTCGAATAAACCCAACACGTAGTATCAGATCCATTTTTGTAAGCTTGGTTAAATTATTAGATTATTTGATATAAGCTTTGTTTTTGTAAAGCATGCAATATTTTCTTTTATAAGAAAATATATTTTCTATGACACCTTTAAAATGTTTATAATTGTTAATTTTTATGACCAGAAGTTTACATGCATCTTTTTAGTCATAAAAGTTGTCTTAGAAAACAAAGTGTTGTTATATATATATATATATATATATATATATATATATATATATGTGTGTGTGTGTGTGTGTATGTGTGTGTATGTAAACTAGTCGATAACCATTTATGATGTTATTTGTGTTGATTTGTTAAAATGGTTATAATATTTATTTATTCATATCGTATGTAATAATTAAATAGATAATTTGTATTTTGTTTATTTTTTTTAAGTAATAGGTTAGCTAGAATAGTTTATTTTTATAAAAGTATAACAAGAATGAAGATGGTGGCCATTTGGAAGATAAAAAATTCATGCACTTAATTTTATTAAAGTTTTATAAACTTTATAAAACTATTTTTATTACTTTGCTACAAGGTGCTTAAGCAAGTAAGAGCATGAATGCATCATAAAAAGATTTGGTCCCTTTATTTCCCTTAAGAATGTAGTTGACATTTTTGTGATGGTTCAAAAAATGTCACTAGTATATGGTTGGTTTTATACTCATATGTTTTATGCTTTGTGATGCTTAATTTTATGTTATATTATACATCTTTGTAAAATAAAATTTTAAAATGCTAGATAATATTTTAAACATAAAATGATCACAAGGAGTTTGGTTCTAATGAAATTTGTATTTTAACATAAGATGATACAAAGGCTTTAAAAATAAAATGATTTTTATCATTTAAAACTAGTTAACAACAAATTTCAACAATTAAAATTTTATAAGTTTAAAATTGGGATTTTAGAGACTTATCAAACTCCAAACCTTATATTATAAAAGGAAGTTTTATTAAAAAGTTTATAAATGTTCTTTAGCGTTTATACATCAAAACTTAATGCTAGATATTAAATTTAAAACTTGATAACGTCAATTATATAAAATTGGATTTGATAAAAGAACATTGCTAAAATATGATTTTAAATAAAAGTATATCATTGTTTATTGGATACATGCAATAACCATGATATCATATGCTTTTTTTAAACTAAAATTATAAAAATATTAATATACCTCTTATTAAATGCAAATCTATGTCGTGCACTCTGAAAGTACTCGCACGTCACTTGAAAAAGCTAGTGGGATAAAGGTCACCTAACTTCTAGTGTTATCTTTTGATGGCTGATGTGTATTCCCAATTTTTATAACCAAGTTATAGGGATATTAAACAAGTTCCTCAAACTGTATGATTTAATTAGAAAGCTGTTGTGATAAAGGTCACCTAAGCAACAGAGTTCCGATACATAGATGAGATCAAACATTTCTATTAACATAAGTTATTAGCGATCCCATAATGCTAGGATTATATATTAGAATATAAATGATAAACAATTTATACCTAGTTGAATTCAATAATGAGGTAAAAGATACTGAACTATTTATTTGTTTTGAAACTTGGATCCTAGAATTTGATAATTAATGTTTTAGAAACTTAAAGGGTACTAATTATTAAAGATTAAAGTATTCAAAAGTCTAAATGAATCTTTTTAAATTTTTTAGATGAAAACAAAATCCAATCTCACTACCATGCATTATCTTTTTGTTGTTGATCTACAAGAGATAATTACATTTGATGGATATAATTTCAGAGAATGGTATTGTACCTTTAGCAATATTATAAAAAAGGATCATAAATTATACATTATTAAAGGCTCTTTTCCTGAATCACTTGCTCTAAGAAATAAATATTTACATGATGCCTAGTGGAAGCATCATTGTCATGTTGAATATGTTTCTGACGTCATATTGAGAACAATTATTCCTAACTTCCAGAAAGTATTGGAAAACTTAGAAGCATATCAGATGTTCTGTCAGGTGAGGAAGATATTCCTAAAATACTGTGATATTTGGTTTGAGCCAGTTCAAACATTGGAAGAATGCTAGGCTGAAAAGAATCATATTATGTGCTCTAAGAGGCCATTAGTTAATAAAAAGGATACCTATAAGCCCAAGAAATACGAAAAGGCCCTTAAAGATGGATCTTATTTCTATTGTCAAGAAACATGACACTGGAAGAGGAATTGCTCCTCTTATATGAGAAATACTAGCCGAACCAATAATTCAGGTATATATTAAATAAAACTTATACTTTTCATTTAACACTTAAGTACTTGATAATTTATGTTAATCTAATATTTGCAAATGTTTACAGATTTCCAAGAAGGGTAAGGATCTGAGAAAAAGCAAGTCGGAACTTCACTCTTGGAGTTTATTATTTATGCTTAGAACATAAAATACTTGTATTGTAAAAACAATGTTTTTTTTTTTGGAATAATGAATATTTGAGTTTAGCTTGGCTAAATATATGTCTCGGTCAAATGATTATATAATTGATTATTTACTCAATCATTTTTCATAGCGATCACCTTCATATTCTGAAATGATTAAATTATGTTTTCAAGAACTAGATATCTTACTAAAATTATAAAGTAAATATCAATGTGTTCTAAATAATAAGTTCTATAAGCTAACACTTTTGACTCAAACATGATTTAATTCAAACTTATTTATGACATTGTTATCTTTATTATATATAAAAAATACACGTATTCCAACTTCAAGAAATGGATTTTTAAAGACACATAATGTAGTTTATTCTACATATATGAACATTATTTATGTATAAAAGATTAATAATTATATTTTCACTAAATAGTAGATAAAATAATTATTAAGGAACTATACATAGTGATGTATGACTTCCCTTATAATGAATGTCTAGATTTAGTAAAAGATATCTCATAAAATTTATCAACAACTATAGTCGTTATGATTATATTTTATATGATAAAAAATAAATATGAAATCTTTATTGAAGTTTTAAAATATAAAGTTGAGATACAATTCAGTAGTACCATCTAAAGACTTAGAGATAACAAAGGATGGACTAAACCTTATTAGATATGGCTCAATTTCGAATAGGTAGAAATTATCTTCTTTATCCTTTGGGATTATACCTAAATAATTATTACTTGTATTTCGAATACAAACACCAACTAAAAGTAGATAAAATGTTTTATAAGATTTAGTAAGGAAATGTTCCATCCCTTTCTTATTTAATGTTCTAAGGATTTGAAGTTGGGGCACTAAGGAGGATATGGAAAACTATATATTTCCTATTGTTATGCATATGATGTGTTATTGGTGGAAGGCCAGTCTAGCGAAAATATAGAGAATATTAAGGAGGTGTTGAATATTTTCTATTTTGTTTTCAAGATGAGGTTGAATCTTCACACGTCAAGCTTTTTAAAAGGTGTTAGATAGTATGTCAAAATTACATATTTTTCACTTGACATGATTCCTTTTACATACCTTGGTATCTTGGTTGGTTCTAATATGAGTAGGGTTCAAGGTTGGAAAGTGATAGTTGACAAATTCAAATAGAAACTGTCTAAATGGAAACGTAATATGGTTTCTATAGTTGGTAGATCCATGCTCGTTATTAGAAGATGTATTATTATTATATCATTGTCTTACTTATCACATAGTGTTATGACAATGATAACAATTTAAACAAAAATGAGGGATTGGTACTAGAAGTATAAAATGTTTTAAGAATGCTTTCTCCAGAAACGGAGGTGGGGATTTTCAAGGAGAAAAAATATGTTTTGGGTTAAAGTGATTACAACATTGTACAAAAATTTTGTAGTTATTATAAATGCATGCCAATGTAGATGACATAGGGTTTGGTCTAGGGTTATGTAATTGTTGAACAAAACGAATGAGAAATGTATTGTTCCTCATTATTCTTTACTTAGACAAGTGGGGAATAGTAATGTTGTTTTATTTGGGAGATATGTTTGGATAGGAAATGTCCCTCTTAGTTTGTTGTTCTCGACTCTATTTTGCCTTGATATAGATAAGGATTGTGTGATAAAATATCAATGGAATATGGAAGGATGGGGTTGTAATGGTGAAGATATGTTAGGGTTGCTCAAGAACATGTTCATCTTGAAACGATGATGGTTTTGTTGGCTATTTCCACTTGTCTTCTCAACAATATGATTGGTTGTGCAACTTGATTTTCGACGATGTCTTGGAGGTGAGGGAGACTATAAATCATGTAAATATTTTTTTGTTACTAGATAGAAGTGGGGACGAGGTAGAATAAACTTGTTCCACTAAAGGTGAAGATTTTATTTCGGCGTCTTTGCTTAGACATGTTACCTCTTAGGTCGGATTTGGCTTCCAATGGTATATATGTACCCTAGGTCTTGTTCCCTTGGGGTTCTTTGCATAGTGAATCCTTATTTCAATTTTTTGGTGAGTCTAAAATATTTGTATGAACTTGAATGTGTTGCCATGTTGGTTGGATCTTTATTTTCTATACATGTGGTTGTCTCAAATATTGTGACTTGGGTAGACTCATTGCATGTGTCCTTGATTAAAAAGGATGCATCCATAGCTATTGTTATGATGATTGTTATGTGCCTTGTTGTTTTAAAAATGAAACAAGCTTCAATAACAATCTTCATAAATGGGAGTTCATTTTTAATTCCGTACATGAATTTTCTTTTTTTGTGGGATACAAATAGGAATTGTAAGGCTAATGTCAAATGGGGTAGTTAGATCCAAAACCCTTTGAACCTTTTGTAATTCTTTCCTAGCTTCTTGCTAGATTTAGTTTATGTATAACCTTTCAACTATTCAAACAAAAAATATATACTTTATAAGGAGTGTGCTCCATTTCACTAAAACATCATTTTCTTATACAAACCAAATATCTTGAATTACGAACAAACGAACACGAGAATTGTAAGCAGACACTATAGTTAAATGTGGAAAGAAAAGTTGTGAGTTTAAGAATATTGTCATATTTGCTAGTGAATTATTAATTTATTATCAAATTTAGTTATGTGGAAGTTGTCAATGAAGTATAATATTAATGTTTTGGAATAGCGATCATTAAAGAATGTCACAAATGTCATCCACTTCGTGAATGGTCTATGAACACACTTTTTATAGAAAAAGTTATTTCAGGAATGCGTGACCTTCTAATTGAACTAAGTGGTAATTTTTTACGTAGACCTAAAAAATATAATTATATGATGATATCCACATTATACTTTTGGTCATATTTAGTGATTGAATCTATTTTTATCTTATGAAAAAATTGGGTTGTACATGAAAGGTGAAATACATATATAAATAACTAGTCAAGTGAACATGTTAGTGTATCTCATATCGGTGCGAAACAAAGTTATAATTGACTATATATATATATATATATATATATATATATATATATATATATATATATATATATATATATATATATATATATATAGTAGTCCCCATTCTATCCACAAGAGTTCTTTTGGAGAGACAATCTTGGGCTCCACATATATTTACATGGTATTAAAGATATAGGTGAGACTTGGCACCGTTGATCACTACCTCCGGCGGTGACATTCTCTAGCAATTCAGATCCATATTTACACACGCCCGTGGCTCAACACACATCCTTGTTTATCCTCATCAAGCCTATGACTCTAATGGGGAGTTTTAGTGTATCCTAAATCAGCGCGACATTATCCTATAAGTGGCTATATGTGTTGGAGTTCCCTTTCTCTCCACAAGGGCTTTATTGGAGAGACAATCTTGGGCTCCACATATGTTCACACAACCTAGATTTTAGAATAGTTAACGAAGAAAGAAGTTTTATCTAAACCATACATATGCACGAACAAAAGTTAGATAATTATACATGTTGGAAATGGGTGTCCAATGTCATAACTAATTGGTATAACCATGGAATAATAACAAAGTCCTTTTAGGATTGCTCTCAAAAGCTAAAATAGCTAGAAAAGGATTTAAGATAGAGAGATAGATAGATAGATAGATAGATAGATAGATAGATAGATAGATAGATAGATAGATAGATAGAGAGAGAGAGAGAAAGAGAGAAAGAGAGAGAGAGAGAGAGAGAGAGAGAGAGAGAGAGAAATATTTTATTAATTTATTACAAGTTGACAAATAACTAGAAACTAGTAAGAATTAATTTGGAATTAGTTAAAATTAATCTGGATTTAATTAAAAGTACATGGCTTGAATGTTAATTGTTCAATAGTTGAGCAAAATGAGTATTCTAGAAACCCTAAGAGGGTGGACAGTTTTGGAGAGGATCTAGGAGCTTCTAAAATCATTCCAGGTATTAAATAAGGAAAAGATTTGAATTATGATTAAATCTGATTATTTAATTGATTCAAATCGGCTTTATCTACAAGTTATCTCAGCTATATAAGGAACCATGTGGCCTTCATAAAAATAGATTTGACCTCCTGAAAGGCTGAGAATTTTGGTTTTTCATATCTCCTCTCATGTCTCCTAAACTTTTTAGTGGTTTAGACTTTTAGGTGTGAGCCTTTAGAGACATTTGTACTTTGGGTGCTAAATCCTTCCAAGAGCAACCAAGAGTTCAAGATCTTCAAGGAATAAAAAATAATACGATTATACTTTTAAGGCTAGTAATCCTACCTTATTTTGTATTTTAATTCATAGTTCTAAAAGTAGATTGCTATAATAGTAAAACCTAGATCTAGGGTGCATGTACACTTAGGATTATTATTTATTGCTTTCGTTGTCTAAAATTCATATATAGATGCATTGTGGTTTCAAAGCCTTTAGGTTTTAATTGTGAGCAGTAAATTAAAAAAAGTGAATAAAAACGAAGAAACCTATTTTGTCGTAGGACCTGGTGCGATGCTTGTTAGCCGCGGTACGGTATAGCCATATTTTGGGGTTTCGGGATTTGCACTACAATTTCTAATTTTAGGGTTTATCTTTAGTTTTAAGTATTGTTTAATATGATAAAACTGTATAATTACACTAAGAGAACAAATATGCCTAAGTAATTTGAATTATAGATAATTGATTTAGAATTAATTAATTTAAAGTTAATTAAAGATATTATATTTAAATCATGTATTTTTAAATTGTTTAAATTACACCTTACATATAATTATAATAGTTATATATAGTATGTGTAAAACTAAAGGAAAAATGTTAGGACATGATTTGTGGTTTATACTTTACTTTAATTAGCTTTTACAGTTCTCGGTCTAGGACCGAAAACACCATGAATTCGGTGGTGCTTGGACCGAAATCATTGAGTGATGTCGGTTGGGCTTTGGGTTGGGCATTTGTAATTAGGTCTAGGTATATATTTTGTATTGATTCAGCCGTGTTCAAGGTTGGTCATTCTAGTTGTTGATTTTCAAGATTTGAGAGAGACAGAGAGAACCGAGAGACATAGAGAGTCTTATGTACTAGACTATTGATTAATATAGTGTGCATTGAAGATTCAACATCGTGTTCTTATTTCATTTGATGATTTGTGTCATTCACTTGATTGGGATTCCGTACCAATCTAGTGATTTGGATTGATACCTAGATCGTGGTTTTACAATCGGTATCAGAGCAAGGATTAGTATCAATCAAATTGGCAAAATATTAAATGTTTCTTGGAGTTTTTGGTGTTTTTGAGTTCTTTTTAAAGAAAATTATTGTTGATATTCTTCGTGTTTTTCACTACATTGGAGACTTTGATCGAAATTGGTCTTGATAAATTACCAATTTCATGTTTATGGTGTTTTGGTCAGGTCTGGACGTTTTCGACGACAAACTTCAAATTCTCGGTTAGGTTTAGGAGTCTTCGGCGGCTAGCTGATCGAATTCGGTTAGATTTTACATACTTGACTTCATATTTTCTCGGCCATCTCCTCAAACTCAACTTCAGAGCTCTCGGTCTCAGCCTCAGAGTTCTCAGTGACGACTCTGTGCTCTTGGCTAGCTCAGCTTCACTTCCAAAAATATGTTTATTTATGTTTTTATTTCTTTTTCATAAAAATCAAAAATCCAAAAATATTGTATTGTTTTTGAGCATATTTTAATTTTATTTTAATTTTTAGTTATTTTTATTTTTTATTTTATTTCTAAAATTTATTTGTCATGAAACGTGGATGAGCAAGGAGAAGAGACCTGAAAAGGAATTGACGGACATTACACTTCACACTACTTTCACAAGGAATTGAAGGCATGAAACTGTATAAACTATCATTTAGGCAATATCTTTCTAAGAACTATCGTATTTAAGGAATTGAAAGATTGAAAATGTACAAATTGTCAAAATTGGTCTTGTTAGTTATCTTTACCCAAGAACTGTCATGGCACCAGGGCGATTCACCCAACCATGAAATAGATATCGCCAAACTTCCTGCCTAGGGTCTTGACATTCTTTTTGTCATGCAAAACCGTGGAGACTCAAATGTATTCTCGGATACATTCTCCACAAGTAAGGAATTAACGGTTATTGGCACTAGGGCGATGCACCTCACAAGGCATGATTATCGTTGAATGTCCCGCCAAAGGGCCTTGACCTCGTGTCATGCTAAACTATGGAAATCTGTCTATAGATACATTTGTCATAGGGTGGTTTTGTGAGTTATTCCTATTTAACACTCACTGACACTAGAATGGTACATTCAGCTAAGATTCAGAAACCATTGAACGTCTCGCCAAGGGCCAAGTTGTTAACTTGAAGAACTGTATTGAGATCTTTGATTGAGGATACGCAGGGGCTAACATCAAAAATAGCCATGAGTATTTCTCTGATACTCAACAAATCATAGTGCGTTCCCCTGTGTTCTAAAAATACTACGAGTAGTCTCCATCTGAGCCAAGGTTGGGTCCTTGCACAACTATGGTGAGAAGGGTCTTTATGAATCTGTGATCCACAAGGACTTTTAGTCATGGTTATTTTTCAAGATGAATCTGTGATCGATGAAGAATATTCATTCGAAGGAACAAGAAGTGAAGATTATTTTTCAACACACAACCTTTCAACCCCAGAAGCAAGGTGAAGTTATATTTGAAGTGATGGGTTTTGAGCATTACAACATTCCTAAGGTGCACATGAAACTCTATTTGCTTTGGATCTAGGTTTTTATCAATTTATACATGCAAACTAATTTTCCAAAGCAAGAACCCTAATTCTAGCATACATAAAAATCGAAATCTAATCATATTAGGGTTAGAAGAATACCTTTCTTATGTATTGCTTGATCTTGACCTTCAAGAGCTTAGTGCCTCAATTGCTGCACCTCTAATGGAGTCACAAACACCACTTAGCAATGGATGAACAAGATAGAGATAGGTGGAGGCTATAAGATTTCGGCCAGGTTTTCTTCTAGGGAATGAAGTGGCCGATTTCAAGAGCCTTGGGTTTCCTTTTATAGTTAAGGCTACTAGGGTTTTTAACTGGAAACCCTAATTCCTTGCTTAGGCCCTAGGCAATCCACAGAACCCCATATAATAGGCCTTGGACGAAAACTTTATGGGCTTCCCATAGATTTTCGTCCACCCCATATCAATAGAGTCCATTAGCCCAAACTACAACTATTACGGATTTACATAATCACTCCCCGTTCTTTTAATCAGTCTCTTTTGATCATTAAATTAATTCCAAATTAATTTCTGATCAATACTAATTAAATAATATGATTTCTCAATTAATATATTATTCTTATAATATATTAATAAATCATTAATTAACCTCTTTCTCCAAAATTCATCCTATCAAATTGCTATGGTGAAGGCAACCCAAAACAACCATGCTACTATCAGGTCAAGTACATACCAATTATAGTTATGGGCTTAGACACCTAATCGAACAGTCTCCCACCTGGATAAGTCTAATAACTATAACTGCAAGTACAAGTTCAAAATCCGATTAGCAATCGTAGCTCTCAAGAGCCGCTGTCGAACTCTGACCTAGTCAATGACGCGTCCTTTAGATAAGGGATCATATAATCCTCCATTCCCAACAAAGATTCCATCTGCGAGATGCTTGCTTTAATCCATAGATGGTTGCTTTAATCTATAGATGGTTTTCTCAAGCTTGCACACTCTATTGGGGTAGTATTTAGCATCCACAAAACCTTCTGGCTGACACATGTAAACATCCTCAGTCAGCTTCCCATTAAGGAAAGCAGTTTTGACATCCATTTGCTAGATTTCATAATCATGAAACGTAGCGATAGCTAACATGACCCTAATAGACTTGATCTTGGCCACTGGTGAAAAGGTCTCATCATAGTCAACCCCTGGGGTTTGAGTAAAGCCCTTCACAACCAGTCGTACAGTGAAAGTGTGCACTTTCCCATCCACGTCGGTCTTCTTCTTGAAGATCCACTTGCAGCCGACCATATTACGACCCGGTACATTGTCAACCAAGTTCCAAACTTGATTGTCATACATGGACTGAATATCATTGTCCATTGCCTCCTTCCACTTTACAGACTCTAGGCCAACCATGGCTTCCTTGTAGTTGTTAAGTTCATCCAAATTTATTAGTGTACTATCACTGATAAACTTATCACCTTCAGCAGTTATATGGAAACCATACAACACATGTGGAACACTAACTCTACTGGAACGTCTTAGAGGTAAGGACTCGTCAATTGGTTCAACAGGAATCTCTTTAGAGGTTCCTTCACCGCTTGATTCTTGAAGCTCTTCAATATCAATTTTCCTCCCACTGTTCCCTTGGCATATGAGTTCTCTCTCGTGGAAAACCCTCTCCTTGATACAAAGATTACGTTGTCACTAGGTCTGTACAAAAGATATCCAAAAGATTTTTGTGGGTAGCCGAGGAAAATACACCGCTCACTGTGAGGTTCAAGCTTGTCGTGAGTCTCTCGTCTTATGAAAGCCTCCCAACCCCAAACCTTGATATGTGCCAATGATGGAACTTTCCCTGTCTATTTATCGTGATGTGTTTTAGCAACCTTCTTAGTTGGGACTAGATTAAGGATATAGGCGAAAGTCTCTATGGCATACCCCCAAAATGAGATGGGTAACGAAGCTCGACTCATCATGGAATGAACCATGTCCAACAAGGTTTGATTGCGCCTCTCAGCTACACCATTGAGTTGCGATGTCCTAGGTGGCATCAATTGTGAAACAATTCCACACTCCTTAAGATAGTTGTGGAACTCAATACTAAGATACTCACAACCCCTATCGGATCTGAGCATCTTTATCTTCCTGCCCAATTGATTCTCCACTTCTTGCTTAAACTCTTTGAACTTTTCAAAGGTTTCCAACTTGTGCTTGATTAAGTAGACATACCCATATCTGCTATAATCGTCGGTAAAAGTCACATAGAAGCAGTTAGCATCCCTAGTGGTGAATCTGAAGGGCCCCCACACATCTGTGTGTATGAGATCCAACAATCCCTCTCCTTTTTCACAAGTACCAGTGAAAGGTGATTTAGTAATCTTTCCAAGTAAACAAGATTCGCACGTGTCATATGCCTTTAGGTCAAATGACTTCAAGACTCCATCCTTTTGGAGTTGGGCTATACACTTCTTGTTGACATGTCCAAGACGACAATGCCACAAGCATGCCTTGTGTCACACCCCGAAACCAAAGGCGGAAACGTTCCGGGGCGGAGGACGTGATGAATATCGCAACCAATGTACATAGTAAGCATAGTAAACACAGAACTTTACATTACATAGATTCATTTACATTGTCTGAAAACAAAGAGTTACATATATATATATATATATATATATATATATATATATATATATAGAGAGAGAGAGAGAGAGAGAGTTAGGTTTAAATGTTTTCACTATCTATTGTGTGCCTGTATTATTGATTCTGGACCAATCATTTTAGTTATTTTAAGAAACTAATTAATGCATATTAAATGCTGAAGATGTAATTAATACCCATTATATCTTCAACATGTAATATGCATTAATTACTTTCTTAAAATAACTAAAATGATTGGTCAAGAATCAATCATATAGACACACAATAGATAGTGAAAACAAAATAACCTAGCCCTATATATATATATATATATATATATATATATATATATATATCATATGAAAAAAGTAAGGACGTGTCTTCTACATACTATGTCTTCGCCAAAAGGATCGCTGAGTACCTGTCTAATGTGGACCTGAGAATACAAGCAGTTTGAAAATCAGCATAAAGCTGGTGAGTTCATAAGAGGTTTGTTTTTGGAAAATGTACAAGTTTCCTTTGGTTTTCTGAAAAAGTTTGTTATCCAAGAAAATCGCATATTTTCTTATAAGTATAGTTGAGTTATCCGTTTATTATACGATCTGGTTATGTGCAGTTTGTTATCCCAGGAAAAACCCTTATTTTCCTTAAAAGTAAAGTTTAGTTATCCATTAGTTACACGGTCTAGTTAAGAACAGTTCAGTTATCCCAGGAAAAACCCTTATTTTCCTAAAAGTAAAGTTTAGTTATTGAATCCAAATGTAATGTACAAGTATTTATCATACTTGTCGTATTAGTTAGGTATTCTGATATCCTAGTTTTCCTACACTCGAATGTATCCAAAGGCGTGCTTTCGTATTCGTATTCGTATTCATATTCTATTCCTAACTGTACTTTCGTATTCGCTATGTTTCTAACTGTACTTTCGTATTCGCTCCGTTTCTAACTGTACTTTCGTGTTCGCTTTGTTTCTAACTGTACTTTCGTATTCGCTATGTTTCTTACTGTACTTCCGTATTCGCTCTGTTTCTAACTGTACTTTCGCATTCGCTCTGTTTCTAACTATACTTTCGTATTCGTATTCGTATTCGTATTCGTATTCATATTCTATTAGTATTAATCCTAATTGATGATTAGTATGAATTATTCGTAAATTATGAAATATAACATAGATTATAATACTTTATCAAGAAATCTACGATTAGTCTGAGAGCTAACTCTACAATTCGAATTATTGGTTAACACAATTTTCGACATTAAAAACATACAGAATATAAACATTTGAACTGAAATAATAAGTTTGAGTACAAGATTTCCTTGTACTTTTGCTTTTATTCTCCCTAAAAACATTTGAAAAACACAGAAAAAGAGTAGGGGTATGAACTTACCGGACGAGGAATGTGTCGGCTAGGATGCTAAACGTCATTTCGGGGCTTGAGAATGTGCGAGGTTCCTATGTAACATAAAATGATACACATTTGTATCTAATTAGACCTTGATCTACTAATTAGATATGAATATACCCTTCGAGACGCGAAAACACTACAATTCAAGTGTTTGGAGTGACCCGGGTGGCATCTAAGGGTGTGTAGGGCCTAATTATGGACTTTACTCTTCAAGAATAATCCCTAAAGGGAATTTACAGTCCAATGATCATATCCCCATGAGTTTACGACCGTAAACTCATGGGTGGTGTGTTCTTGGATGCCAAATGGTCTTACAATGCACACGGGAAGGTTCTAGGGTTGATTCCATGGCTTAGGAAGTGAACGGGACTTGAAATGACCTTGGATAAGGAGTTTAAGGTTTATGAAGATGTTCTTGGGGAGTTTACTACCTTAAACACATGATTTTATAACCACAAACGCATGTTTTTCCATGATTCATGGGTTTTAATGGTTGTAGGTTAAGCATACAAAGTTCTAAGTCCAATTCCAAGCCATACAAGGTGTTAAAGGCACTTTAACACCCTTTGGGGGTGTTTATGGTCTAAGGAGGAGTGTTTATGGTCCAAGAATGTTCTTGGGCTGTAAACTCAAGTGTGAATCATTTGTGTGTGTTTTGGTGCATCTCATGAAGGAATATAAAGTTCTATGCACTCATGGAAGCTCATGGAAGCCTTTGGAGGTGTTTAAGGGCAATTTAACACCTTAAAAAGGTGTTTATGGTCCATGAATGAGGTTTTACAGTCCAAGAATGTTCTTGGGCCGTAAACTCATGTCCATACCTCAATTGGTGAGATTTTGGGGTCCTAAGCTCATTCATGCAAGTTTCTAAGCCATAACTAAGCACTAAAAGTGATTTGGAAGGGTTTTGGGGTTTCAAAACCCTCTTTAGGGGTGTTCACGGTTTTGGAAGGGTTCTTAAACCTTAAACACATGTTCTTGAGTGTTTTGGGTGATTCAAACATAGATTTGCATGATAACAAAGCTTAATAACAAGCTAGGATAGATTACTTACCAAATTGAAGCTTGAAAGGGGGTTTTTGGATCAAACTCGAGTTTTTAGAGAGAGAGAGAGTAGTGAGAGAAAGTGTTTTAAGAGAGAGAAAAAGCTTCAAAATGATGTCACTCAATCCCTTATATAGGGGTTGAGTTTATGGCCCGAAGAAATTCTACCCGATACCGACGTTAAACGGAGCTTTTGGTCGTACCCGATTAATTTGCCGTAACTAATAATTTTCTAAATACTAATTTGGGATGTTTTCATGAGTTTCTAATGTTATTGGATACCAATTAAGTCGTAATAGAAGTCTAAAAAATAATGACCTAATTTAAAAGCTTAAACAGAAACAGTTCTAAAAAGATGAATTTTATGGACGGAAACGTGTTACGACGATGGAGCAAACTTGGGTTGTCACATTATCCCCCCGTTAGAGGGAATTTCGTCCCAAAATTCAAACTTTAAATACGACTCAAGGATATGGAAAGAGATACGGGTACTTCTGTTTCATCGGATCTTCACGCTCCCAAGTGAATTCGGATCCTTCACTTATCGGGATACGGCTTTGTTTCGTACGTTTAAATCTCTCGATCTATGATTTCGATTGGTTATACCATGAGGTTCAGGCTTTCGTTGATTTCGGTCTCATCAAGGGATTACCAGGGTTTCATCGGGTAGGCACTTCTTAAGAACAGAGACGTGGAATACCGGATGAATGCTGCTGAGTTCTGAGGGTAGTCGGAGTTTGTAGGCTACGAGATCGATCCTAATGAGGATTTCGAATGGTCCTACGTTCCTCGGGTTAAGTTTTACGCGTTTTAAAACGTATCGTACCTTCTTCACTCACTACGTGACCAAAGAAAATGGTTAGATCGAAGGGCATCACTACATCCTCGTAGTGACCATATCGAATCCCGAATGTTGTTTTGGAACATCACTCTTGTGAACTCGAAGATGATTGGGTAACTTCTGCATCTCTGCTAGAGCCTATCGATGTGGATATTTGGCTATAGGGTTTGCTCCGGGAATTGGGTCGATGCAAAACTCTACTTGGCGTCCGAAGGGAATTCCCGTGAGCTCTTCGGAAAAGACATCAGGAAAAATTGCAGACTTCGGGGATGCTCTCAAGGTCTTTAACTTCCTGTTTCTCATTGATCACATAGGCTGGGAACTAAGTTTATCGCTAATGCTCTCTTTCTCACCATTAGCTATCTCTACGGTAAACGTTGTTTATGAAGATGTTCGAATGAATAGCTAACAGATTATCTTTCAGTAATAGAATTGAAAAGGATTGCAAGCATAAGGGTTGTCGAAGAGGAATATACTTGTGGCAACGGTGGGATCGGCGGCTGCCTCACCTTGTCCTATAGCTAGGACTCTTCCAGTGTTGCCAGCTGTTGCTGTCTTGGGGAAGTTTCTCTTATAATGCCCGACTTTGCCGCAAACGTAATAGGCCTGACTGATACCTGCTTCGGAGACTTGATTGGTTGGTGTTCTGCAACTTCGCGCAAGGTGACCCTCTTGGCCACAATTTTTGCAAAATTTCACACGACATGGACTGGGGATGCGGTGTTGGTAACTGCATCGGTTACACCACGGGAGAATACCGGCATATCCGGTGATAGGTGCTTGGGCTGAGGAACCGACGCTAGAATCAGCAGCAGGGGTAGTGGCAGTGTGGACTACCACTATCTGTTGTTTTTTCAAGAACTCTTGTGAAGGCTGACTTTTCTCCTTCGTCTCCCAAAATTTTCTTTTCTCACCACTTCTCTCTGTCGGCTCAGGAGTGGTGGCTGCTTCCTCTATGTCCTCACTATGGTCAATCAGGATTTGCGCTAAGCATTTGGCGCTGTCGTATGTATCCGGCTTTGCAGCTAAAACGTTTCCTTTGGTCGGCTGGGTCAACCCCCAGATGAACCTCTCAATCTTCTTACTCTCCGGGTAACCATCCCCGGACAAAGAAGTGCCAATTCATCAAACCTTGAAGTGTAAGTGGCGATATTGGAACCTTTCATCTTCAGGTTCCAGAGTTCATGCTCCAGCTTCTGCATTTCGCCCCGAGGGCAGTACTCCGCGAACAGAAGTTCCTTCATGACTTCCCAACCCATAGCATTGGCTACATGTAGAGTTAGGGATTTGACTCGGCCGTTCCACCAAGTCAGAGCTTTATCGGTGAATATGCAGGCGGCGAATTTCACCTTGTCAGATTCTGAACAGGCACAGATCTCGAAGATAGATTCGATTTTCTCTAACCACCGAGTTAGGGCAATGACACCTCTTGTGCCATCGAAGAATGTGGGTTTTGCATTCATAAAGTCCTTATAGGAACACTCCTTCTGGTGTCCCTGGATACCTTCCTGGTTTTGGGGCTGTGGACCACCTCCTTGCCCACCTAAGCCACTAAGGTTCGTTTGTGATAGGGTAGCAACCACAACAGCATTGACATCTGCTTGAAATATGACGGGATTGAATTGAGGAGGAGGTGGTGGCGGAGGAGGATTGTTGTTCTTTGAACTAGGTCTCTTTCTTGGAGGCATCTTGAAATAAAAAGATCAGGAAAGAGAGGATGGTAAGCCCTCTGAATTTAATTAAGAGATATGGAACATGGGATATCTCATTAAGACAGATATAGAATTCTATTAAGCGATAAGGCAGGAAAGAGTTATCAAAGCAACTAAACTATCGCTAAAGGGATGATTGAGGAGCAACGCTGGAATGAGATCTTCTATAATGGATTTGGTTCGAGAAATACTCCCATAGTATTTCATGATTCGATGTGACAACGGCTCGTTGTTTGGGTATTGGGTAAGTTTTAGGCATGCCGCATACCACAGTCACTCCCAAGCACATGTTGGCCGTGTCTTGAATGAATATAGTTGGCCAGGCTATATTGATCCTAGACACGACTACATAACTGCCCAGGTTTAACTGCAGCGTACAACACCCATTTACTTATGTTTTGTTCTACTTGTAGTTATGGATTTCGATGGTTAGGTATACTTGTATACTTTTGAAAATACTTATACTTTAAGGTATACTTTTAGCTCAGAGCACTTAGGCCCCTTAGTGTTTATAGTCTTATACCATGTAAGGTTTGGTATACTAGTTCACTATAAACAAGGGCTCTGATACCAATCTGTCACACCCCGAAACCAAAGGCAGAAACGTTCCGGGGCGGAGGACGTCATGAATATCGCAACCAATGTATATAGTAAGCATAGTAAACACAAAACTTTACATTACATAGATTCATTTACATTGTCTGAAAACAAAGAGTTACATGTATTATGTATATATATATATATATATATATATATATATATATATATATCATATGAACAAAAGTAAAGACATGTATTCTACGTACTCCGTCTTCGCCAAAAGGATCGCTGAGTACCTGTCTAATGTGGACCTAAGAATACAAGCATTTTGAAAATCAGCATAAAGCTGGTGAGTTCATTAGAGGTTTGTTTTCTGAAAATGTACAAGTTTCCTTTGGTTTTCCGAAAAAGTTTGTTATCCAAGAAAATCCCATATTTTCTTATAAGTATAGTTGAGTTATCCGTTTATTATACGATCCGGTTATGTGCAGTTTGTTATCCCAGGAAAAACCCTTATTTTCCTTAAAAGTAAAGTTTAGTTATCCATTAGTTACACGGTCTAGTTCAGAACAGTTCAGTTATCCCAGGAAAAACCCTTATTTTCCTAAAAGTAAAGTTTAGTTAATGAATCCAAATGTAATGTACAAGTATCTATCATACTCATCGTATTAGTTAGGGATTCTGATATCCTAGTTGTCCTACACTCGAATGTATCCAAAGGCGTGCTTTCGTATTCGTATTCGTATTCATATTCTATTCCTAACTGTACTTTCGTATTTGCTCTGTTTCTAACTGTACTTTCGTATTTGCTTTGTTTCTAACTGTACTTTCGTATTCGCTCTGTTTCTAACTGCACTTTCGTATTCCCTCTGTTTCAAACTGTACTTTCGTATTCGCTCTGTTTCTAACTGTACTTTCGCATTCGCTCTGTTTATAATTGTACTTTCGTATTCGCTCTGTTTCTAACTATACTTTCGTATTCGTATTCGTATTCGTATTCATATTCGTATTCTATTAGTATTAATCCTAATTGATGATTAGTATGAATTATTCGTAAATTATGAAATATAACATAGATTATAATACTTTATCAAGAAATCTACGATTAGTCTGAGAGCTAACTCTACAATTCGAATTATTGGTTAACACAATTTTCGACATTAAAAACATACAGAATATAAACATTTGAACTGAAATAATAAGTTTGAGTACAAGATTTCCTTGTACTTTTGCTTTTATTCCCCCTGAAAACATTTGAAAAACACAGAAAAAGAGTAGGGGTATGAACTTACCGGACGAGGAATGTGTCGGCTAGGATGCTAAACGTCAGTTCGGGGCTTGAGAATGTGCGAGGTTCCTATGTAACATAAAATGATACACATTTGTATCTAATTAGACCTTGATCTATTAATTAGATATGAATATACACTTCGAGACATGAAAACACTACAATTCAAGTGTTTGGAGTGACCCGGGTGGCATCTAAGGGTGTGTAGGGCCTAATTATGGATTTTACTCTTCAAGAATAATCCCTTAAGGGAGTTTATGGTCCAATGATCATATCCCCATGAGTTTACAGCCGTAAACTCATGTGTGGTGTGTTCTTGGATGCCAAATGGTCTTACAATGCACACGGGAAGGTTCTAGGGTTGATTCCATGGCTTAGGAAGTGAACGGGACTTGAAATGACCTTGGATAAGGAGTTTACGGTTTATGAAGATGTTCTTGGGGAGTTTATTACCTTAAACACATGAGTTTACAACCGTAAACTCATTTTTGTCCATGATTCATGGGTTTTAATGGTTGTAGGTTAAGCATACAGAGTTCTAAGTCCAATTCCAAGCCATACAAGGTGTTAAAGGCACTTTAACACCCTTTGGGGGTGTGTATGGTCTAAGGAGGGGTGTTTATGGTCCAAGAATGTTCTTGGGCCGTAAACTCAAGTGTGAATCATTTGTGTGTGTTTTGGTGCATCTCATGAAGGAATATAAGGTTCTATGCACTCATGGAAGCTCATGCAAGCCTTTGGAGGTGTTTAAGGGCAATTTAACACCTTAAAAAGGTGTTTATGGTCCATGAATGAGGGTTTACGGTCCAAGAATGTTCTTGGGCCGTAAAATCATGTCCATACCTCAATTGGTGAGATTTTGGGGTCCTAAGCTCATGCATGCAAGTGTCTAAGCCATAACTAAGCACTAGAAGTGATTTGGAAGGGTTATGGGGCTTCAAAACCTCTTTAGGGGTGTTCACGATTTTGGAAGGGTTCTTAAACCTTAAACACATGTTCTTGAGTGTTTTGGGTGATTCAAACATAGATATGCATGATAAGAAAGCTTAATAACAAGCTAGGATAGATTACTTACCAAATTGAAGCTTGAAAGGGGGTTTTTGGATCAAACTCGAGTTTTTAGAGAGAGAGTAGTGAGAGAAATTGTTTTAAGAGAGAGAAAAAGCTTCAAAATGATGTCACTCAATCCCTTATATAAGGGTTGAGTTTATGGCCTGGAGAAATTCTACCCGATACCGACGTTAAACGGAGCTTTTGGTCGTACCCAATTAATTTTGCCGTAACTCAATGTGGTCGTAACTAATAATTTTCTAAATAATAATTTGGGATGTTTTCATGAGTTTCTAACGTGTTTGGATACCAATTAAGTCATAATAGAAGTCTCAAAAATAATGACTTAATTTAAAAGCTTAAACGGAAACAATTCGAAAAAGATGAATTTTATGGACGGAAACGGGTTACGACGATGGAGCAAACTTCAAGTGGTCACACCTTGTCTAAGCCATTAGACAAATCAATATGCAACACATTGATTCCTAAGTTATCTACAACCATGACATTTTTAGATACACCATTAAAAGGCAATGCTTCAAAATATAAAGTGCTATTATAGAAAGCATTAATAGAACCAACTTCATTATTAAATGAAAATCTAAAACCTTGTCTGTACAAACCATGAAAATAAATAATATTCCTCGTCGTCTTTGACGAGTAGCAACAATCATTCAGCTCTAATACTAACCCACTACTAAGCACAAAAGAGTAAATCCCATCTTGGTGACAGACGGTGATTTCCTATTCCCCATTATTAGGTTCATCTTCCCATAATCCAAATCCCTACTTCTTCTTACCCACTGCAAATCAGAACAAATGTGAAAACCACATCCTGTATCAAGGACCCAAGAACTAGCATGTGAGGAGTATTAGATTGAATAGTATAAATACCTGCGAAGGAGGGCTTTGTCTTCCCATCCTTGATGTCCTGCAAGTATTTCGGGCAACTTCGTTTCCAATGCCCCTTGTCGTGACAGTAGAAGCACGTTGCTTCTTTAGGATCTGCTGAGGGAGTAACAAAACCGAATTTACCTTTGTATCCATTTGAAGAGGATCCATCATGGGACTTTCTTTTGTGGCTCTTAGAGGGAGCCTTCCTCTTTTTCCTTTTACCATGTCCTATAGCAAGGACTGGGGTAGCAGCAGTAGGGGTGGACTCGACAGCTTCGCCTTTAAGTCCACTTTCAACAATTCTTAACAAACCTTGAAGCTTGCTCAAGGTGACTTCCTCCTTGTTCATATGATAAGTCATCTTGAACTGACCATAACAAGGAGGTAAAGAGTGGAGAATAATATGAATCACCAACTCTTTGTCACAGTTGACATTCAACTTGAGCAACCGATCCACATACCTTTGCATCCTTTGCAAGTGGCTCATGACGGACTCTCCATCTTTCATCTTGGTTGTTATTAGTGAGGCGACAATCTCGTACCTTTCCTGAAGCGCACTTTGATGGTACTTTTCCATCAAATCTTGGCACATGTTATAAGGCCAGTAGTCCTCGTAGAACCGCTGCAACTCAGGAGTCATGGTGGCTACCATTATACACGATACCTTTGTCGCGTCTTTTTCATGAGCCCTATACTCAACTATTTATTCAACATAAGATTTTTTTTCATCTATCTCTTTTAGTTCTTTGTCAAGGATGTATTCTTTCTCATCGTATCGTAGGGCCATACAAATGTTGCGAATCCAATCATTGAAATTGGATCCATCAAAGGTGACCCTGTCACAAATGTTCAATAGAGAAAAGGAGCTTGAGGAGTTGGAGTTCAAGCCAGAAGCGTTGTTTTGAGCCAGACTTTTGATAAAGAAAAGGAACAAAGTTTTGATTAGATAAAGAATCCTTAATATAACACCCAAATGAAATATTAAGGCTAGGACCCAACACAATAATTTACAATTTGGAAGAGGGATGCCGTAATCCAATTTATAAATCATTTGAAGGTAGGTAAATGAAGCTTTACCAATTCCACCACGAAAAACGAAATGAAGAATTAGGTTTTAAATGAAATGAAATTCCTAGATTCATTTGAGATTCATTGAACTTTTAAATGGCATGTTTAATCTCGATTATGCCCTTCAAGTTTGTGGCTGGGATACCGAGGATCACAAACAAGGTGTGAATAACCATGCAACTTAGCTTGGTACTCTCGATGTTGTTTACCACCTAATCAATGTGCCGGTTAACCACACACGCTCCATTGATCTATGTTAATTCTCGAGCTACCCTTTTCCAACCTTGTTAGTCCAAGTTAGTGTGCCGGTTAACCAAACACGCTCAACTAACAACTTAACAAGGTGCATAGTGCAATTTCATGGACTAGCATCATTTCACATTTTCCTAAAGTAAGTAAGATTGGGAATTTATAAAAACATTTAGTTACCTTATCATGTTCATTATACTTATTAATGAGGAATTAATGTCCGATCCTACCCGTTCAGCTAACGACTCTCCACCAATCAAGGAAGCGGTGGGTGAGAGTGAACACCCTTTGAACTGCCATTTTTTAGGCAATTTCCTTATACCCCTCTTATAGATCAACTTCGTGAATGAGACCTAATAACAGTAAGACTGACTCATCTTATACATATATATATATATATATATATATATATATATATATATATATATATATATATACATATTAATCTTTTAATATTATAATAGTATAAAGGTTGTATTTTAAACTTTTAAAACATTAGGGTTTTAGAATTTAATATTTCTAAATTAGAAATTTTAATCAAATTTTAAATTCCAAAACTTGAGGGAAAATTTTGAAACTTTTCAAAACTTCTAGATCAAATTTTAAATAATTAAACTAATCACATAATTTGAACATTATCTTAAAATTTGATCATTATCTTTCAATTAAATGAGGATATTCATTACCATTACAAAAAATTCAAATTTAACAGTTAAATAGTTTAAGGTAATGATACTTATCTAATTTAGACTTCAAATCCGAAAAATCTGCCAACTAACGAACCAACTCGTCGAGTCAAGGCATGGACTCATCGAGTTCATCAAGCAGTCAACAAAAAATGATTTTTTTCCAGCTTTGGGAAAACACAATAGCATCAAATATAATAGAAAAACACCCTAAGGTCTCATACCACTGATGAGTTTTGAGCATTACAACATTCCTATGGTGTACATGCAACCCTATTTGCTTTGGATCTAGGTTTTTCTCAAGTTATACATGCAAACTAATTTTCCAAAGCAAGAACCCTAATCTAGCATACATAAAAATCGAAATCTAATCATATTAGGGTTATAAGAATACCTTTCTTGTGTATTGCTTGATCTTGACCTTCGAGAGCTTAGTGCCTCAATTGTTGCACCTCTAATGGAGTCACAAACATCACTTAACAATGGATTAACAAGAGAGAGAGGTGGAGGCTACAGGATTTCGGACAGAGTTCTTCTAGGGAATCAAGTGGCCGATTTCAAGAGCCTTGGGGTTCCTTTTATAGTTGAGGCTACTGGGGTTTTTTACTGGAAACCCTAATTCCCTTGCTTAGGCCCTAAGCAATCCTCAGACCCCCATATGATAGGACTTGGAGAAAAAATCTATGGGTTTTCCATAGATTTTCATCCACCTCATATCTATAGAGTCCATTAGCCCAAACTATAACTATTACTGATTTACATAATCAGTCCTCGTTCTTTTAATCAGTCTCTTTTGATCACTAAATTAATTCCAAATTAATTTCTGATCAATACTAATTAAATAATATGATTTCTCAATTAATATATTATTCTTATAATATATTAATAAATCATTAATTAACCTCTTTCTCCAAAACTCATCCTCTCAAATTATATGGTGAAGGCAACCCAAAAGGACCATGCTACTATCGGGTCAAGTACATACCAATTATAGTTTTGGGCTTAGTCACCTAATCCAACAAAGTTTTGTGACGAATTGCATTGAAGCCACCTCAATTAATTTACTGCTATCTATGAACCTACTGAAGTGATCCAGAAGAATTAGTCACTATGTTATTATCTCTAAAGTATTTCAAAGCTGAAAGTGTTGATTTTCAAGAACCTATACAAGAAGCCTCTATACTTAATGTGCGTTCAAAATCAAAATTTAAAGGAAGTCCAATTATTCAAGATGAAGTCAATCATGTAGAAATTCATATGTTCATCTGGAAGTCATGAAGAAATCAAAGATAAAAGCCGACAGTCAAGAACAAAGAGAAGATTGAAAAGAAAACAAAGTTATAAACCAAAGGGGAGATTGTTCGGACATGATTTGTGGTTTATACTTTACTTTACTTAGCTTTTAGAGTTCTCGGTCTAGGACCAAAAACACCATGAATTCGGTGTTGCTTGGACTGAAATCATTAAGTGATGTCGGTTGGGCATTGGGCTAGGCCTTTGTAATTAGGTTTAGGTATATATTTTGTATTGATTCAGCCGTGTTCAAGGTTGGTCATTCTAGTTGTTGATTTTCAAGATTTGAGAGAGACAGAAAGAACCGAGAGACATAGAGAGTCTTATGTACTAGACTTTTGATTAATATAGTGTGCATTGAAGATTCAACATCGTGTTCTTATTTTATATTTACGATTTGTGTCATTCAATTGATTAGGATTTCGCACCAATATAGTGATTTGGATTGATACCTAGATTGTGGTTTTACAAAAAAGAACATAAATGTACAAAGGTTTAAATTTATATAGGTAATATCATTACTATATATATAACAATTATGCAACATGTGTCCTCACATGTTTGATTATAGATCGTTAGTCGAATAAGAGTAATCCTCATTCATGAGACCATTTTATAAGAGATGTATAAGGAAATGGCCTATAAAATGATCATTCAATGAGTATCCTTTTCACTCACCGCTTCTTTGTGTGGTTGATTGTCGTTAGTCGAAAGGGTTTGATAGGGCGTGTCTCGTTAAAAGTATAACATATAAACTACTAAAAAAATTATCGTCTTAGTTATATTAGGAAATGTGAATAGTTGCTAACCCATGAAAAACACACATTATTACTTATTATCTATTTATGGAGTGTGTGTAGTTAACCGACACATAAATTTGAGATGTAAGAAGAGGATGATGTGGCACTTTTGGTTATGGTTTGTTGGCGGAGCATGTGTAGTTAACCAACATGTAAATTTGAGGACCATAACATAATCAATGAGTGACGTATTTTTGCATGGTTGGTTCACCATCTTACTTGTGAGACCTCGATATCCCAGACACAAATAGATGATGTGCAAATCTGATATTAACATGCCATTAAATTGTTTTAATGAATATCATAAGATCTAGGAGTTTCATGGAGATTAAAACTGGAAATGTGCATTGGTACCTAAATAACTTCATAGTGTGTTGACGGAATCCATCTACACATCGCGAAACCAAATATGGATCCTAGTCTTAGTAAATAATAAATTATGGTTGAAAATTATTAAAAGGATTAATAAAACAAACATAATAGAATTAATATTGAATGATTTCTATAATATAATCCAAAAAAATGTAATTCCATAATACCTCTCAAAGGATTTTCTGGAAGGATGATCAATCTAATCCAAATTCGTAATAGTTTTCAGTTCCGAATAGAAAGATCATGCCTTAGATAGAGCTCTGCATGGGGTTCCTTTAACCACTGCATTCTAAAACGGTTAAGAAAAGTTATTTAATAAACATATTGGAGTGAAATGAAATTTCATATAGTTAGGAGTTAACTATGGCTGTAGACTAGCTAACTTGTACATAATTGGTTCACTTTGAATTTGATATTAAAATATTAGAAATGTCCATAGAGGAGCTGCATGACATGTTGAGACCCTTTGGGACTAACATGACAAATCATATAAATCCAACTTCAAATGCTCCCATATATATTATCATGAACAGAATTGTAAAGAAGAATAAAGTAAGTTGCCCATGCGTAAAGGTGACTAGTATTGAAACGCCTAATCCCATCTCAAATCCCAAGGAAAATAGGAAGGCTTATTATGAGAATTGTTTTGATAAAATATCATTTTCACAATAAGATAAGATATAATAAAGCATAAATGCCCAATATGTCTAATGGATAAGATTGAAACACAAAGAAGATAATTTGATTATGGATTAGGAGCCCATGCTACTATCCATAGGATCAAACGTAATCTCGTTCTCACAAATGCTTAGTCTACAATAAGACATGAAAATTCATAATACCATTGGAACATTATTTCCAATCCTTGAGTATTTTACCAAGGATGAAGTGCTGACATTTGCTAGAATGTGCAGTGACAAAAAGGAAGTAAAAAGAATGAAACAAAGAAAAGAAATTTTGATCATGAATATCGGACCCTTTTTAGTATTCATAGGATCAAAATATGTCTCATTCTCCCAAATGTTTTGTCTATGGTCTTATGATTCAAGAATTGTTTATACAAATTTTCATGAGATTGTTATGACCAGTTTAATTGTAGAATGTTTTATATGTTTTGCATTTAAAAGAAAAGTCATGAAATCTATAAAACCAGTGTATTAACGATAGTTCAAAAGGTTGATTCAAATATTTGAATGAGATGTAATATTGTGGAATCATATTCTTGTGAATAAGAATTGAATTGATAAAGATCTAGTTGGATAGGACTTTGGAATTCATTTGACCACAAGTCTTATAATAAATGCAAGTCCTATTTGTTAAGATGGATAATAAAAGCACTATATGATAGTTTGAGTATATTTTGGATTTTGTTTTAGCAAATGGTCCATTTAGACTATCCTCTATACATACTAATTTGAATATATCCAAAAGTTTGGATAAAATGTATTTATGGAATCGTTGTGTGTAATATGAAATGAATTACCAAGTATCCAATTGGATAAGATCTTTGATATCATTTGATTGTGAGTCTTATGGTAAATGCAAACCATGTTTATCAAGATAGATGATTAATGTATTATTTGGTAATGTGAATATATGTTGGAATTAGTTCATACCAATGAACCATTCAGATAATCCATGCATAGTAAATTCAAATTCATGCAAACATGTTTATCTGAATAAACATTCAAACTGGAACCTTCTAGATGTTCAGAGTTCTCATAAAACAAAGTTAAGAATCAAATGGGAAAAATGATAAGATACACAGATCAAATAAGAATGGTGAACATTTTAGTCAAAACCATATCAATCATCTGATGAATTAGGAAAAGGTTTCATAAATTTTCTCCAACATTGTCGTAAGGAGTGTTGTTGGAAAGAGAAACAAACCAATGTTTGATTTGATACTCGATGAGTCGAATTATGCTTAACAGAATAATTTATGGATTGTACCATGAATAGATTTAAGTTGGATTGTACCAACTTAGAAGATTATGAAACACTCTTTGAGATGTAGATTAAGAATTCTTCCTTCACTAGCACATTTGGAAGTATACAATGATGAAGCTTACTCTCTTCATGAAGCGCTCGATAATCTAGGACTTAGAATTGATATGTGTTGTCTTGTTGGATATCCTAATAAGGTAATTGTTTTACAAGCCTTTTGAGAAGAAATGTTTGTTGCTCTAAGGACAATCTTCCAAGAGAGGGAGCTAACATCCAAAAGAGTTAGTGGGAGTCACACATATCTTGATAAGATTCAAGAGTCAAACCAACGAATAACCTAAAGTTGGTCCTAGCTTTCAATTTGAGTTTGAAATATCTATTAAGGAAACTGACTTCAACTCTTTCTAATAGATTTGATAGAGGATGCCATTTACGTAGTTGCATAGATAACTAAGCTAAATAGTTAATGGTGGATAATAATTAGAGTATGCCAGCTATCGGAAGCTATGACAAGACCTATAAGGCTATAATATGGAATAAGAACATGAAGAGTGACATTCAATCTGTGGATGTTTGAAACTTGATTGATAAAACACTTCACCTTAAAATATTAAGTGTTAGTGAATCTTTAAGGAGACAAAAAACATGAATGGTAACTTACACATAGTTGAACCAAGATAGGCTGTGAAGAATGTGTAAGCTTATGAAGTTCATTTATAAACTGCACGAGAATCTTGCAAGATGAAACCTTTACTTCAATAATAGAATTCAAGGAGTTTGAATTACGAGAAACAAAGATGGATCATAAGTTATGTCGAAGATAGTGGGAGTCATTAGGGTCTTTGTTTCAATGAGAAAGTTCAAGGAGTTTGAATTTCAAGAAGCAAAGATAAGCCATATATATATATATATATATATATATATATATATATATATATATATATATATATATATATATATATATATATATATATGTCAATGATAGTGGGAGCACCATTGTCACCCATGTAACGTATTTAAATAATATATAATTCATAGGAAATAATATTCCAACATAGCAAGTGTAAAATCCTGACTTTGTTTGAGAAATTCATTGGGATAAGCGAAGGTACATGAAATCTCAAAGAAAATTGAAATAGTTCATTATGTGTGGCATGTCATTGAGCATCACTAATGTCCTAGTTCTATTATTGATCTAGAAGAAATGAATTACGTCCCACAATGTTCTACTTATGGTATTGATCATGTATGCCATGAAATATACCAGATCCAATGACTCGTACGCCTCAACCATGATAGGTTGGATCATATTAACTTGGAAAGAATCAATGAATCAAAATCAATTTCGCTCCTTAGTGTCCAAGGAGGACAAAGGATATAATCATAGTATGGAAGAGATCGATGTAAAGTTTACATTGATACTAAGTTCCACACTAATAAAGACGATTTTGTTAGTAGTAAGAGTTTGTTCTTTTACTTAAGGTATTAGATTGGAAGATTACCAAGTAATACACCATGGTGGATTTGAGAATAAACTTGGAGTATATTGCAAGTGGTGAGAATGCAAAGGAAGTTATGTGACTGAAAGAGATTTATTAGTGACATCATTGTTGAGATTCAATCATTGATGGTGCTTTTGAAGGTTTTTGTGATTAAAAGGGTGAACTTTCCTCCAGTATAGATCCAAAAGTCACGCAAGCTCACATGGCTTATAATCAGTAAGTACCATCAAATCTGATAGTTGTTTGAATATGAAGAAATCATAGTCATTAAAATCATATCAAAAGAAAATCTTGCCGATACATTCACTAAGTTAACAAGTCTGACATTGAGACTTGATCATGAGGAATTTGATCTGCAAATGATTTGACTATAGCCCACTTTGAATAGTTTGTTTTAAATTTGAGAACTTAAGCAGTATAAAGTCTTAATCTAATTTAACGATTATTAAGTAGAGATCTTAATATATGATGGAGATCAGTCATTTCAGTTAGTTTATCATAGTGTTCTCCTTTTGCATGTTTTAAACCCACTTCCTGAATATTAATTGATTCAAAACATGCAAATCAATCATACTCTTAGGAGTGAGTATTAAGTTAAGATTGTTGTGAATTATTATTATATTGTATATCGTGATTAGACATAGCATCGAGATTGCGACTAACGTTTATGAGTATTTAATAAATATTTAAATATTGGATACAGCCCGCTCTCAAAGAGATTAATTCATGGATTCAATCATGAGTAATTCTAAGATGATAATATCTTTTATTCTTAAAAAGGAGAGACATTGAGTTCTTTGCATACACGTTGTTTGTGCATTGGTCTTACTCTAACGCTATCTGTAACTAGTGGTAATAATAAGTAAGTCCATGCGTGATTTGACAAGTGGACAAAAATTATGTAGTAAAAATTTATTTGTTCCTCCTTCCTTAACATGTGAATTGATATCTTTAGGACCCTTGATGATTTTTGGCCTGATATCTCAAGTGCCTAGCTAGGTCTAGACTAAATTTATTTATTCAATTAGCAGTCTAATTTGATCATTAGAAATCAGAAACCAAGAAACATAATGTCGAAATGTTAGGTTGATTCATAATCCATGACTTAGTTCACAATGACATATTGTAGAAACAAAGGAATAAGTGATGATTCTTGATATGATCAGAGATCGAAAGTTGTTGTGGAAGGCACACTTTGTTGGTTATTCGAAGATTATTTGACCAATAGTAGTTGATGACTTGTCCAAGTGGGATACTATTGGAAATGGGTTCCCAGTGTCATAACTAATTGGTATATCTGTAGGAATGATAACAGAGTCCTTTCAGGTTGCTCTCAAGAGCTAAAATAGCTAGAAAAGGATTTAAGAGAAAGTGGAAAATAGTTTATTAATTTATTACAAATTGATAAATTAATTTGTAACACCATGAATTTTCAAAATAATTTTTCGCATAATATAAAAACATATTCATTTAATTTTCATAAATCATTAATGATTAAAAACTCCAATTCGTGTCATACAAGAATCCCAAGATCACATATCATAAAAATCCCATGTGTGTGTACTGATCAAGCCGGCGCCTTCCCACGGTCATCACTAGTACCTGAAACAAATAACACCAACACTGTAAGCATAAAGCTTCGTGAGTTCCCCAAAATACGTGAGTTCCCCAAAATACCACACATAACACATATTAGCCACTCGAGGCTATAACTCTGTGGGTCCGTGGACCCTACTCTATGAACCCTCTGGTTCTAACTCTGGGAACCTTCCGGTTCCAACTCTATAAACATGCACAACATAAATCACATAGAAATAATGCAGTACAACACATAAAATACATATAGCATACAAATACTTTGTCACATAACTTTGGTTACCTACTCAAGGTAAAGTATAGTGAGAAGACTCACCTCGTGTATCTCGATAACTCGCAAATCCCGGAAATCACTCGCACTCGATCCTCCGAGCTATAATCCTCCTATAACACAATATATCTCTAATTAACACTTTCTCAACTAAGGTTGACTACCCCTGTCAAGTCAACACTGGTCAACGGTCAACGGTCAACTTTGACCGGACTCGGCGAGTGCACTAGAGCGACTCGGCGAGTCTATACGTGTTCACTGACTCCCTAGGATCCTCTTTCGACACGTCGAGTACTTCCCTGACTCGACGAGTTTCACCTGGCATGAATCGCGGGGCCACCGCAACTCAACTCGCCGAGTCTCAAGAACAACTCGGCGAGTTCCAGCTCAACTCAGTCCATCTGTCAACCCTCTCTAACTCTCCCTGACTCACTGAGTCAACCCCTTAACTCGGCAAGACCACTCGCTGAGTGGTTAAGGACAATCTTCATGCTACTCGCCGAGTCTGTTCTTCGGACTCGGGGAGTCCATGCCATGCATCAACTCAAACTTGCTCCTGAGGTCAGATCCGCTCCAACAACTCATAGATCTAGTCCTTTCAAGCACATTTATCACGTAAAGTTACAATCTTGGCTACCATGCAACGCCTACAAGGCTCCTTTTGGTGAAATGACCTCTAAAATGGTAACCTAAGTCCTCAACTCAAAAGGAAAGGCATAAAGCAGGGCATTTAGGACTCTCTGGACCTAATAAGGTCCAGATCTAGGTACCATTTCCTCAAGGGACCTCTCACACTCCAAATACAAGGCAAACAAGGCATGAAGACACCCTAGATTTGGCCATATCAACAAAAACACAAGAATAAGCTCTGAATATTACCTCAAATAGCTTCCTCTGCCGAAATAGAAGTAGATCCAAGCTCCCCAACTCTCCTAGCTTGGCCTTCCTCTTCCTTTCTTGCAAACACACACAAAGATAGTGAATAATAGCCTCTTATCTCACTCCCAAGGACTCTCAGATGCTCTGGTGCTCTCAAGGTTGAAGGTAGCCGCAATGAAGGGTTATAAGGTCCTTTAAATAGGGCTCAAGGCCGGGAAATTAGGATTTCATTAAACAGAATGGACTCGTCGAGTCCACTCTTGGACTCACCAAGTCCGGACGCGAAGCTGCGTCCAAATCCGTGATCATACTCGGCGAGTCTAGGCTCCGACTCGCTGAGTCTCCTCACAAATCATCAAAAATAAATAAATGAATAATACCTGGGAATCCGGGCTGTTACATAATTAGAAACTACTAAGAATTTATTTTGAACTAATTATAATTAATCTGGATTTTAATTAAAGGTACATGGTCCGAATGTTAAGTTAAATAATGAGCAAGATGGGCATTATAGAAACCCTAAGAGGGTGGAAGGTTTTGGAGAGGCTTTGGGAGCTTTTGGAATCGTTACATGTATTAGATAAGGAAAGGATTTGAATAACGATTAAACTTGATTATTTAATTGATTCAAATTAGCTTTATTTGCAAGTTACATTAACTATATAAGGAACCCTCTGGCCTTAATAAATTCTGATTCAACCTCCTGGAAGGCTGAGAAATTTGGTTCTCATATATTCTCTCCTCTTTTCTGAACTTTATAGGGTTTTAGACTTTTGGGTGCGAGCCTTTAGAGACATTCCTACCTTGGGTGCTAGATCCTTCCAAGACAAACCAAAAGTTCAAGATCATCAATGACTTAAAAGTAAATAGGATTTTACTTTTAGGGTTAGTAATCCTACCTTCTTTTGTAGTTTAATTCATAGTTTTAAAAATAGATTTCTATAATAGTAAAACCTAGATCTAGGGTGCATGTACACTTAAGAATATTATTAATCGCTTCCATTGCCTAAAATTCATGTATAAATGCATAGAAAACCTAACAACACACGCAAGGTTCAATAAGTGTATAAATAACTAGTCAAGTTAACCTAGATGTTAGAATATTTGATAGAGAAAGAAGTTTTATCTAAACCATATATATTTACGAACAAAAGTTAAATATAGGGATTCGAATATCAATAAATACTTGGATAACTTTTTGGATTTTGTTTACAACACTTTCAAAAATCTATAATTCAAGCCTATGCCTAGGGTTACAAGAATTCATATATGGGATAATCAAAGAAAATCAACACCTATTACATGCTTAATCCGAATCATAAACACAAAATACCTTTGCTTTCATTTGCGTTCTAGTGAGACAAATTTTTTTCGGAATAACATTTTGTGTGTATCTTCTGACATGACAATTGCTCAATATATAGGAAGAAGTAGGGATAGGCCCATGTGAACACTGACTCGAAGGAATTAAATTTCAAAACAGGTTACAAACATATTCTATTTATTTATATTCAATGAGAAATCTTACACACATATTAACATTAGATTATCTTCTAAAAAGAAACAAAATCCTCGAGATGATTCATCTATTCTTCAAATCATTCCAAAACCTATTCTTGGAACCTAATAAGAACACTTTCATTAATGTTGAAGCAACCCAAAGTCATATATTAAGTAAATGCTTCACATAGGTGGAATAGGTGTTGTTAGCTTAGGAATAGATAGATTTGTCAGTTCAAAAAAAGTAAATGCTTCACATAACTAAAAGTTAATGCTTATAATAATTGCATCTAATCGATGTGTTTACACTTCCGAAACATGTTGACACCAAATCGTCTCATCTAAACTTAAACATTCTAGAAATCATATATACCAAAACATCCATAAGAACGTAGGACATCTATACTTTAGTTATGGTATATATATGATCCCTTTCTTGTATAAGCTTACTATTAACATACACCAACATTCACTTACCACTAAAATTACACCGTTAAGAATGCCCTAAACGTATCCATTAATGGTAAATTCAAGGTTTTGAAAAATAACTAATCTTGAGGGGAAATACAATATGATTTTGACATGGATCGTGAATGTATGAGAAAAGTGAAAGACACATGGGACACAATAGATATGATTATCCATTAGAAATTATCAATTTTTTCAGTTGTTGTTGCCTCTCCTAAATCTATAAGCATGGATATCACACGACTATATCTTGTTGAAGTAATTAATGAACCCAAGGAACAACAAAAAAAACTTTTGGGAAGGTTTTGCTGGTGCTTGAAGGTAGAGTAAGGTTCAACATAACACCTCTTGAGATCTCATGAGAATGTAAAGTTTCGATATTGTCATGAAATCTCAAAGTGTTTTTCCCTTGTCTACTCTAATTTATATAAAAATTATCTTTACCATATTTTGAATTTATTTTTGAAACAATCCATGAAGGATATGCATCCTTAAATATCGGAAGAAATCAATTCATATTGTAAAAATAAACGCAAAAAACCTCTATATCCACATCATTGAAACATGAATATAATACAATGTCAGCACTCATTAATTTTTTTAAATATAAAATTTATGATTATTAACAATATTTACAATCGTAAGTACAAACCTATTTACAAATTTAAAACATGTACAAATACTTTTTGTAATTTTTTTCAAAGTAAGTTCGACTCACATGTAAAGAAAATGTTTAGGCATAAAACTTATTCGATGCATGACGGTCTTAAGGAAAAATAATACATTATGTTCGATGGAAAGGTTGCTAACCGAAAAAATATATTCGGTGATGTGTGCAAACTTGAAGTTGATTTGGTTGCATAGTATACTTGGTGTCGACTGTGGTATACTACTTCCATTATGATGGAATCAAATCATGTTCTCAAATTATTTGCTTATTTTTTCTCGGTTCCTACAATCTAAGAACATACAATAGCTATATATTTTAATTACAAAGAGAAACCAAAATAGTTATTTTTATTTCATACGTCTGAATTTTAAAATACAATGAACAAAATTAAA
The DNA here is from genome assembly GCF_002870075.4 of Lactuca sativa. Lineage (NCBI taxonomy): Eukaryota > Viridiplantae > Streptophyta > Magnoliopsida > Asterales > Asteraceae > Lactuca > Lactuca sativa. The sequence goes on from NC_056624.2 coordinate 56,156,346, forward strand.
TTCTAGCATTTAAAAATATATATTGCCAAATTACAAATTTAAAGTGACAAAACATCCAAAAAAAGCTAATTAGGTAAAGGACATTATTAATACCGATAGTAATAAAAAGTGCAAGAAACAAATATATTTTCAAATGAAAGGTATACATTAACAATTAACAAGGAGGTTATGATTAATTAGTGAATTGATCTATATTCAATTTTGTTGGATTAGTGTCTAAGTCCATAACTATTTTGGTATGTACTTGACCCGATGGTGCATAGTCTTTTTGGGTTGTCTTCATCAAAGCAACTTGATAGGATGAATAATGGAGAGAAAGGATTAAATATGATTTATTAATATATTATGAGAATAATATATTAAAGGAGAAATCATATTGTTTAATTAATATTAGTCAAGAATTAATAAGATTTAAGTTTGTGACTAAAAGAGATTAATTAAACTTAAGAGACTGGAATTGTAATTATAAGATAATTGCAATTGGGCCATGGATTGCCTTATATTATAAGGATGGACGAATTATATGGGGAAACCCATTAGAAATCGTCCAAGGCCTTTAAGGAAAGGAGTCCATGGGTTGCTTAGGGCTTAAGCATCCAAATTAGGGGTTTCCTTGTTAGATAACCCTAATAGCCTCACTATATATAGAACCCTTATGCTCTAAAAACGTGGTGAACTAATTGGTTAGGGTTTACACACGTTTTGGGCAGCCTTCTTCTCTTCTCCTCTTCATTCTCTTGCTCTTGGTATTTGTAAACCATTAGAGGAGTGACATTTGTGACTCTAAGCTTTCTAAAGTCAATACAAGAAGGATTTGGGATTGTTATTTCTACATAACAATCAAGGTATGATCTAAACCCTAATTATATGTTATATTGATTATCATATGCTAGATCTAGGGTTTATAGTCTTGGATAAATTGCATGTACAATAGAGAAACCTAGATCTATGCATTAGGGTTTGTATGAGCACATAAGATGTTCTTATGACCAAAACCCATCAGTGGTATCAGAGCTAGGTTGGTTTCTATTGTATTGATGCATTATGTAGCTGAAAATCGTATTATGGCTTACTGTTCGACCTGACTCGGCGAGTCACTACTTGGACTCGACGAGTCAGCGCTACTCGGCGAGTTCCAAAGTTTGACTCGGCGAGTCGGAGCGTCAGACAGAGGAAACTTCGGATTTTGTTGCTGTTTTGCTTAAGGATAATTACCATATTCGTTTTAAACCTATAAAATACGAATTTTATTGTTTCTTAATGAATATCCTTGCCAAAACTCAAGATAATTACCAATTAATTAGATAATAACTTCCTTATATAATAAAGATTGGACTATTTGTATTAATTGGGTAACTTATTTTGCAAGAAATTGAAATTAGGTCAAATATAGATAATGATGAAATTAATTGTTTAATTTATATTATTTATTATTTGATCCTTGTGTTATGAAAAGTTTCAATTTTTCCCCTTTAGGTTTTATAATTTAAAGTTTGAACTCAAAAGCTTAGTTTTGAAATTTAAATAGTTGAAACCCTAATGTTTTGAAAAGGTTTCAAAACTTGCCCTCAAGTTTTGGAATTTAAATTTTGATTAAAAGTTTAATTTTGATGTATATTTAAATTCTAAACCTAGATGTTTTGAAATGTTTCAAAACTTGCCCTCAAGTTTTGGAATTTAAAGGTTGATTAAAGGTTTAATTAGGAATGTTAAATTCTAAAACCCTAGTATTGTTTTGAAAAGTTCAAATCACACCCTTATGGTTTTATTAATTAATTAAGGTGTGTAATTAAAAGAGGTTTAATAAATTCATAAAAGTTTAGGTTTACAATTTAATTGAATTAATATAATTGTTAAATTTGACCTCCTAGTATTTTAAAAGTGTAAAATACACCCTATACTATATATAACATTAAAAGTCTAACATTATATATATATATATATATATATATATATATATATATATATATATATATATATATATGTATGAGTAAAAGTCAGTCTTACCATTAGTAGGCCTCATTCACGAAGCTGGTCTGTAAGGGGTGTTTAAGGAAATTGCCTATAAAATAGCGATTGAATGGGTATCCACTCTTACCCACCGCACTCTTGACTAGTGGAGGGTCGTTAGCCGAACAGGTAGGATAGGAAAAAACCTTCCATTATAAGTATAATGAAGTACAAAAGTAACTAAATGTTTTACAAATTCCCAATCTTAGTTACTTAGGCAAAAGTGAATTGTTGCAATTCCATGAAATTGCACTTTGTGCCCTTACAAAGACGTTAGTGGAGTGTGTGTGGTTTACCGGCACATTGAATAGGTGATTGTAACATGTGAGGGCACCATGTAAGTTTGCATGGTTATTCACACCCGCTTTGTGATCATCGGTATCCCAGTTACAAACAAGAGGGGCATATCGAGATTTAAACATGCCATTGAAATGTTCAATGAATCTCAAAGGATCTAGGAGTTTTCATAGATTTAAAACTTAAATTTCTTTTTTCGTTTTTCATGGTGGAAATTAGTGAATCGTCATTCACTTACCTTCAAATATTCTGCAACTAGATTATGACATCCCTTTTCTAGGTTGTAGCATATTGTGTTGGGTCCTAGCCTTAGTATCTCATTTGGGTGATTTACTAAGGACTCAATTAATCAACTAACTTGAATTCGTTTTCTCCCGTTTTGTAGATGTCAAAGTACGACAACTATGGTCTTCCCAAATCCCGTGGAACAAGCATTCCGCATGATGATGATATTCCACGATTCGATCGAGGAACAAGAGATCATGCTTCACTTCCTCCACCTCCTCCAATTATTCTCCCTAACCCACAAGTTCGAAGACTTGAAAAGTTCAAGCTCAGTCAAGCCCTTTTGGCAAGTAAACATAAAGAAGGAAAGTCGGTGTGTGCACACGTCCTAGGGATGAAGTCACACATTGATAGGTTAAGAATGTTGGGATCCGTTGTCTGTGAGGAGTTGGCTGTTGATTGGGTTCTTCAGTCACTTCCTAACTCATCTAGTGAGTTCGTAAGAGAGTACTATATGATGAACTGCGACGTGACCCTTATAGATCTCACCTATATGCTTATTGCCGCTGAATCAGCAATGGTTTGGCGCAATAGAAAAAGCAAAGTTGATTGGTGAATCTGCCTTCAAGACCTCTATGGATATAGACAATGGCAACGAAAGACATACTATGATCGAAAAGTTTGATCATAAGAGAAAGGCAATGTCTGAAGTAGTTCCATGTCCTGTTCCAAAAGAGTCAATTTGCTTTTATTGCCAAGAGAAGGGGCATTGGAGACAAAGCTGCCCTATTTACCTAAGAGATCTAAGAGATGGGAGAGTAAAAACATATGGCTCTGCTTTAGGTAAAATCCATTGACTAACTCTTTTAAGCTTCTATTCTAGATTCTTAATACATAATGTGATAAGATTACAATTGATGTTTTGAAGGATCGAAGAAAACAAAGGAAGCTTAAGGGAAGAAGTGAGCAGAATCTAACCATAAAGGAATGGATTTTGATCACATTACTTGAAGATTAGATTCTTGAGCTACTACTTAGAGTTAGAATAAGATTGCTAAGGAAGATGTATTAGCATAGTTTTTCAAAGAATTGCATTATAAGGACAAATTTTTCCGCAATAAAATAAAATTTGATTTTATATTACTTATTTATCCTTGCAATGGTGTGTATGAAAAATTGATGTTAGAATATTTCTATTATTAGCAATAATGGATTTGATTCTTAATTATGGAAATATCGAAAAATTTACCAAATAGGGAGAGTTTCTCATCGCCAAGTTTCAATTGGACAGAAACTTGGAATCATGCAACTTGGTTGCACGATGAATGAGAAATTTCATATTTGGAAATTAGACTAATTCATTGACAAAGTGTCAAGTGAAGGACTAGGAGATCGAGTACACAAAGTTGCGTGTTGATCAAGTCCACCATAAGAGTAACAAGATATTCATCATGATTTACTAAAGGTTTAGTAAATATGATTATACTTATAAGATTAAGTGTAATTCTGAATTGATTGCAAAAGTTTGAATCAATAGCAGAACGAATAAGAAGAATCAAGTAGGCAGAAAGATAAAAGTTTCTCCATTCTAAGAAGAAGGGAGAGTACCTTTTATGCTTTATGATAGGTCTTAATGATTAAAAACCATATCTCAATTGATCCTCTAAGTGAGTCTTAGTACAATTGTATGTCTAAGAAGATGAATAAAGAATTGAAGAAATGGTTAAATCAAGAAGTCAATCATACTTCGTTCAAAAAACAAGTCTTAGAGTTAAGATTGTGACATTGAGTGACAAGTCTTAAAAAGGTTTATAGCATTCATCAAAATGTGGAAAGTTGTGATGTCTTGGATAAGACAAAGACCAACTAGGACCAATTTATGAAGTGTTTTGATAAAAACTACACTAACTCTTGAATATTTGTTTGTCAAGAAATGTTTATTGACAAGAGAATCTTATATGTCAAGGAGTCAGTGGGAGTCTTAATGATCTTGAAAGGTTTCAAGAACAAATCAAAATAAACCTTATCGATCATCACTAGCATACGAGTTGAGGTTTACAATGCATCGTGTTGACATTATTTTGTTTCTGTGCCGTTCCAATTAAGTTAATTATGCATGTGAGTTTTATGAATTCTCATTTGAATGCATAAAAGGCAAGGACCTTGATCAATGAAAAGTACATTGATAGGAAAAGGTGAGCTGTTTAACTACTTGGAAGACATGGTGGGCAGCTGTGTTACCATAAGGCAAAGAAATCAAGATTAAGAAAGTTCGGTCCATAAGAGTTTGAATTTGTCGTAAACTTTGGTTTTAACAAATTCACATAGATAGGAACACATACACCATTAAAATCTAAGTTTCATAAGATTCCTTCCTTCATGAAAATGACTGTGAGGAAATGCTTTCAGTAATAGAGATTTTAAGAAGATAGTGATTGTGAAATTGTATTCTCGAATTCGATTATGGTTACGGTATCCCTTTCCATAATTCGAATTGTGAGATTTGGAAATTAGTATGTATTGTTTAGACACACATATGAGCTATCTATGGCAAAGGTGTATAAGTTTAAGAAGACTTGATAAAAGATTATCAAAGCATTAGGTATTAGAAACATGAACTTAAGAAATTCAATAAGTATTGTTTTTCTGGAAGTTAAGCTGGTTTCTAAATACATGTCGAAGCTAGTGGGAGCATAAGTGTTATGTTTATAATAATCATCTTGATAGTGGGAGCATAAATGTTATGATTGTATGGTTATTAAGGCAAGTATTGCAAGTTAGCAATATTAATTATAGAAAACAAGAGTCATACCTTGCAAAGTTTTAAGGGTTGAATAGTTGTTTTGCTATAATTAAGGGAGATAATATTATGCTTCATTTCAAATCTAAAGGCTTAGGTTGTGGAATGTTAATAAATTTAGTCAAAGATACATAGTGTGTTTTCAAATTTCGATTATGATTACGGCATTCCTCTTCATAGTTCGAATTGTGAGAACATAGCACATAAAATATTATGGCAGAAGATTGATAACATATTAGATCTTTATATAAAACATTATGCATCGTGTCCCATACGCTTCGGGTATAGGATTGATTGCAAATGCTATAATATTTGACCATTCTAAAATTTTCCAAATGTCTAGCGCATTTAGAGGGAAAAAGGACAAGAATCGGTTTTGACTAAAATAATTAAACAACTATCAAAGGACAATCCAAAGTTCGCCGAGGATTGGTCGCTTGTGAGTAGTTGGAAGTTTAGTATTGGATGGACCATATCGACATTATTATGAATAGATAAGATTCTATTAAGAATGAGTTGTCATATGGAAAATATGGAAACGTGTCCACATTGGGAATTGAATATAGAAAATATTATTATGAATAAATAAGATTCTATTAAGAATGAGTTGTCATATGGAAAATATGGAAACGTGTCCATATTGGGAATTAAATATAGAAAATCTATGTCTAGATTAGAAACTTTTATGCAAAAGGATGTTCAAAGGAATGTACTTTGAGTGAGAGACATCATATCTAAGGAATTGTATTGTAACAATCTCCGATAGAGGACTTTGTAAATTCATTGGCAATAGTTATTGTGACTTTAGTGCAGTGACATTACAAAAGGATCGTTGCATAAAATGTTAGAATCTAACATATTCCATAAGTGGCAAGAATTTGATATTGTTTCACTTGTGAAAAGGATTCGGAGTTGTGAAATGAGTATGATTGGAAATGTGTTCAATTTGATCTATTTCACAAACTAAGAACCATAGGTAAGCATTGTTTGGATACTAGGAGCATGGGACAAGTGTAGTAATAATTCGAGTAAGAAGTTGATTACCCGAAACAACAAATAATGAGTAATCGATATGGTGATAAATGAAAGGTGTTTTATTTATGCTCAAACGTTTGAGGCCATATGGGATTAGTATTATTCTTGTGTTTCACTTTTCATGTTTTGACTTCCTGAATAATTTAATTGGTTGAGAACAGTCAAATTATTCAAACGGGCCACAGTCGTTCATATGTTGGAAGTAGGTATGAATGAAGACTGTCATGAATTGGTGTGTGGAATGTCTAAAGAGTATTAGACATAAGCAAATGTTTGATGCAACATTCATGAGTGCTTATGAATATGATTTGAGCATTGGATTAAACCCACGCTCACTTGGATCACTCCATGAATTGTATCACGAGTGATTGGTGAGACGATAACATCTTATATTATTGAAACCGAGATGTGTGAGTTGTATCTTGTAAATCGGTTGCACATTGATAATATGTAAACGCACCAGTAACTTGGTGTCATAAAACATATTGTTGTGTGTGATTCAGTGAGTGAGTGCAAGCGAGCATTGAATCAAAGGTTATCCGTTCCTTTTATCCAAAGTATGATAAAAGTGATATCTTTGGGCCCTCAATGATTTAATGATGACAAACGTAAATGCTCGGCTGGGCTAGGCCTAATTTGATTTGTTCAATTAGTCAGTCGTCATAAATCGGAAGTCGAGAAATAGTATAGAAAGAATGATTAGAAATCATGTCTTATACGATATCTAGAATGGAGGAATATATGATCCCTTATCTAAAGGACACGCGTATCTGATAGGATCAGAGTTGACAGCAGCTTTGGAAAGCTACGATTGCAGATCAGGATCTGAAGTCATACACATAATAGTTATTAGACTTATCCAAGTGGGAGACTGTTGGATTAGTGTCTAAGTCCATAACTATTTTGGTATGTACTTGACCCGATGGTGCATGGTCCTTTTGGGTTGCCTTCACCAAAGCAACTTGATAGGATGAATAATGGAGAGAAAGGATTAAATATGATTTATTAATATATTATGAGAATAATATATTAAAGGAGAAATCATATTGTTTAATTAATATTAGTCAAGAATTAATAAGAATTATGTTTGTAACTAAAAGAGATTAATTAAACTTAAGGGACTAGAATTGTAATTATAAGATAATTGCAATTGGGCCATGGATTGCCTTATATTATAAGGATGGACGAATTCTTTGGGGAAACCCATTAGAAATCGTCCAAGGCCTTTAAGGAAAGGAGTCCATGGGTTGCTTAGGGCTTAAGCATCCAAATTAGGGTTTCCTTGTTAGATAACCCTAATAGCCTCACTATATATAGAACCCTTATGCTCCAAAAACGTGGTGAACTAATTGGTTAGGGTTTACACACGTTTTGGGCAGCCTTCTTCTCTTCTCCTCTTCATCCTTTTGCTCTTGGTGTTTGTGAACCATTAGAGGAGTGACATTTGTGACTCTAAGCTTTCTAAAGTCAATACAAGAAGGATTTGGGATTGTTATTGCTACATAACAATCAAGGTATGATCTAAACCCTAATTATATGTTATATTGATTATCATATGCTAGATCTAGGGTTTATAGTCTTTGATAAATTGCATGTATAATAGAGAAACCTAGACCCATGCATCAGGGTTTGTATGAGCACATAGGATGTTCTTATGACCAAAACCCATCAAATTTCTCTATAAAAAAATGAGTGATTGCATTACATGGGTATCGGGAATTAGCTTCCCCATAAAATGGATAGTTACATTACATGAATATTGAGAAGTTTCCACATCATGCTTTCCTTCCATGCAATGATGGTTAATTATAACCATTTTGTACTTGTAGTTCTTTAATATTTACAATCAAACCACGGACAGTTCAATAGTGTGTTCTTCAAATGAGTATTTGTTTTTTACTTTATATAAATATTATTCTTGTAACACTTACTATATAAACTATAAAAACAAATGCGTGTAAACAGCATATAACGAAACAATATTCATTGCATTATGTAAGAAACTAAATATAGTTAAGGCTACATGTAAACAAATTTCATCCAATTGTATCATAACTTTATAAACACTTAAAAATGTATTTATGCATATAATTATTATTACATGGATAAAGGTTACTATGTATAATATCAGTGAATCATAAAAGAATAAACAAACTGATTTTTCTTCTCCTGGCTTGGGACTATAGTTAACATACTCAAATACCAAGATAAAGAGGAACATCAATAAATGTACGTATAGTAGCAATGCAAAATAAAAGGGTACTTAAATAATGCTATATGATTCGTCAAAAACTGGAATTGTGGTCAACATAATAAAATACCATGATAGTTGAGTATATGTTTGGAAAACATGATGAAACTCAGAGGGTCAATGAGATAATGTTCGTATAGTATCGGTGCAAAACAAAATACTACTTAAATACTGCTATATGATTCTTGATAAACTGGGATTATGGTAAACATAATAAAATACCATGATAGTTGAGTAAATGTTTAGAAAACATGATGAAGCTGAGAGGGTCAATAAGATAATGTTAGATGATTGGCCTAACAAAGAACATGTTTGAAGAGGATAAATGTTCATTATTCAATAAGATATTACTTGATGGTTCAATTAAGAAACAAACTTAATAAACATAATAAGATTATGAAATGATATATTGTGAGATGGTCAAAAGAAAACCGCACAAGCATTAGTTAGATTCAATGCAAATTGTTATTCGTTGGATAATGTTAAATGATTCACCCTGAATTGGGATTATGGTCAACATAGTCAAATAGAAAGATATAAATGAACATTAGTATATGTTCTTATATTAGAAATTCAAAGCAAATAGGTACGTGGATAACATATATAAGATTCACTATGATAATACTAGATAACCCAAGAATAAAAACGAAAGGAAAAGTCTCGTCGAAGGGAATAAATGTTATGAAATGAGATCTCATGAGATGATCAAAAGATAGTCTAACAAGAACCAATTAGATTTAATATAAAATATTCTTCATTGCAGGGGAGATGTACAACGTTGTTCATTGAGGGCATTTCCAAGGTATATCTTCAAGGTTTTTTGTAAAATAAGGACATGCAAAAACCTTTTACATCTCCCATCTGCTTGCTCTTGTACTCGGAATATTGTATGGTGTCAATAAAATTATCTTCAAATATATTCCATTCCGATTATTATGACTCAATGTGAAGATCTTCCTAAATTATGGATCCATAACAAAGACTTATAGATACATATATCTTAGATATAATTTTTTCTGAGTAAATAACGGTATAGTGAAATAGTTTGCTTATAAACTAATTGGGATGTAGATATTAATCAATTTCATATGTTAAAAGTTTCTTCTATTTATGTTCATTTAAATTGGTTGAAAATGAAATAATATCATGTGAGACTGGATGTCATATTGATGGTAGGTGATTGGCCTATTTAATTAGCTTTGAAGTGTATATACTTGAATTATATTTATAGGAAGTGATTCAATAATCTTCATTCCATATAGAATATAAATAAATAGATTATGTGAATGATAGATGCCATTTTATGCATCTTTTAGGGTAGTGTTTATTATCATTTAGCATCATAATTTGTACACTTGCATGTCATTTGTTTAAATAATGTTCAGCTCATGTATTTTATCAGAATTCCCGTATTACTAGCACTTTTTATGTCAATTTCAGATAGTTCGAGTGGAGTAGTACTTTGGGAGAAACCAGATGCATATTTAGAGCCCAAACGGAATTGGAACTGAAGGATGATGTTGATAAATGCTAGTAATATGTTTTGTTCAAAAAGCATTCGCTCGAATTGGTCATACGAAGATAGATTGTTACAATCTTAACCTAAAAGATGTTGTTGACACCTTTGATCTCATGTCAGTATTTTTACCATAACTCATGAACTGTAACTTTGATTGATGATATTCAAAATATTTTGAAAACTAGACAAAATTTCAGACGACTTTCATGCTTGTGAAAAAGTCCAAAAATGCGATCACATAAGCCAAAAATGCTATCCCATAAGTGATCACATGTTTTTTCTACAACCGTATTCTTTCCACAAAGTTTCCTACGGTTAAAATATGTCATCTGGAAGTCATTTGAAGAAAAAAAAAATCCAAAACATGTGATCGTATATAACATACGTGCAATCACATAAATGGCCCATGGTTCCAGAAATGTCAAAAATAGCATCCTGCATCATTTAGGGGCAAATTTGGAAAAATTGGAAAACATGTGATCACATTTTTCAGTTTCTTTCTCTGGAAGTTTCTGTCTCGCTTATAAATACGACCCTCATTATCAGATCCAAAGGTAAGACGATTCCAAACAACATAATACCCTTTTGAAGATGATTTTTGATACCTTTTATTGATTTCTGAAGATCTAAAGCTGCGAATCATCTCATTCGTTTAGTTTATTTAGATTTATCAATACAGTTTTCTTTTATCTAGTTTACTTTCATTTTTAGCCATGTTTGGCTAAACTTTAGTTTTTAGTTCTGCATTGACTAGTACTTTTCATGTGATTAGTTTTCATATCTGGTTTTTCTTTTTGTGTTTCTATTTAGATTTTTCTGTTTTAAGCTTAATGAACATTTGAATTTTAATTCTTGTTAGTTTGATCACCTAGCTAGGGTTTTATCATTCAAGTTAATCAGTTAATAGAATCCGTAATTGTTCTTGTCAACTGGTGAAAAATAACAAGTATTATATTGGTTCCATGTTTAGGATTTAACTCTAGTATATACTGCAGAAATCATATATTTACGCTTCCGAGCTTGTGAGAAGTATTGGGTATTATTGGGAATTTTACACAGATCATAAAACTATTTTTCTGATTTAATTAATAGCTTGTTTAAGTGAACAGTAAAAAGTTAGGGTTAATTCAAAGAGCTTGTTATGATTCACTAATTTAGGTAAAGGAGATTATACTAGAACTTGTTAGTTTTTCTTTGTACCAGCTTAGATAGAACACATTCTGAATAACCAGATATGAACTAGTTGCATGATTATGAAAGTCGCAACATAGCTGAAATCATTTTTAATATTGATTTTTGTTTAATTTAATAACACTGCAGATTTTAGTTTTTTTTAGTTAATTAAAAAAAATCCTTTATATTTTCTGTTTCTTGACTAGAATGTGCCTGATGCAAAAAGGCATTGACCGTTAGGCTGTGTACCTGAGGATTCGACCCTGCTTCCTTGTGCAATATTTTAGTGCAATTAGCTGTGAAAAAATTATTTGTTTAAATCGGGTGAGAGTACCGGTTTAACAAATTGGCGCCATTGCCGGGGACACAGTGCTTTCTAATAGTTTTATGCCCATAATTTTTCGTTCATGTACACCTTTAGTTTTTTATCCAAAAATTTAAATAAATGCAAGGAAACTGAAGGAAGAAGCAGAAAAGAAAAAACAATTAGTTGGTTTCTTTAGTTCATAATCATCCTCCCTACCACCAGTAATTACCACACCACAAGGCAGTCCCATGTGGAACGAACCAGACCCAACTTTCCAGTCTTTTCCAAAAGTACCCCCGTCTTCACCTTCTGATAGTCCTTATAAAACATAATCCATACCCTTGGTCAAATCTGAAACCACAAACTCTTCAGAAATCGAATTTGAAAATTCAGCCATGAGTGGAGATGAAGTAGAAAAGACTCTCAGAGAGTGGGCCACTCAAGAAGTCATCCAACAACCCCTCTGATTACTTTTTTGGAAGCTCAAAACTATGAACTTAAATTTGGATGATACATCTTCTTCCCATGTCCAGAGGTCTAGAAAATGAAGACCTACATAAATTCCTCACGGAATTTCATGTGATCTGTTTAGGAATGAAGTCGCATGTTGTTACAGAAGACCAAATAAAGCTAAGGGCATTCCTCTTTTCACTTCAAGATTTAGCAAAAGAATGGATGTATGAACTCTCATCTGGTTCCATCACCACTTGGATAGAACTTGCAAAGATGTTTTTTTGAGAAATATTTTCCAGAAATGCGAGTTTCTAGTCTCAAAAGAGAAATCCTGGGTATTAAATAAGGGAAAAGAGAAGTTTTACACACTTACTGGGAAAGAGTTAAAAAGATTCTGGTTCGGTGACCACAACATGGGATCAATAATTATCAGCTCTATAATTTCTTTTTTGAAGGCTGACACCCATGGAGAGGTGCCTGATAAATGTTTCCAGTGGTGGTCCCTTAGAAGATATGATGCCAACTGAAATCCGGGAGTTGATCGAGAATATGACAATCGAGTCAAAACATTTCAAAAAAGAAAGCAAGTGGTATCCAGATCAACTTAGGGGAGTCAAGGAACTTAGGAATACTCATCTGGAGTCTCCGATATCAGAACTGACAAAGGTTGTTCTGCTCCTAACAAAAGAAAAAGCAACTGCGAAGAAACAATGTGGTATCTGACTGAAGACTAAACATCCAAAAGATATGTGTCCAATATTTTAAGAGGATGTTGCTCCAGTCAAAGTTGTCGGAGAATATCAACAACATAAAAACATTAATTAGCTTCCAAATTTTTATTAGAACAGTTATCAGCAAAAACAATAGTTTCAGCCACCACCGGGTTTTCAACAAATGCACTTTCAACAAAATTCTCATTTTCAGCCAAACTTTCAGAATCTGAATCAACATAATTTTCAGAGTTTGAGTTATTATAATTAATCTTCACATCAACAACCTAACAGTTCCAACATAGCTATAGATGATATAGTGAAGAGTCTTGCCACAAGCATCCAAGCATTCCAGACGAAAACTAGAGCTAGTATCAAGAATCTAGAACAGTAGGTATCTCAACTTGCCACTTCTATGGGTCGTCTGGAATCTCATGGAAAGTTTATGTGTCACTCTAAAAACAATCTGAAGCACAATGTTAGTGCTATTTCCATGAGAAGTGGAAAAATTTATGGAGGCCCAAGCGCATCTGAACCAGATGAAGCTGGACATGAATTTGAAGAAGTTATGGTTGAAGAAGAAGATTTAAAAGAAGTTGAGGAATATGAAGAGGTTTTGGTTGAAGAAGAATTTGAAAAGTTGGAAGAGAAAGAAACTCCAAAACCGGTGAAGCCGAATCTGAAGGAGTACAAGTCCTAACCTCCATTCCTATCAAGACTGAAGAATACAACGTGTGGTAGAGAGGATAAGGATATTATGGAAATTTTTTGTAATGTTGAGGTAAATATCCCACTTTTAGATGTTATCCAACACATCCCTCGATATGATAAGTATCTTCAAGATTTATTCAATTCAAAGAAAAAAAATGAAATTTAATGAAACTATCAAACTTAGCAAAAATATTTTTTCCATTTTGCAAAAGGGTTTACCTCCAAAGTGCAAGGATGTTGGGATTTTCTCAGTTCCTTGTAATTTGGGGAACCTTAATTTTCCAAAATCCATGCATGACTTAGGAGCTTCAGTCAATGTCCTTTCCTATTCTGTTTTTGTAGAATTAAAAATGGGAACTGAAACATCCTAAAAATATGGGCCAAAAATTTCATTTTCAATTATTAATAAAACCATAGTTATCAAATCATCACATAAAATCATAAACCATTGTATCCCAAAAACATCATAATCGTTTGTCAAATATATTAGAGTAAAACATACCAAGCTAAAAAAACCATGGTGTGTACACCGCAGTCATCCCGAGCTCTTCCCCTTGCTACCGGAAGTACCTGAAACCAAAATTGAAAACTGTAAGCACGAAGCTTAGTGAGTCTCCCCAAACTACCACATACCATACACATAATCATGCTACTAGGAGATATTGGCCCCACCCACATTCAAGGAGATACGGTCTTCGCTCACACTCCGCTAACTAGGAGATATAGGGCCCACCCACACTCGGCTAACTACAAGATACGGTCCCCGCCTACACTCGGCTAACTACAAGATATGGGCCCCGCGCACACTCGGCTAACTATGAGATATGGGACCCGCCCACACTCAGCTACAAAGCATACATACAAGTATCACACATATAACAAGTATAATCAAACCTATCAATCAGTCCTTTATCCATACTCAAATAATGCTTTTGAGATACGGGCCTCGCCCACACTCAGCTATCTATGAGATACGGGTCCCACCCACACTTAACTACTAATCATTACACATAACATATACGGGCCCACCTTGGTGCCTTCGACCCATTCAAACCAGGAGGAAACTCACCTCGTAAAGCTGAATGCAGAATTTCACGGTAAGGAATCTCTAACGGTTGCTACAATGGCTCCTTGAGCTGTTATTTCCAACATAATACTAAAATCATAATCCAATAATCATGTAGATATCATTCAATACCCACCCCTTCACGGGTCAACCTTGTTCAAAGTCAAAGTCAACACCCTGGTCAAAGTTAACATTCTGGTGAAAGTCAACATTCTGGGTTGACTCAATTCACCGAGTAATCTCCTAACTCGTCGAGTTTCCATGTTTCTCAGAATCGTGATAAAACAAGTCAACTCGTCAAGTCCTTTCTCAGACTCATCGAGTTCTGCCCTATACAGGATCGGGACAAATCATCCCAACTCATCGAGTTCCTTCATGACTCTTCGAGTTCTTCAGTCTGTTAAGACCTTCTTAATGGATGAAGCTCCTATCCGATCTAAGTTCCAAATTTACCTGTTAATACCCTTCCTTAATGGATTTAGCTCAAACCCTAACTCTTTAAGACCTAGATCTTGATCCAAAAGTTATTAATACCTCAAGCTAAGCCTTACAAACTGAATTCTCGACCCTAGAGAGTACATGAACACGTAAAGTCTCTGACCTTCTCTCCATGCATGACCTTTTGGAGCTTAAAAGGCCAAAATGACATCCTAAATCTTACATGGGGCTTCAATGTCCATAAAGTTTGCACCTTTATGCCATGAAAGCCCTTCAAGGTCCTAGATATGGAAGTATACTCACTTGGGACGTCTATTTCCCAAGGATCAAGATATTTGGACCAAAAACCCAATAAAAGTGAAAATAAAGAGATCTAAAAAATCATTAAGCAAGTTTGAGAGTTGCTTACCAAAAATTAACGTGGATGGGGTGAAGTTTCTGGATCTACTCACTCCTTGAGTCCTCAAGCTTCTTTTTCTTCTACAAGCTTCAAATACACAAGTTTTCTCTAAAAAATGACTCACAAGCTCACACAAGGCATTAGGGTTTTGGACCTGGAGGCTATAAATGAGGCCAACCTTTGGAGGTTAAGGTGTTAAAATAGAGTGTAAAACCCTAGAAATTAGGGTTTCACTCTGCCAATCCTACTCGTCGAGTTGAGGCTCTCAACTCGTCGAGTAGACTTTACAATCCGCGTCCAATTCCATTCCTACTCGATGACTTTGGGGCCTCCAACTCTTCGAGTTTCTATACAAAAGTGAATTAATCTTTAATTAAATATATACCAGGAACTAGGCATTACAGGAACTTTACAAAAGACCGGGACAATTATCCAATTGGCTGACCACTCGACAAAATTCCCAAAAGATGTACTGGAGGATGTTCTTGTCCAAGTGGATAATCTAATCTTTCCCAATGATTATTATATTCTGGATATGGGAAATTTGGACACTTCAGATACATTTTATATCATTTTGGGAAGGCCATTTATGAAAACTGGAAAAACAATAATAAATGTTTTTTAATGGCATGATTTCAATGGAATTTGATGAGGAAGTGGTTAATTTTAAAATTAATGATGATAATTTTCAAACCCTAAAGGTCCGGCTATTTCGGGTCTCTCTTTCCAACGTCTTCTTCATTCTCCGGCAGGATCAAACACCGGGGTTTTTTTCTCTTGTGATTATTTTTGGCGATATCGATGGTTGGGAATGGGTCTGGGAGTCGGTCTCGGACTCAGGTCGGCAACCAACATTTGATTGAAAAGATTTCTTCCCCGTTTTATGTGACGAATTTTTTGTTGATTTCGGAGTGAAGGAATTATGGGATGCATGTGAAAAGGCGGGGACTGTGACTGATGTTTACATTGCAAAGTAACTATCCAAATTAGGTAAACGTTTTGCCTTTGTTCGTTTCATTAAAGTGTCAGATGAGAAACTGTTGGAAAGTAAGATTAGAGATACTTGGTTGGGTTCATACCATCTATTTGCTTGAGTAGCACGTTTTCAGCAAGAACCTGATTGTAAGGGGCAGTCTAATTCTCATGTGCATGGTGATTAGGTGGTGTAGGAACTTAATGGGTAGGGGATTCGATCCTATGCGACTATGGTTAAAGGAGGCAAGGGAATGCATGGGCTGAAAGGGCCTAAACCTAATGTGTGTGCTTTATCTGGGAAACAAATATGCAATAATCTGTCTTTAAAGGCTTCAGTGTTTGCGAAACTCAGGGATATTAGGTTTATTCAAAAAAAATTGTGTTATTGAAAGAAGAAGGTTTTGATGATCTTGAAATCAAGTATTTTGCTAGTGATTGGGTATATTTGACATTTTTATCTGCAGAACTTTGCGCCAGGTTCAAGAAATGTAATGGTATTAAGGTCTATTTCTCTTTGTTTAGGCCGATTGTAAATGGGTTTTTTTGTTAAGAAAAGAGTTGTGTGGATTTAGATGATTGGGTTGCCTTGTTGTGCATGGAATGAAGATGTTGTTTCTATGGTGGCTAGCATGTGCAGTAATGTATGCTTTCTAGATGATGATGGGGACGATCCATTGGCAATGAAGAGGGTGCGTATTAGGACTTCTAAGCCGACTTTGATCCATGATATAGTTAAACTGGTTGCCTGAGCTATTGAGTATGATGTGGCAGTTCGTGAAATTTCTAATTGGGAACCGAATATATTGGAAGAGGGGGAGGTTGGCTCGGATATTTCAGACTTGGCGGATGAAGAGGAAGCCAATGATTTTTTTTGGTGAAGATGTGTGTGATCTACAAAAGGATTGTCAAGACGGTAAGGTGATGAGGAGTTGGTGGATTCTTTTAATGTGGATAGCACTCCAAATTTAGTTGATCGACGAGCCGGTTTTGTAGATAGAAAAGGTGATTTTTTTCAAACTAGTGGAAGGAAGAAGAAGGCGGATAGATTTTTTGAAGATGACGGGCGGGTCAAATCGATCCCAGTTGATGCATCGGTGAAGTCGCCGACTAGTCCCGAGAGGGTTTATTCGCAGGCTGAGGAGGAAATTTGATAGGGTGGTGTAGTGGGGGTGGGGCTTCAGAATCTTTATCTCAACCTCCAGGGTTCCAGCGTGAGAAGCTACATGGGAATTTTAATCTTACCGCCTTGGCGTCGAGATCCTCTAATTTGCATGTTTGTTCTAAGTTGTTAAAAAAGAAAGTTCCGATGGGTGTAGAGGATATTGAGGATGTCTTGAAAAAATACTTTGAAATGGGTGATACTCTTGGGTATGACATGAAATCTCATAAGGATAAGGTTTCTAAAATCTTGTCTAGCATTGGTGTGCTAAAAGTGGATAAATGAATTGTCTATCATTGAATTTTTGTGGTACCTGAACTTCTCTAAAAAGAATTTGGGTTCATTCGTTGTGTATCCATCATGGGGTGTCATTTCTAGGGTTACAGGAGACTAGAATGTCCAAAATTGATTTGTTCAAAGTTGTATGTGGGGTAATCCTTGTTCTGATTTTGCGTATAGTTGTGCTCAGGGTCTCTCAGGGGGTATTCTTTATGTTCGGGACCTAATGCGTTTTTGAAAAGCACTGTTCATTGTACGGATAATGTGGTTATAGTTGGAGGAGTTTGGTTTCCTTTTAGTTTTCCTTATTACATGGTTAATATTTATGCTCCTCAAGGTGTCTGGGAAAAATTTGACCTGTGGCAATATCTTAAGGATTTTAAAAGGAGGAATGGGGGGAATTACATGTTTTTTGGAGACTTTAATGTTGTTAGGGAGGGGACTGAAAGAATGGGGTCGGTTCTTTGTCCTATTACGACTTCTGATTTTAATGATTTTATTGATGATATGGGTCTCATAGATGTGCCTATGATTGGGAAGCGGTTCACTAGAATCGATGCTATTGGTTCGAAGTTAAGTAAGCCGGATAGGTTTCTAGTAGATGAAGCTTTTTATGATAGATTTGACCACCTTCAAGTTTCGGTTCTGGATAGAAGGTGGTTTGATTATTGCCATATTTTCTTGCATGTGTCTTTGGTGGATTATGGTCCTTCATCATTTAAATTCTTCAACTCTTGGTTAGAGCTTGATGGATTTAATGATATGGTGAAAGAGGTTTTCAAGGAGTTCGTGGTTGACAGGTCTTGGAGTAAGTTTGTTGTGTTAAAAAATAAACTTAAATTCTTGAAAGACCGAATAAAAAAATGGGTTGCAGGTTATAAGGAGGAATCTAGAGTTTCTAGTAACCGTCTCTTATCTAGATCGGTTGATATTGATAAGACCTTTGATGATGGTGGCTCGTGTGATGATTTGGCTCGGGAGAGAAGGGCTATTCTCAGTGTTCGGCTTCCTTGGAAAAGTATCGGTCTCTTGTTTCATCTCAAAAAGCTCGATTTAAATGGGCTATCGAGGGGGATGAGAACTCAGCTTTTTTTCATGCCATGTTGAAGCAGCGAAGATGTCAGAGGCTTATTAGAGTCATCTCTATTGATGGGGAGCGGGTTGCGGACCCCCCTTTAGTTAAAAAAACCTTTTATGATTTTTATGCTTCTAAATTCCAACATTATAAATGAGCTCCAATGGGCCGTAAGAGTGATAGATTCAGGTCTCTTGATCCAGGTAAGGCTAATTTTCTAGATTCAATGTTCTCTAGTGAAGAGATCAAGAGTGCGGTCTGGGATTGTGGGTTGGATCGGCCGCTGGGTCTAGATGGATTGTCTTTCCGGTTTCTCAGGCATTTTTGGGTGATGATGTGGTGGATTTTGTGCAGGAATTTTGTGTCAATCCTTGGTTTCCCATTGGGTGTAATTCTTCTTTTATTACATTGATTCCTAAGATTGAGAATCTTATTCGTATCAACGATTATCGGCCTATTAGTCTCATTGGCATACACTTTGAGATTATTGCTAAACTGTTGGCTAATAGGTTAGCACCGGTCCTGCATGATGTTATTGGGTTGGAGCCATCTGCTTTTCTGAACTCCAGCCAAATTCTAGATGGTCCTCTTCTTGTGAATGAGATGGTTCGGTGGTTCAAGCACAATAAGAAGAAATTGATGATTTTTAAAGTTGATTTTGAAAAGCGTATGGTTTATTTAGTTGGGATTATATTGACAGGAGGATGATGTTTCTTGGTTTTGGGGAAAGACGAAGGGCTTGGATTAGGGCGATGTTTTCTAATGCTTGTTCCTCAGTACATTTGAATGTTTTCCCTGCGGATGAGTTTCAGTTGTTTAGAGGGTTGAGACAAGGTGACCCTTTGTCGCCTTTTCTCTTCATTATTGCTATGGAGGGTCTTCATATTTCTATGGAGGATGCGGTGTCGGAAGTTGTGTTTAGGGGGGGCCAACTTGAGTCACATGATTTAGCTATCTCTCATTTGTTTTATGCAGATGGTGCTATTTTTCTAGGAGAGTGGAATGAGAATAATGTCCGAAATTTGATTCGGGTGTTGGGATGTTTTTATTTAGTCTCAGGTCTAAATCTCAACCTTTCTAAATATAGTCTATAAGGCATGGGGATTGGTAGGTCTGAAATCACCAATCTCGTTTCTTTTACAGGCTGCTCGACTGAATCTTTTCCATTTGTGTATCTTGGTGTTCCGGTTGGCGAATCTTTGGTGCGTGTTAAAGGATGGAAAATAATTATAGATCACTTCAAGAAGAGATTGGCATCTTGGCAAGCTAGATTGTTATTTATTGGTGTTCGTTTAAGTCTTGTTAAGTCAGTCTTGGGTAGCCTTGGTATTTATTACTTATCTACTTTTAGGCCTCATGTTGCTGTATTGCAAGCTTTGGAGAATATGAGGGCTCTTTTTTTTGGGGTATGGAAGAGGGTATAAAACGTATTCATTGTATTAAGAGGAATTTGGCGTTAAACTCTTTTGACTAGGGTGGTTTGGGTATTGGTAGTTTAGATGCTTTTAACCTAGGACTTTTATATAAATGGACATCGAGTGTCTTTAATGAGCCTGAAGCCTTATGGTGAAATTTTTAAAGTTTTTTTATGGTGAAGAGGAAGGTTTTTCTGGGGGCTCGAGAATACAAAGCGGTGGTGGTGTTTGGAAAAAAAATTGTTGGGTCTATTAATCATCTTCACGGGAGTGGTTTACTGCCTTCGAATGTCATGGCTAGAGTGACTGAGAATGGAGCTACTATTCGGTTTTGGCACGATGTTTGGTGCTTGGATGTTCCTATTATGGTGCAATTCGGAATATTTTTTGCACTAGCTTCTAATCAAAGTTCTTTAGTTAGAGAATATTGGTCTCCGACGAGTTGGGTTTTTGCTTGGCATTGTGATATTAGAGGAGGGGTTGAACAGGAGCAGCTTGCAAGTTTGATGTCTTTGTTGGATGAATTTTATCTTGGCACGGAGTCAGACAAATGGTTTTGGAATCTTGATAATTCGGGGTGCTTTTCAGTTAAATCGACTAGGAGTTGGATCGATGATTCGAGACTTCCGTCGGGTTCCTTGCCCACTTGATGGAATCGCTCAGTTCCTATTAAAATAAATGTTTTTATTTGGCATTTTTTTGATGGATAGGCTCCCTTTTAGGTCGAAGTTGGTGGAGAGAGGGGTGGATCTTAACTCGATTTTATGTCCATTGTATCACGATGCTACTGAAGACGTGTTGCACTTGTTTATTCAATGCACAACTACAACTCAAATTTGGAGGCGGGTTAGTCTTTGTCTTGCTTTGGATATCCATGTTTTTCTCACTATGAGAGACACGATGGACTGGATTGATGCAAGGCCTAATGTTAGGCAACAACGGGCGAATGCTAACTCGGTATTTTCTATGGTTATTTGGGTGCTTTGGACGTTCCATAATGGTAGTAATAAGCTTTGAAAAGATAGGATTTTTTATTCCATTATTGATATTTCCTTTTGTTGGTTCTCGTCTCATAACTCTAAGGCTATGATTAATTAGAGTTTTTGGCTTCAAAATCATACTCAGTCTTAATGGTCTGTTTTTCTAGCATCTTGCTAGTTTTGTTTTAATATATTTGTTTGCTGCCGTTCAAAAAAAAATGATGATAATTTTCTTTCTGATAATATTTCTATAAATTACCTGGGAACCGACAGTCCTTTATCTAAGGGCTGTTGTGAGTTTTCTAATATATATGTGCATAGAATATTTGTAGATAGGAATTTATCAGACATAACAGATATGAAGCTGAACAGAGATAAGTTTGGGGAAGAGGAGGAACTGAAATTTGATGAGGAAGAATCAGATAAAAATCTGAAAAGAAAAATGATTTTCGGAAAAGAAAAAGAGGGAAAGGTGATGTCGGGTATAAATCTGAAAAGAAAAGAATTTAAAATTTTCAAGGAGGAGAATTCGAGAAAGAAAAAGAAGACCAGTAAAAGAAAGAAGTTTGAAAATAAGAAGAACTTATATGAAGACAATCTAGAGTCTTTCCAATTTGCTGAACAAGTTCCAGATCCACCCATATTGCCATATCTGAAGGGATCCGGAGTCACAAGGAAGAGAGTTGAGCTTTAGAGAAGTCCCAACCACATCAATTAGTAAATCTGGTTGGGCATAGAGATGGTCATTGTTCCAAGCAAGCTTGGGGAAATCATAGGATCGACAGAGTTGCTGAAATTCATATTTTTTACATATTTTTCAAAATCATAAATCTACAAACTTATCAGGTACATTCATTTGTAGTTGCACCTTTTTGCTTTTATAAGCTTTATTGAGTTGTTCATTCCTCTCTGAGTATTATGGACAATGCATTATTATAAGCTTGGGGAGGGGGTTAATGTGAAAAATTGCATTTTTGTTAAAAAATTAAAAAAATTTAAATTTTCAGTTTTTTATACTAAATTTTTCGAATTTTATTTTTTATTTTGCATTTTATTTTCTACATTGCATTTTCATATATATTTTTTGAAAAAGTCAAAAAATATTTTATTTTCCGTTCTTATATTTTCTTCATTCATAAAAAAACCCAAAAAGATTTTTATTTCTAGTTCTTTTAGTTTTTTTTTATTTTCTGTATTTAAAAATTAAAAAAAAATCAAAAAATTTGAGAAATAATTTTACGTGAGATGAGGATATTTTTTACACTCGATAGCTCTGTTAAGATGAGGTGTGATGGTTACCGAAAACAACAGTCACATTAAAATCAATTTTAAAAATTATATTTTCAAGTGCTTTACATGTTTTCAACATGAACCAACATATGAGTCGGACAATTTTTATAATGGAAGTGTGGGATGGAAAAACGAAAAGTATTTTGAAAATAATTTCCTTAAATGCCTTAAAAATAACCTAGATTGCATAACCCTTATTTTTCCTTGAAGTATCGAACCCTTCGTTTATGTGCCTTTTGAGGTTGGGAGGGAACTCTTGTTATACCCACAATTTATTATCATTTTTGCAGTATTGAAGATATGGTGGGCCTTAAAGTAAAAACTCGTGCCCAATCAATATATTTGTTAGAAATGGTACATCAAACAACTTGAAGAAATCTGCAATTCAAAGTTAAATCCAAGTCAAGTTCTAGTCGAAATCAAGAACCAAGCGAGCTAAATATGAAGAGTTGATTAAGACAAAGAAGATGTGTGGTATAATGAGATAGATCATTCGATAGTGGAATCATAGAGGTAAGCTTGGATTTTCTATCCATAATGGAGTTTACAGTGTTTACTGGACGAGTTCGGAAAAAAAAGGAGGGTTGGTCAAGCTAAGTTTTTATAAACAAATTTTCGTGAAATTATTTTTAAAAATACACTATTTTCACAAATTTAATTCATCATGGAAATTATTTGCTTAAGCTTGGTTTGACTAATTAAATATGAATTATGAATCTATAATAAAAGTATTGAGACTATTGTCTAGGTAGTGATTTCATTGGAGCTTTATCGTTGTGAAATCCAATAATGTGAACAAAAAAAAGAGTGAAGTATTTTTAGTTTCTTTTATTTTATTCTAAATTCTTTTTAGGCCACCTACATATTTCCACCTATTTATAATGTTTTATCTTTTTCATATGAAGAACCGTAACTCCGATTGATGAGATTCAAAATTTTCTAAAAACTAGAAGAAATTTAGGATGACTTTCATGTTAATGAAAAAGACCAAAAATGCGATCAAATTGGAAAAAATGCGATTATATAAGTGATCGCATGTTTTTTCTACGATCGCATTTTTGCCACGAAGTTTCCCAAGGTCAAAATAAGTCATCTGAAGAAAAAACCCAAAACCTACGATCAATAATAGCATACATGTGATCGCATAAATGGTCCGAAGTTCCATAAATTTCAAAAATATCATCCTGCGTCATTTAGGGGTATATTTAGAAAAAATTGGAAAATCTACGATTGTATATACTCAACCTATGAATGCATTTTGCAGTTTCTTTCTCCGGAAGTTTCCGTCTTGCTTATAAATACGAGCCTCATTATCAGATCCAGAGGTAAGACGATTCCAGACGATATAATACCCTTCCGAAGATGATTTTTGATATCTTTCAGAGATTTCTGTAGATTTGAAGCTATGAATCATCTCATTCGATTAGTTTATTTAGATTTATCAATACAATTTTCTTTTATCTAGTTTACTTTCATTTTTAGCCATGTCTGAAGTTTTCAATTCTACATAGACTAGTACTTTTGGTGTGATTAGTTTTCAGATCTTGTTTTTGTTTTGTGTTTCTATCTAGATTTTTCCATTTTGAGCTTAATGAACGTTTGATTTTTAATTCTTGTTAGTCTGATCACCTAGCTAGGGTTTTATCATTCTAGTGAATTAATTAATAGAATCTGTAATTGTTCTTGTCTACTGGTAAAAAGTAACAAGTATCATATTAGTTATGTGTTTGAGATTTAACGCTAACATAAACAGTAAAAATCATATTTTTATGCTTCCGAGCTTATGAAAAGTATTGGGTATTGTTGGGAATTTTACACATTCTGAATAACCAGATCTAAACTAGTTACATGATTAGGAAAGACACAGCTGAGCTGAAATCGTTTTTAATATTGATTTTTGTTTAATTCAATATCACTGCAAATTTTAGTTTTTTTAGTTAATTCATAAACCCCATTTTATATTTTCCGTTTCTTAACTAGAATGTGTTTGATACAAAAAGACATTGACCGTTACGCTGTGTCCCTAAGGATTCGACCCTACTTTCATGTGCTATATTTTAATGCAACCAACAATGATTATTTTATTTGTTTAATATGCCCGCGACGTTGTGTTAACAGTGAGCTCATATTATAGACTTGGACATAATAAATGATTATACTACTTTGGCGGCAATGTTTCAACAATTAATTACTTATATGCATTGGAAACCCAAAAGGTAGCCAATAAATGTATTTAGGTTATGATTATACCTCATATCAGTTCCCTTGTTCAAATATAAAGCACTTTATTATCGACCCAAAAGAAGTAAATATGTTTTTATTGTACAATAAATTAAAAAGTAGCAAATCTAATCCACCCTCTTCAAATTAATCGACCCTACATTCATATTTCAAATTGATTCTTCTTCTATTGATAAAGTCGATTATACTAAAAAATGACATATCCTCCATTCATTATGTATAGATATTTAGAGAGTTATGAACAAAAAACAACTTGCTTTGAAGATGTTCAATAAGTACATTTATGACTTTGAAGACAAGATGGTGCTACTGAGAAAGGTAAAAGATTTTGAGCCATCCTACCACCGAATCAATGTACATATTTATCTTTCTCGGTAAATACACAAACATAATCCGCTTTGGGCCACTCGGCACGAGGACTTCCCAGGGGTCACCCATCTCGGTAATTAGCGTGCTTGGGCGAGAGTAGTACCGGGATGGGTGACCCCTTGGGAAGTCTTTGTGCCGAGTGGCCCAATGTTAGTCCCCAAACCATAGATCCAAATCAGTAATCAATGAAGTATTAACAATCAAAATAGAATGTATAAGAAGTAGGAGAGAAATAACATCAAGCATGCACACATCTATAGCTTATAAATGTCAAGTACACCTTGAAAGTACACACATATAAATCACTGTTTATTCGTCACTCGCTTCTCATGCGTACCACTGACACACTGACATAACCTATTTATAGCACACCTAACAGCACACGAGTGTGCAGCCGCACACACGTGTGTGGCCACACACAGAGTGTGCAGCCGCACACGTGTGTATGGCCGCACACACTCGCTAACATACTACAACCAACATAGCAAATCCCAAGACCCTACCAAGACCTATACAAGATGAATGCCTAGCTCAAACCACAAAATTGTGACCTAACAATCTCCCCCTTGGTTTGAGCTAGCATGGACTCAGGTCTTCTTCGATCAGAAGCACGTCAGACTTATATAGATAGATGCCTAGCCCAAACCAACAAATTTTGACCTAACAGTCTCCCCCTTGGTTTGTGGCTAGCATAGACTCAGTCTTTATAATCAGCATCACCAAGGTGTGTATGTGTCGCTTCCTAAACTACAGAAGATCTTTAGCATCAACAGGACAAATAATTCAATTGCTATCTCAAAACTTGATCACTACAGTAGCACAAGGCTCTTCGACTGTGGTCTTGAACTTGTCACCAAATTCTGCAATAAGCTTGTTCTTTAAGTCAAAGTAGCCTGCTGATAGGGCACCAAGATTAAGCTGAAGATCAGAGATATGTTTAGACTTCTGAAAAGTTTTCTTTTTCAAGCTCGGAAACTCGAATACTGAGGTTTCAGATCAGGACATCTTTCTCGATGATTTTCTGTTAAGAGTAGTGATCTCTTCCTTGAGCTATGAGATAGATGGTTCTGCTCCCCCTGAGCTTCCTTCACCTATTGATATTCATTTTCCATGAGGTAAAGGATCCGAATCTTGTTGAGCAAGAAACCTAGCAAGCCTCACAAAGGCAATATCATGCAAAGGTTGTGGAGGAGAAAAACCCCAGGAGCAGAAGAACTCCCGATTACTTGGTCCTTTTAGGGTCGATTGAGTTGGTGTAGAAGCTATGGAGGGTTGTTGGACTGGTGGTTCTTGTTCTTGGATAAATGATCCCTGCCTCGGATCAAGTCTTCTTCGTTTCACAGGAGGCTGGGAGGTTTGTGTCAGTATCTGATCACTCATCGATGGCATAGATGTTAGAATAGCACCAACAAGGGGAGGAATCCCTGAAGTTGTATCCATATCAGTTAAAAGGTATCGGCCATCTGATCAAAATTTGGAGACCTCACTTTGAGAGCACCACTAACTCCTTCTGTCTAGGTTGCACAAGATCACGGACAGTGTCAAAGAAAGCATCGAGGTCTTCACTGCTTAACCTTATATCATTATCCGTAGTCCATAAGCTGATATGTGAGACACTCAACAAGCTACACTTTAACTCAGGAGCGTAGATGACGTTCCAAAAACTCAGCACTCCATTTATAACTTTTCCCTTTTGAGTGATCTTCCCTCCATCTCCTCCCGCGAAGGAAACATAGCCCCCATTAATAGTCTGAATGACGTGCAGTTGGGAGATGTCTCCTGTCATGTGCCTGGAACAACCGCTGTCGATGTACCAAGGTCTGGCGACATTCCTCCGCAGTTGTTCCTGCATAATGAGCGGGATTATTTAGATTTGGGGACCCAGGTCATTACAAGCCTGGGTCCCAACAACTGATAGGGTTTACAGCTGCACAAGGGATTACAGCCGTACACTTGATTACGGTTGTACATGGGGATTACGACTATACAAGGATCACAACCGTACACGCCAACCGTACACTCTAACTCCACACACCAACCGCACACTCAACCGCACACCTTTAAAGTCTTAACCGCACACCTTCAAAGTTCCAACCGCACACCTTTAAACTCCAACCGCACACCTTCAAAGTTCCAACCGCACACCTTCAAACTCCAACCGCACACTCTAAAATGCTTCAAATTGATACTGAATTGGCTCTGATACCAACTTTTAGTCCCAAAACTATAGATCCAAATCAATAATCAATGAAGTAATAACAATCAAAATAGAATGTATAAGAAGTAGAAGAGAAATAACATCAAGCATGCACACATCTATAGCTTATAAATGTCTGACACGCTGTTTATTCGTCACTGTTTATTCATCACTCGCTTCTCGTGTGTACCACTGACACGCTGACACAACCTATTTATAGCACACCCAACAACACACGAGTGTGTAGCCGCACAAACGTGTATGGCCGCACACAGAGCGTGCAGCCGCACACACATGTATGGCCACACACACTCGCTAACATACTACAACCAACATAGCAAACCCCAAGACCCTACCAAGACCTATACAAGATGAATGCCTAGCTCAAACCACAAAATTGTGACCTAATAATCTCCCCCCTTGGGTTGAGCTAGCATGGACTCAGGTCTTCTTCGATCAGAAGCACGTCAGACTTATATAGATAGATGCCTAGCCCAAACCAACAAATTTTGACCTAACACCCAAAGCGGACAATATTGTGATACGTGCCAGATAGGGATGTTAGAAATGGTATTAGAGCTAGGGCACGGGTTGATGTGTTCAACAGGGACGTCGAAACCTATAATGGGGGGGGGGGTGTGAAGGTGGGTTGCACCTAATCCCACACTGATTGGGAAGGATAACTAAGCATTCCTTATAAGGGGTGTGGATACCTTCCCTGTCATAGCGCGTTTTAAAGTCGTGAGAGCAACAGATCCCATAAGAACTCTGCAGTTAAGCGTGCCTGGACAGGAGCAATTCAAGGATTGGTGACCCCTGGGAAGTTTTTGTGTCGGGAGCCCAAAACGGACAATATTGTGATACGTGCCAGAGGGGATGTTACATTTACTTTTTTTGGGATGATATTTTTTGAGCATGAAATGAAAATTATCCTAGTTAGTTTTTTTTTTGGTTGATTTTTCGAATGTTTTTTTCTTTGTTTGTTTATATATTATATTTTTAATATTTGCATTATAGGTTGTAAAAACATGTTCGGTGCAATTAACATGGACTTGAAACATTATACTCAACCAAACATACCATTAAATAATACAATATTTTACATAACGAAACATACCACTATATGATTATTTATACCAACATATATTCATTGCTAGCAACAAAATATGTCTGGTGCAGGTAAAAGGACTTCAAACATTCTACTAAACTAATTATACCATTAAATGATCATTATACCAACACACATTTTTTACATGCATCAAAATATGTTCGATGTAAGTATTTATACCAACATATATTATTTCTTTGAAAAAACGTATGTTCAGTGGAAGTACATACACTTGAAACATACTGCTAAACCAAAAATACCATTAACGTTTGTGACAACCCAAAATTTTTGGATAAAGC
This sequence comes from Lactuca sativa, assembly GCF_002870075.4. NCBI lineage: Eukaryota > Viridiplantae > Streptophyta > Magnoliopsida > Asterales > Asteraceae > Lactuca > Lactuca sativa. The sequence goes on from NC_056624.2 coordinate 56,185,128, forward strand.
AAGGTCTAAATTGTAACCATGTTCAAGTAAATTCCCAACGTAACCTTGTTAAAATAAAACCTTGAAATCCAAAAGGGCATAAGTATATATATACTTTGGAAATCATATTTATAATAACCTCTTGAAAGTAAACAAGTCATAACAAGGCAAGACGAGTCAAATAGTTGGAATAGGAATCATGGATTTAAAACATTGTTTTATAGTATTTGGCCTAGTTCCCCACCCACCCTAGAACACCCCTAAACCGAAATAAACAACCTAGAACACCCCTAAACCGAAATCCCAAAGCCTAGAAAGCACTAAGGCCGAAAAATGCAAAGGTAAGTCCATTAAGGCCGAAAACTCTAAGGATGAGTCCACTAAGGCCGAAATCACATTAGTGGGGGAAGTTAGGATCGAAATCTCAAAGGGAATGAGGAGATTTCGGTCATGTATGGCCGAAAACTTCAAGGTAGTCCATCCTAGAGTGATCTCAGTGGGATACAAAGGATAAGGTTTGACTTTAAGATGTGATATCTCACCCCATTTCCCATGCAAACTCGACAGTATCCCAAGAAATTAACCACCAAATATCCATGTATTACCCAACAGATTACCAAGTAAACTTCACATCATTTCCTTCCCCATCTTAAGGCCGAAATATTTTCCTCAAACACCACCAATTCCATTTCACTTACTGTAAAAACTCCAATTTCTCTCAAGAAGTCAATTTCCAAGCTTTAAAGAGGTTTGAATCTTCAAGCACTATCCTTAGATTTTGCTAAGTAATTTCGAGACTTCTTAAGCATTCTATACATTCTTATGTTAAATTCATCCCATTTACACACATTAAAATGTGCTAAAAACCCTTAGGATAACATTACTCTCAAGGAAGATCATCAACTCCATCCAAGTGTTTAGGCTTGGAAACTTCTCACCATCTCTTCAAATCAACCCACAAATCCACTCAAGGTGAGTTCATACCCTCACATTTTCAAGCTTTTTCATGTTTTTAGGGGGGGGGGGGGGGGATACAAGCAAAACTTTGTTTATCACACAAATATTTACATGTTTTCATCTTTATGTTAAAGATAATATATTATTTGCATAATATATGGTTAATACTAGTTTTGTACTATTATTTGGAATATATATTAGTTTGAAATGCAAAAGTAACAAAACAAACATAATCTATGTTATAAAATCATCAGAAATCTATGATTTGTAAAACTACATGATTTTTGAAGCTTTTACTAAAATATAACTTTCATAAAAAAGGGAGTACATTCTAGTAAGTTTAAAATTTTGTGGGTTACAACCCAAAACATAATGTTTTGACCTTACATTTTGAAACTAGACAAGATAATTACAACATATTTATATAAATGGTTATATAAATGTTCTTAACAAACAAACATGTTAAACCATAATAGGTATAGTTTCTGGAACATACGCACTATTTCACTAAGTTTGGGGTACAATACAGAAACAAACATATAAACTATAATAGGTATAGCTTACGAGACATACATACAGTTTATTCATTATAGAAGGGTTTTCATTATTCTACATGTAACTGTCAATATAGCTTTGTGAGACACACTTCAAGTACTTATCTAAGTACCAACAAAAGACTTGAAATTATAGCCAAAGTTTCCTGGAGGGAGAGCGTGACACTTGAGTATAGATCTATAAGGGACTAACAATCCCGCACCTAAACTATTAGCTACCGTTAGGATGGCAAGCCTGGGGTGACAAATGTCGTATCAACTCCGACGCCTGAAGAATGTCGTATCAGGCCATATTTGGTCACCAAGCATGGTTATAATAACTCACAATTTGGTATTAACAACACGATTAGTGTATGAATATATAAATAACCTCAAATAGTTTTATTTAATAATAAAACTACAATACAATACTTTACAGTACATATGGTAAATCCAGGCATATACATTAAAAAGGATTGCATAAAAATACAATGACAATACACTATTTTCAAGTACGATGTAACTTACATTTTAGATAGGACCATTACTATTCTCTCTATTTTTTCTTAGTGTATATGTTAGGATTATATAAAATGAAGAGCCAACAGGCAGTCGAATGTGTGATTTCCGCTTTACTTCCTGTTCCTTGTTTGGTTAGGGGCTTAGGGCAGAACCATTCATTCGACTTTCCGTTCGATCTTAATTATATATAACTTGTATACTCTAAGTGATCATAGAAGGAGCCATTAAGGGTACACTACCTAATCGAATTTCATATTTCGTATTACAAATTTTAACCACAAGAAAACTTGTACATTTTTGGTGTAGGGTGTAAGACTACATTTCATTTACAAAAGAAAATGTAGGATTTTTTGGAAGAGCTCACTTACATTTTCAAGGAAAAATTGATAGATTTCTCATACAAACATGCTTATGAACTCACCAACTTAATTGTTGACACTTTTCAAAATCACTTGTATTCTCAGGAAACTAGTAGACATTAAACTCCTCTTGAGGGTCAGCATCGTCATTTTATGTTTTCTACTTTTCAGTTATTTGTATTTAACTTTTGAATAAACAAAGTGTTGTAAACAAGGTAAACTTGAATCCCCAATGTATGAATGTTTGTGTTGCTATGTTTCAATTATATTCAATTGTTATGATATTGTGCATGAAGTCACTCCATCCGCCCCGAGACGTTTCCGCCGTTCTGGTTTAGGGGTGTGACAGATTGGTATCAGAGCATTGTTTATAGTGAACTAGTATATCAAACCATACAAGATATATAATTATAAATACAATGGGACTAAAACACTCTGAACAAGAGTTATACTTTTAAATATAATAATATGTTGTAGAAATACACATACATACATACATACTAGAACAGTGTCATAATAAGAATAAAACAAAAGCATTAAGATAAGTTGGACACTATGATTAAACCTTAGTACATGTGATCAAGTATGGGATGAATATAGCCTGATCAACTATATTTATCCAAGAGGTGACTAGTGTATGCCTATGAATAGTTGTGGTGAGCAACAAGTCTAAAAATTTCCAACTCTATATACCAAGAAACTCTAGAACCAAACATAAAGCTTAAAATACTATAGGAGTATTTTATGATACTATAAATAATTCAGGTGAAAATTAAAGACCCTTACCGGAAGGTCTATATTTACTTAGTGTATATGTTAAGGTTATATATAATTAAGATTTTATAGACTTAGAATTTGTGATTTCGCTTTACTTCCTATTCCTTGTTTGGTTGTGGTCTTAGAGTGGGATCACTTATTCGAAGGTCTATTCGATCTTAGTTTTATACAACTTGTATACACTACGTTATTATAGGAGAACCCGTTAAGGATCACACCATAAAAAGCTTTCATTTGAAATGCTTCTATTAATCTCATAGATTCTTTATATACCACTATTCTCGCAAAAACGACATATCGAGACATCACTACTCCACTACAGCAACCAACAAATGAATAGAGGAAGAACCAGAGGGAGTTCATGTGGAGGATTCCGAGAAGGGATCAGACGAAGAGAAAGGAGATAGAGAGCGTGTCACTTGAGTATAGATCTATACGAGACTAACTGTTAGGATTAAAATCCTTAAAGATCTTTTAGATTCAAAACAAGTAAAACAGGAACACAACGATGATTCAAAGAATGTCGAATGATTAGGTGTCATGCCTCATAAGAACTCTATGAAGAATTGCTACTGTAGGGGCGTGATTAGGTTACAACTTAATGATCAGAGTCACGCCTCAAAAGAACTCTATGAAGAATTGCTACTGTAGAGGCGTGATTAGGGTTATAGCGTAATGATCAGAGTCAACAAAAATACGATGCATGCATGCATCTTAAATACTCTAACCCTAGAAATAAATACGAGTGGATAGGCTCAACTCGTTAATACCAAAGAGTAAACTAAAAGCCCAGTGATGTAACATCTAATACCCAACAATCTCCCCCTTTGCATCAACTGAGGCCCGAACTCATTAGCCTTGAATTCGCTTCTGAACTTCGTAAAATTTGGGAATAATGCCAAAAATTGTCTGTCGAATTTGCATGTACCACAAAATCAAGCACTTGAGATCATCCTTACTGTTGCCTTTGAATTTCTTTGCGAAGTCCAAGATATACTCAAGGATGGATGTAGTGTAGAAATGCTTGTCAGAAAGGAAGAAACATCCCCTACGAAAGTCAGCACTAGTTCACTCCCTAGCTTGATACACAACATACCAATCCTTACACTAATCTTTCCTAGCTTCTGCTTTTCAAAGTCCTTTGGAGATTCCTTATGAACAGAGAAGGCTTCTTTCGTAACACTGTGGCTACCTCAACATCCATTTACCCAATCTCTTGAGTGTAAGACTTTATCATTAACTAGAGATGAGACATGACAGGTTCGTATTTCAGTTTATCTTTCAACAACATGTTGTAAAAAATGAGCCAGTCATTGGGGTTAAGACAAGGTAACTCTGCGAGTGTGAATTCGTAGCATTGACTGGTTGAACCTCTTGCCACTTTGAACTTCGCGTTCGGAAAGCTGTCAGTCTCAATTGGTCCTGTGACTTTCACAACAGTTATTTTGCTTAAAGACCTTGTTTCGTATTGCGGCTTCATATGCTTTAGATAAAAAGAGAACAACATGTGATTAGCCCCGATATCTGTGAGTGGAACATTCGCAACCTTAAAAAAAGCATGAAACCTAAAATCCTTTGGAGTAATTAGTAGATCCAATTGCGAATCTTGTGTGTTTTGAAGATCAAACGACACAATTGGCTCTAACTAATATTGGCTGGGTAAATCGACAACATCATACTTGATTCGCTTCATAAAAGCTTCTTGCTTTGAAGAGTGGCTTGAGCCTCTTTCTCAGCTCTTTCTTTCTCTTCAGCCTATCGGATGATTCGTTGGTGCTCATCCATTTCCGCTTCACAAGCCTTTCGCCTTTTAAGCTCGTTTTCATCCAACACTTTTTTGTCTTCACTATTATCGACGATGGGTTCGTGCACTTCTTCTTCTTCACTATTATCGACAATGGGATCGTTACAGAACAATGTTTCCTTGCCCTTAGGTTCTTGCTAGACAACAGGTTTAACCGGAGCAACATGTTTAACTGGAGCTTTGGGATCTTCTTTACTTTCTTTTGTTGAATCACCAAACTTACCTTCTCCCCCTTGTTTCTGATTAAAGCTTTGATCTGAAACACCTTCTAGCCTGTGAAGCATGGCAAAAACGGGTCTGACTTTCTTAAGCAGATGCTTGCGTACTGTAATGGTGAGCATTGAGTCCCTGGTCTCAAGTATATCCGAGAGCATGCTTGTAACATCTGTAATGCAACTTCGCATGACAACTCTCTCAGATAACAAATCGTTGACATGTTTCTTTGAAGCTTCTATTTTGGCCCTTAACACCTTTACTTCTTCTATCTTGAGTGCAAGAGAGTCCTTGTTTTTACACTCGTTTACCAGCTCATCCCGAATCTTGGAAATTTGAGAGGAGATGGATGGTTGAAATGCTTTATGGTCATCTTTTAGATCAGTACGAATTTCTTGTGATTTAGCCTTCTCAGATTTGAAGAAAGAACTGGACTCTTTAGGGCTTCATTGGCTGCAATGGTATTTGAGTTGAAGGTGGTTTAGAAGTTTTCCATGAATGAAGAAGTTTCAGAAATTAGTTTATCGAATTTTTCGATCGTAGTCTTGCAAACTTCAATGGAATCAGCAATTGCTTTATTCATCTTTTTCAGCATTGACAGAATGCTCCTTCATGATTTTTTCAAATAGAGACTCAGCTGCCGCTTTAGAGTATGCGTCAGAAGACGAATCCTTGGAAGCGAGAAGTAGTTGATCAATCTTTTCATGTAGGGACTAAAGTTGCCCTTTCAAAACAGGCACATTATCTTCACTCTCAGTCCATATTTGGAAAGGACAGTAAGTGAATCCCCCAAGATCTTCATCATCAGCATCATCATATCCGGGTCATTTCGGCTAAGAGGGGAAACAGGAGGTGAAACAGGGGTTGAGAAACCTGAAGTTTTAGCCCCCATATCAGATACGTTGGCTGAAACAAGAGGTATGGTAGAGGTAGTAGGTGGAACTACAGAATCAGTGAACATTGGGGTAGAAAGAGGAATACTAGTTTGTTGTTGTGAAGAGACAGGTGGAGGGCATGGTGTAATGGTAATCAGGATAGAAGTAGTTTTAGGTGAAGCTGGAGGAGAAGGAACTAAACTGAGAAAAGGTTAAGTTACCTCAGGATTTGATGTCTCTTCTTTGTTGTGAACGTTTTCATCCTCGTTGCGGACGTTATCATCCTCCTCGACACGAATGTTTGATTGAGTATCAGACTCCAAACCTTCGCTTGCACTTGGAGTGGGGGTCTTTCGCTTGCGAGCCGACTGCTTTTGCCTTTTGGGATTTGCTGTAGATGGAGCAGTTTTCGTCTTTCGTTTCTTTGGAGTAACCGTTGGCTCAGAGGGAACCTCTTTTGTTTGCTTTTACTTACCTCTCTTTTTCACCTTGTCAGCTTCTTCAATTTCTGTGTGCATCTCAAGAGTAATGGTGCAATCTCCTGAAGATGGAAGCTTTTTGTACTCCTCCAGAATTTTACTTGCAGCTGGCACACATCGAAACATTGTCTCCGGAATAGAGCCAGCAAAGGGAAAACTTCGAGTTGTCAGCAATGATGATCTTGGTTGTATTAAAAGTGGCAATCGAGGACATAAGTGAATCTTTCATCATTGGGATTTGATGTTTTTCAATCACCCGTTAAACAATAATAGTCCAAAATCGAGCATAGGAAATCTCACCGTGTTGAGTCGTGGAATGAGTACTTTGCACCAGCTGAGCCCATAGAACGGTACCATAATCAAGATTGATGCCAAGTAAAGACCATACATAAGAGTCATAAACATCTTACTGGCACAGTCAGAACTAGTAACACTTTCAGAGAAAGCTTTGAAAAGAAGAGTAAATAGACTATTCCATTGAAGATGCAAGCTAGGTTTTCTGAACTTTGAGATAGAAGGAATGATATCTTTATATACCATCTCATAGAACATATCCACAATAGATGTGAGGGATATTGAGTCCGAATTCACCATAGAAACATCATATGTAATCCTAACAGAGAACATAACCTTGACTTGGTGATAGAAGTTTTCTTGTCAGAGATTTCAAATGTGATGCGTTCTTCTTCCTTGATGTATGATGTTGAGGAATAAGCCTTCGAGAGTAGAGACATTGGGATGCACTCAACCTTAGTTAAGGTAGTGACTAGAGGGGAGTACATTAAGCATTTAATGATTGGTAACATGAAAAAATCATACTTGAAGGGAGACAAATCAAGAATCAAGTATTAATTTTGTTTGATGGCAAGTAGTGACGAGTGAGTGGCCTTATAATGAACTGATGAAGAAACGGCCATTGTTGCAGGTTGACGAAGAAGAAGAACAATAGAGAGAAATCGCCATTAGGGTTCTTGTGAGAATTGGTAGAGGTAAAAAGTAACGTTGTAGATGAAAATTACTTTTATATGATTACACAAGAGAGAGAATTTTAAGCGTCGATTGATTGATTTCCTCTGAAACGGCGCCTGAAAAAGCAGGATTTGACAACAGTAGCCCCGGTAAAGGTGTCAGGTAGCGTGATACTTGGAAGCGTTTCAAATTCCACGCGCCTAAATTTCGAAATTTTATCCAGCACAAGCCGCGTCATCATTATCTTGTTCTCATCCTTTCAATCTCCAATCTTTTCAGTAAATACTCACACGTCCTTTCGCATTTGAGACACTAGGGAACATGTGTGTATAAAACCGAACATCATGGAATCTGCGGAACTAAAAATGCTATAAGTACCTTGAACAAGACTTTAGGAAAATCAGAGATATTTTTGTGAAAGAGTGTAAAAGATAAAGAAATAAAACAACACTTTTATGGAGGATTTTGTGATGTCTCAATAAACACACAAAACTGTGGATCCCAGGCAAAGATCTCTTCCTTCCAAGTCAAGAGAGACTAAGAAGTGTCTATGTGGTTTCCCGTTGAAATAAGATCAAATGTATAATAAGAAACAATGAAAGGCATCTTTTAGTTAGGCTTAATGGGTGACTAAATCTCCAACCAAACAACGAACTTGATATAAGTATGAATGTTGGATGAAGTACAAGTGTGACTAGTGTAGTCAGTTAAAATGAGTAGTTTTGGAATTATTTTAGTGACAAGATTAAACTTTGAAATCTCAAAAAAAATAAAACTGGATCTTGTGGGAAGAAGTGAATTGGAAGCAGAACACTTCATATAGATCTCGCAAAAGAAAAAGTGATTCCTTGGTACGGACGACGAAAGTAGCTTTCGTTAATTCCATGGTGAAAATCTTGAACATTTAATTGTTCATCATCAATTCAGTTAAGTGTGTTGGATTTTGTGTTTCACTCAGTTCGTGGTGAACGGAAATAAGATCATTAACACAAATGTTGTGTAACCATAAACCTCAGTGGTATTGTTGAGAGTCTCAAGGGTTACATTTATGAGTGTGAAGGCAATGGAGAAGTGTGAAGATGGTTCCAGAGAATCGAATGTACCTCTGTTATACAAATGCTTCTAGGGACACTTAGCCAATTCATAGATAAAGAAATTTATGTCTGCCCCATCACACGATTTGAGAGATATAACAAACATGATCCTTAGTGATCTTAGTATGTGTCTAAGATATTTTTGGTGGTTTATGATTTATGAAAATAAGAAAAAGAAAAAGAAACACAAATAATATGATTTTGCAATCTTGTAATTTTTTTAAAGAGAACTAAAAAGAGAAGAAAAATATTTTTGAATTTTAAATAAAATAAAATTAAAGACATAATATATAAAGGAAAACAAAATAATGTCAAACAAAACAAAAACAATAACAAAAAATTTTGATGCGAATTAGGGCGAACGTTTGTGTCAATTTGTGTCCCGAAAAAATCGATAACGAATTAGAGCGAACGCTTGTGCCAATTCTTGTGACAAAAATAAAATTGAAAGCAAGCATAAAGAAATTTGATGCGAATTAGGGAAAATGTTCGTGTCAATTCGTGTCCTGAAAAAATCTGAAACGAATTAGAGCGAGCGTTCGTGCCAATCTGCGTAACAAGAATAAAAAAGAAAGTGGTACCGAGAGAGAAAAAAATAACAAATACTTTAGTATTTTTGGAGTTTTCAAACAAATGAGTTTTGAATTTTTGAAGTTTTCTTGAAAAACGAAAAAAACAAACGAAAAACAATATACATAAAGTACAAAAGGATATTGGTAAAACCGAACCACAAATGAACAGTGGACTGCGAGTCACTGCGAGCGCTCGCATCGATTCAAATCGACAAGTTTATTAAAGAGAATGTGGTTTTGGTACATATTCAGCTTCCATCATTCCTAGGCCTTGAAGAATTCTGTTGAAGGTTTTCTTAGGTAAGGCTTTTGTGAATATGTCAGCTAACTGATCAGAGGTTCTTACAAAATGAATTTCAACGCTGCCATCTTCGACGTGATCCTTAATGAAATGGTACCTCAGTGCTATGTGTTTCATCTCTGAGTGTTGCACTGGGTTGTGACAAATGCGAATAGCACTTTCAGAGTCACAATATAGTGGGATTCGTTTCATGCTTAAGCCGTAGTTACAAAGCAGACTTTGAATCCAAATGACTTGAGATGTACATGAGGCAACATTTATATATTTAGCTTCAGCTGTTGACAAGGACACAAACATTTGTTTCTTGGATTGCCAACTGACAAGTTTGTCATCGAGAAATTGGCAGCCTTCAGTTGTGCTTTTCTATCTAATCCACATCCCCCAAGGTCAACGTTCGAAAATGCTTGTACGAAGAAGCCTGATTTCGCAGGGTACCATATGCCAAGTGATGAAGTTCATTTCAAGTATCCGAAGATATTCTTGTTTGGCACCATATGAGGTTCACGAGGATTTTCTTGGAACCTAGGACAATAACAAACGGAAAACATAATATATGGTCTACTAGTTGTTAGATACATCGATGATCCTATCATTTGACAATAAATGGTCATATCAGTGACTAGTTTTTCCAGAGATGGAGTCAGTTTCTTTCTGAATGTCATTGGAACCTTCACTTTAGAGTCTCCCACCATGACAAACTTAGTCAGTAAGGTCTTCGTATATGCTTCCTGATTTATAAAAATACCTTCTTGTTCCTATCTTATATTCAATCCAAGGAAAAAGTTAATTGAACCCATGGAGCTCATCTCAAATTTAGTTTCCATCAACTTTCGGAATTTAGCTGTTAAGCTGGGATTTGTAGAACAGAAAATGATCTCATCAAGATAAATTTGGATGATCATCAAGTGGTCACCCTATTTATTGAGAAAGAAGGTTGGGTCAACCGAACCTTTTTAAAATTTGGACATTTTAAGGAAGCGAGTGAGTGTTTCATACCAGGCTCTTGGAGCTTGCTTGAGACCATAGACTGCCTTATGTAAGATGTAGCAATGATTGGGATACTTATCGTTTACGAACCCAGGTGGTTGGTCCACGTATATAGTCTCTTCTAATTCTCCATTCAAGAAAACATATTTAACATCCATTTGAAACACCTCGAAGTTCATGTGTGCTGCGTATGCCAAGAAGATGCGAACAGATTCCAACCTTGCAACAGGTGCGAAGGTCTCTTCGTAGTCGATGCCTTCTTCCTGACAATACCCCTTAACCACGAGTCTCGCCTTGTTTCTTATAACATTCCCTTCTTTATCCATTTTTTGCGAAACACCCATTTTAAACCTACAACGGATGCAACTGGTGGAGTTAGAATTAGCCTCCAAACTTTGTTTCGTTCAAACTCGTTGAGTTCGTCTTGCATCGCTTGTACCCAATCAGAATGATCGAGAGCAACATTAACTGTTTCGGATTCAACTTTGGAAACGAATGAGTTAAACATACAGAATTCCACTTTAGAGAATAATGCATTTTTTTCGCTTTTATCTGAGATCTCGTAAGAACACCTGCAGAAGATTCACCAATAACTTGGGTTTTTAGTTGATCTCTGGTCCATTTGGTTAACGGAGGATAGTGTGGATCATAAGAGGGATCCAATTCAGCATTTACTTCTTCGAATTCTAATTGCACATCTGAATCGTCATTCACATCTTTATTCTCCCCCCTCGAATGATGAGAGATCCTCTTCATCAGGAATTGAAGAATCCCCTGTGAATGGAGGTTCGTGATTCATTTGTATCAGAGGATGGGTCAGAAGAAAGAGACGAAGTGTAACCCTCCCCTTGCGATGGAATGTTCGTATCATGTTGTGTAGATTGCTCCCCCTGAGGACTTGCATTGGGGTCGGAATTCTCCCCCTAGAATGTAGTGCTCGTGTATTGGGGTACTTTTGCAGTTGATGGCAGATTGTGCATGTCTTTCACATAATCATCAATTATCTTCTTCAATTCATCTATGTTGTTGTCAGCTGCTTTCGCTTCAGATGTGATAGCCTTCTCTGGCTCATCAAAGAGTAGCATGAATTCGTCATACAGATTGGAGATTGGAACAGTGGCTGGACTTGGCTTAGGAAATATTTCCTCTGATTGACTCTCTTTTGACTGAATCCTCTTCAAGTAGTTGTCATCAAACGTAACATAGTAGGTTTATTCCATATTATTTGAATGTTTGTTGAGAACCCTATATGCCTTGGAGGTCTGTGAATATCCCAAAAATATAACCTCGTCAGGTTTCACATCGAATTTGTTTCGTTGTTCCTTGGAATTAAAGATGAAACACCTTGAACCAAATACATGGAAAAACTTAACGGTAGTTTTACGTTTATTTATGATTTCATAAGGAGTAATGGAGAATCGCTTATTCAGAATAGATCTATTTTGGGTGAAACATGCAGTCGCGACAACATCCGCCCAGAAGTAGAGATGTAGACATGCGAAACTGAGCATAGTTCGTGCAGCTTCACACAAAGAGCAATTTCGCCTTTCAACTACACCATTCTGTTGTGGAGTGTAGGGAGCAAAAACATTGTGTGAGACACCCTTTTCAGCAGCCACTGTCAATATACCATTCAGAGTCAAACTGCTCGTCATGAATTACCTGCAAAAATCAAGCAGATTTAGGAACCCAAAGTTTCTTGGGTCCTTGTGAGCCTCTTACAGAAAAGGGAAAAGTAATTGCAAGATTAACCATATAAGTTCGTTTAACTAATGTGGTTTCACATTTCTTAGTTATGGTGAAAACTTTTACTTTATTATTTTTCATTTACGTTTCTTTAAAATCAGATTGGTTTTGTTTATTTTTGATTTGATTCTTGACGAAATCTTTCTCAACTTTCTATGATTTAGTAGTCAATTTCTTGGTTTGAGCTTCAGAATCCGAGACTAAATTTCCCTTTCCTTTGACATATTTAAATAAGGCCTTTGTGGGTTGAAAATGATGAGATTTTAGTTTCTCAATGGGCTTTTTTGAAAGAGAAGGTTTTTGAACAAAGTTCCTTTTTGGTTTCTGTGGATTGCAAGAATGACTGTGCGAATATTGACTGGGATTCGCATGCGAACGGGCTTTCACATTCTGATTGGAAGATCTTTCTTTGCGAACATAGTTGGAATTTTGGGATTTCCAAAATTGCTTCCTTTCATTGATATTTCTCTGATATCTCCTATTTCTTTGACGTTTTTGCTCTGCTAGTTGTTCAGAGGACTTGTGAATATTCGCCTTGGGTTTCATTTTTCATGCATGAGATTCGTCCTTTTGAGGTTCGCTTGAAACTTCCTTTATTCCACTTGAACTTCCTTTCTCATAGCTGAAACGATTGTTCAGTGGTTTTGCCACATATCTTCCTTTTACTCTCCACGAGGTTCATTAAGACAGGTCATTCGTTTCGTCAACATTATCTATAGGAGCGGACCAAAAGAACTCATTGCAACCATCTTTGTTATCTTCGTTGACGATGGACGTTAGTTTGACAGTTTGATTTTTGTCCAGTCCTTTAGTCGCAAATACTTGATTAGGGACAGTTTGCACTTTAGGAAAAACCGTTGCTTTAGCTTTTAAAATTTCAGGTTTATTTTGAGCAATACATGCGAATTCAACCGAATTTTCAGAAATCAAATCTTTCGCACGTTCACGTTCCTTTTTAATAAACTCTGAGCAATCCACCTCATCCTCTACAGATGTGCTTTCAATATTTATCTTATTTTCTGAACTCAATTTGGCACTCAAGGAGTCGAATTTCTATATAGTATCAGATTTAATTTGCTTCTTATCATTTTCATCCAAAAGTTGTTTTAACATGTTTTTGTGGTCTTTGGACTTAATGTATGATTCAATTCGTTCCAGTCCTACCTTGTAAGTGTCATAAGTCTCGTCTGACGAGACGATGGATTTGCACTTATAGCAGTCGGCGTCAATTTTGTCTTCTTTTAATTCGAGAAATGGTAAAATCATCTTTTGAATTTTCTCACCAATCTCACAATCAAGGTGTAACTGAGTGATGTTAAAATAAAGCCTTTTAGCAATCAAGCAAAAAATGTTACGTTGTTTTAAAAGCATCAAATTGTCTCGTTGCAAGTAAATTAACTGATCCCTAGACTTAGACAAATCCGAATCGATCTTCTCAATCCATATTCACCTCTCATCGTTTTTCAATGAAACCCTGCTAATTTGATCAGTTAGGTTAGAGTTTGTCAAAAGGGTTCTTTTTAAATGATCACTAATGTTTGAAAAAGTAAATTTTAGGTCATTTAATTCAGTTTCATATCTAGACATAGGTATACTGAGAGATTCAAGAATTAGATTTACATTGTTAATCAGTTGTTCACATTCATAGATTTGTTCAGGAATTGGTGTTGCAGTGAAACAACTATCTTCTCTTCTTCCATTCCTAATATCATTCTCCTGCCTCTATGACCCATCACTCGTCACCATCAAACACCTTCCTGCAATCCACAAACTCTCCTCTTTCGCAACGAACACCCTGCCGTGTGTGGGCCTACGAACCTCATCATCTTCCTAGTCAGTTGACCAGATTTCAACTCCTCCAAACTCGTTTTCTGCCACATTTTCTTGCACAAAAAAAGTAGGCATAAAGTTATTAGTAGTGTTTTTCTTCTTGATTTCGTCTACATTTCGCATGTGGTAAGCCTCATCATCTTCGCCTTCTTTCCTCTCATTCAACCTTCTCAACATGTACTACTTGGCCAAATGATTTTGGCCATGACAATAGTTGCAGTCATAGCCAGAGTCACCGATGAGCTTCTTCTCCTTTTTCTCTTCATCCTTTTGAGAAGCATTTTTATTCTCCTCCTTTAGTTTTTCTGAGCTGTAACTGCCTTGCCAGTTTCGGTTTTTGTTTGATGGAAATTTCTTCCTTGCGAACCGCTTGGGATTTTAAACCATTAAAGCATACTCCTCATTTGTAAGATCACATTTAGAATGATTCGAATCAGACTCATCCTCTGCAACTGCCTTGCCTTTTGCAACAAGAGTTAGAGACCCCATACCAGAAACAACTTTCGCTTCTTTCGACACCACACTTTCACGTGCCTTAAGAATCCCAACAATCTTGGATAAAGTGTAACTTTTGAACTGTTTGTGTGCTTTGATGGTAGAGACCACTGCCATCCACTCAGATCTAATCCAATTTATGAGAGTAACCTTTTGCTCAATCACCTCACTTCCAATACCATGTTTCATCATCTTCCTAAGATGATGATTGTAGCGATTGCATGTTTGGCTCAGATTTTCTTATGGCTTTTGTGCGAAAGCACCAAACTTCGAAAGAAGGAGTGTTTGCGTAGAATACTCAAGATCTGCGTCAGTGGAGTAAAGTTCCTTGAGCCGATCCTAGATGGCTTTCACAATATCACACAAACTAACTAGATGAAAAGTATCGGCCTGCAAATTGAATATAATGATCCTCATTGCTATGACGTTGTTGATTAGTGTCTCTTTCTCGTCCTGAGGAACATCATTCACATCAAGGAACAACTGGTTGTGTTCCTTCTGAGTTTTAATAGTTCTTTTGGTCTCTGTGTGAACAAATGGACCTAGAGTAATGGCTTCCCATATCAAATAACCATTATCATCTGAACCGAGAATGTAATCTTCAAAATGAAGCGCCCAAAATTCATATTCATGAGGGAAGAGAATCGGGATCCTTGTTGTTGATCCAATACTACTTGAAATATTTAACGAGTTGATGTGAGAATCGTCGTGCTGCATGATGATAAGATCTATATAACCTGATATGAATCAGATGTGTAAACTAAGATAGATTATAGGGTAATGTCAAGATCACTGTATGCCGTCAAAAACACAATAAAGATGACTAAACAAGACCTATATTAACGGAAACCCTAATAACTCAATAAACAGAAGAGATGTGTCTGCTCTGATCCCAATTGTTAGGATTAAAATGCTTAAAGATCTTTTAGATTCAAAACAAGTAAAACAGGAACACAACGATGATTCAAATAATGTCGAATGATTAAGTGTCACTCCTCAGAAGAACTCTATGAAGAATTGCTACTATAGAGGCATGATTAGGGTTACAGCAAAATGATCAGAGTTAACAAAAATATGATGCATGCATGCATCTTAAATACTCTAACCCTATAAATAAATACAAGTGGACAGGCCCAACTCGTTAATACAATAGACTAAATTAAAATCGCAATGACGCAACATCTAATACCCAACACTGACAATCCTGCACCTAAATTGTTAGCTACAGTTAGGCCAGTAAGCCCGGGGTGACAAATGCCGTATCAATTCAGACTCCTGAAGAACGTTCTATCAGACCATCTTAGGTCATCAAGCATGGTTATAATAGCTCATAATTTGATATTAACAATAAGATTAGCGTATAAATACATAAATAACCTCAAATAGTTTTATTTAATAATAAAACTACAATACAATACTTTACAGTACATATGGTGAATCCAGGCACATACATTAAAAAGGATTACATACAAATACAATTACAGTATACTATTTTCTAGTACAGTTCAACTTACATTTCTGATACGACCATTATTGTTCTCTCTATGATTTCTTAGTGTATACATTAGGGTTATATAAAATGAAGAGCCGATAGGTAGTCGAATGCGTGATTTCTGTTTTACTTCTTGTTCCTTGTTTGGTTGTGGACTTATGGCAGAACCATTCATTCGACTGTCCGTTCGATCTTAATTATATATAACTTGTATACACTAAGTGATCATAGAAGGAGCCGATATGGGTACACTTCCTACTCGAATTTCATAATTCATATTACAAATTTTAAGCATAAGAAAACTTGTACATTTTTGGTCTTAAGTTCTAAGACTACATTTCATTTACAAAAGAAAATTTAGGATTTTCTGGAAGAACACACTTACATTTTCAAGTAACAAATGACAGATTTCTCATACAAACATGCTTATGAACTCACCAACTTAATTGTTGACACTTTTCAAAATCACTAGTATCTCAGGAAACTAGTAGATAGGTATTCAACCCTTCTTGAGGGTTGGCATCGTCATTTCATGTATTCTACTTTTCAGATATTTGTATTTAACTTTTGAACAAACAAAGTGCTGTAAACAATGTAAACTTGAATCCTCAATGTATGAATGTTTGAAGTTCATTTTGCAACACCAAACATATATTTTTTACGAGTAAAGTTGTCACACCCGCAAACCAGAGCGCCGGAAACGTCTGGGGGCAGATGGAGTGACTTCATGTACAGTATCATAACAATTGAATATAATTGAAACATTTATCCTGTCTTCACAATAAAATCTATTCAATGTTATAAAAGGGACTTGAAATATTCTATCTTTAACGATGCCTATATATATTTGGTGCTGGAAAATAAACTTCAAACATTTGTCTCAACCAAAGTCTACCATGAAATTATAATTCATATGAACATTTGTTTCGCCTTCACAACATAATATGTTAGGTGTAAGTAAATGGACTTGTAACATTCTACTCAACCAAGAATACCATTAATGATGCTCTCAAGAAACACACCAAACATATGTTTGGTGCTGGAGAAGTGACTTCAAGCATTTTACTCAGCCAAGCTTACATTTAAATTATAATATATACCAACATATATTTGTTCTTAGAACAAAACATGTTCGATGAATGTGGAGGAACTTCAAAAGTTCTACTCAACCAAGAATACCATTACCAATGGTAGAAACAAAGATATGCTAGATACGTAACGAGAGACTTCAAACATTTTACTCAACCAAGTCAATTAATAGTGTTCGAAACAAAGATATGTTCAGTACTTTGAAAGAGACTTCAGACATATTAGTTAATGAAAGGTAAATTTAAATTGTAATTTATAATAATACATTCTAAAATATTCTTAAATGTTCTCTATAATATCATCTATAACACTACCTCCAATAGTTTCATGAAGTCTTATATGTAAGAACCAAACACATTTAATAATGACATATTAAATCATCATACATATTCTCATTCTTTGGAATCGCTAACTTCTTCGGCAAACCTGATAGTCCAGGCCCTCCTACCAAATCACCACCACTCCATCATTTTCCTTTAGGGTTAGAACAAATTTCATCACACATAAGACGAACCTACACAAACATGCGATGTAATCTTCATTAATAACTTCTAAGAGTAAACAAAATCAAGAAAACATTTACACTACACACCTTATCGACAAACCTTAGTAGTGTGTTATTAGCACCCGACATCACTATCCTCATGATTCAAAACACCCTATTTCACACCCATGCCAATATCATTCAACTGAAAAGAAGAGCAATTAAGGTGACCTAAGATGCCCAATTAAATAAAGGACATGTTTTTACCTGTAAAACCTCATCTCCTTCCACATCCTCTAGTAATGTGCCCAACAACTTGACATCCTTGCTGATATTTGACACCATTTAGAACACATATTTCATATCATTGATCCAAAATCACATTCAACTATTTAATGAATACATCGTTATCTGTATCTTTTGGAAACTTCCTCAACATGTCATTTCTAGTCTTACCTAACATCCATTATGCATCTCGATCAAAGAGAACCATGTACACTACACCAAAACTATCTTTAAACTATACTTGAATCTTATATCTACATCAACCAATACCCACCTTTAAGTTAGATTATTCATAACAAAATCAGGCATGTTCCACAAATTAGAAAAGAAGTGTAAAATATACTTATAGCCAAATCTAGACATGTTGTACTTTGGACATCCCAAAACTTGCTATCCTCAATGATGAAACTATCAATGACAGCCAGTTATATACTATAATGATATTTCCACATTCAACATAAAATCAATGTTACTCATTTTGAATAAATGTGATGTTCCCAACCAACACCAACTTGGTTTCCTAAGAACAAAAAACACTTTTACAATGGCAATCTTATGTAAATAATATCATGTTTTACAGATTTAATACCTCCTCTAAGCCCCTAAGAGCAATTGCTAATATTGTCTGTTAACCAAGGGCAAGTTCGTTAAGGATGAAATCAGCTTTATACCTTCCATAACTACAAACCTCTCTGGTTCAACAACCATTACATGAATCTTGAATACATTACAAATACCTTGCCTATAATAATGACATAGCCTTCTAAAGTGTACCATTTTTCTTATATTTTAACATGTTATGTAACATTTTATGAAGTCCAAAATCTCTTTGACTATTGAGTTGACAATTTCCCTTATCCCAATAAAGAAGTTACTCATTGCAACCCGACATGTAACAACCATAAACACACATAGCATGTCCAACTTATAAAAACTTGAAAGTTTAAACTTCATTCTTTAAAAAAAACCATTGGATGTTACATTTAAATGACTTATATTGCCATTTTCGAATCCTACCAATTTGAATGATCACTACCACAAGTTCACTACGAGCAACCTTACCAATCCCAGATGAAAATTTCTCAGCATATTTAGCCCATAAAGTACAAAGAATAAGGTCCATATTGGATATCAAACTACCATTAACATTAATATGTTAATTAAGATTTATCCTAACAAAATTACATATAATAGTCTAGCTAATTGTTTCTTACCCAAGATTATGTAGTTCAAACTACACCCTCTTAGTACACCAGCCATCATACACTCATTGTGAACTATATATACCATGTCACTACACCAATCACATCTACAAAACGATTCACAAACTATATTATAAATGTTAGGAAATACAACAAAAGAATAAGATAAAATAAATGTTTGATAGCAATGTGTACTTACCAATTGTATATTCCTCCCTAATATGACCTGCAATAATGTATCCAAGCTTGGTGAAACGAAAAGACCTCGAACCACGGGGGAAGCTAGATGTCATGGCCTTAACAAATGTGATTTTCTGGAAATTTATATAAACTTGTGATCTGACATATTCAAACAAGCAAATTTATCACTAACAAAGAAATTCAAAAAAACATACATATTTTCCTCCTTAAACAACCCCTCAAAATTTTGAATTAGAGCCTTCTTGATAGGAGCAGAGATATGGTTTCCTTAAAATTATCATACAAACAAACGAAGAAAAAAACTATATTAATGCAAATGAAAGGGAGCAAACTCAACTATGACAAGTTGATACATTGTTGTCCATTAAAACCCTATTAATATTGCTTAGTTTAGATGACTTCAGGTAAACCCGTTGCTTCCATAAACGAACAACTCATCCCTTAAGCTTCCATCTGCCGGCATCAATATTTACGTCACTAATAAAATCATATTGTGAACCCATCTCAAGCACTACCACAGTTCCAATAATTACATCTACACAAACAATTATATCTGCAATAGATATACCACATGCCTTATTTATACAAACAAACAACATCTAACATACTAAATTAATAAGCAAATACCTAAACAACCTAACCAACTATAATGCAGTTTGAAGGAACAATATATTGGACGACATGTGAGTAGACAAAAACGGCCACCTAAAGACCACAACATGCTATTAAACGGCCAAAATTACAACCCGTAACCACAATCAAACGAAGAGTCTCTCCTAATCAAACAACACGTCGGAAAACAAAGGCTTACCATATGTTGTTATTCCTAAATAGAGCCACATTAGACATGTCATATAGCCAAGAAACGCGGTCGTTGCGACAACTCAACAAAAGGTTGTTTATATAAGGTATATATATGGTTGTTTGGAGTGAAACAATGTGTCTCCAAAGAATAGGCGCAACCCTTGGATTTTGGCTGGAAAATAATGATAATATCAATTTTTTCTATACGGATTCATTTTCGGGACAAGCCGTTGCTCCACACCTCGCAATGAAGCCCCCTATTTACACCGCCCGCTAATCAATGCCACCAAGGGCTCTGTCCTTCGGACCTTGCTAGGGGTGTGGTCCCTAAACTTCGCCAGGGTGATACCCCTTGGATCGAACCCCACATGGGGCGCTCTCCTAGACTCCTGTGTTCCCAATTTCATAATTAACTATTAAAGTGTGCAATCCGCTCCTCTAGCTTCATAACATAATTGACCTCAACTTGTCTCGAATTAGTCCCGACTAAACTAAATGTGTTGATGACACTAAAATCATCGACACAAAAATATTTAATATAATAGTCTATATAAAAGCAAGTTCTTTTGTGTTTATTTTATGAAAAACGAAGTGTTGTTCTAGTGACTTAATTTTAATAAATTCTAGAATTAGAGAAGTAAGGAACAAATAAATATGCAAATCACTATAGCGACAAATATGGAAAAGAAAAATGACACGTTCTTTATTTGATTGATAAAATATACAAAACTTGTAGACCTTTAACATAGATTAGGACCGATCACATTACCACCTCCATGGAAAAAAAAATCTCTATCACAAACATGTATATCATTATTACAATTTACACACTAGTATCCGAATTGACAAAGTAAAACAGCTATGTTCCAACATAGAGATAAAACAACTAAAGAAATAATTATTTATGCAAATTATATTGAAGAATGAAATAAGAAAGTTCAGAATATATTACATTCGTTATTTGATGCTTGACACTTTTTTTTCCCTATTGTAGAGGTATTTTTATGTGTATCATACTTGAAAATAGTGATTTAGAAATAGTAAGAACCCATAAAGTATGTCTCATAATCAAATATAGTAACACGTTTCGATTCATTGCTATACGGATATTATGATTTACTTTTTTTTATATTTTTTTTATATTGATAACTAGATATAAATTACACAAATAATCCCTATGGTTTAGGGTAATTTGCACGTTTAGTCCTTAATTTTTTTTAACTCGGAAGGTCTTTATTGTTTGTTTTTGTTACGCGGTTAGTCCATGTCTTACCTAAAAAGACTATTTTGCTATTGATTTTTTTAATTTATTTAAATAAACACACCCCAACCCTATCCCTTCACCTTACCTTACATACTCTACCATTTTTTTATTTAAATAATAGTATTTTTCGGTAAGACAGGAACCAAGCGCGTAACAAAAACAAATAGTGGGGACCAAGCGAGTAACAAAGAGAAATAGTAAGGACCTTCCAAGTTAAAAAAATAAGTTAGGAACCAAACATGCAAATTACCTCAAACAATAGAGACCATTTATGTAATTTCTAACTAGATTATAGTCGGTGCGAACCACAATTATAAAAATAATTAAAATTTTATTGTAAACTCATAATTATTAATCAATTATTTTCAATAAATTATTAATTAAACATGATTTTGTAAGATTTTCAATATATAAATACAATTAAGTATCGATAATCATAACCGAACCTTATTGAAGCCGAATTTAAATTTCTTCTAAAACCGGGAATCAAATAAATAATTATCTAATGTATTATCAACATCAATACTTTTAAAAAAATGATGAAAAAATACGTGTCATTTTTATACAGTATTTGAAAAGAAAATATAAATTATGAAAAAATGACGAGTGACACTATAACTATTCACAATGATAACTATTCATTTATTAGTATAGTAAGATGAGTCGGTCAATAGATAACATGGGTATTACAGTTTACCGAAATAAATGACTTTTTGGTATTTCTTGAAGTTTAATAGTAATTACCATAAATTTGAAAATATGGTTAAGAAATAAATTATAAGTTTTAAATTAATATTTTTATGCTGTATAATTCTTAATATCTTAAAGGAAACAAATTTATAAGATCCAAAATATTATGCATATTTTTTTAATTAAAGGATATTTTAGGTTTAACGTTGTATCTTATTATCCAAAACTAGATTAACATTTTTCTTCTCTTGGATTGCAGTTAGATATTTGTAATTTTGATGAAGTTGGAAAAATAACAAGCGAAATTATAAATTAGAAATTAATATTTGTATGTTTTACCTCCTTATATTTTATGCATTTACTTTAACCCTTACTTTTTTTTTCTTCTCTAAATTGTTTAGTATTTTACAAATTTATTTATTTGTGCAAGATTATACAAATAAAAGACATTTGACGATCGTCTATGAACATGAAAAAGGAACCAGATTCCACAACGAATTGACGAGAAAGAAAAACACAAAAAGTTCGCATTTGTGGCCATGAACATGAAAACTTCTTCCAAATTTATTTATTTGTGCAAGATTATACAAACAAAAGACTTTTGTTTTATATTAAATATTATGGATTATAATAATATTTCCCCCCTTAATCCATAGTTTTTATTTGTTTCACTCCCAACAAGTTACACATCTCCTCAAACTTGTTGCTTGCCATAGACTTTGTGAGAATATCTACATTATGTTCCTTGGTGCTCACGTGCGTGACTTTTATATCTCCATTTTCAACACACTCACATATGAAATGAAACCTTGTGTCTATGTGTTTGCTTCTCCCATGAAACACAGAGTTTTTTTAATCAAATCTATGGCTGGTTTTTTGTCAACATCCAGCACCAACAGACTAACTTTCTTTCCTGTAAATTCATTAAGAAAACGACGCATCCATATCCCTTGGCACGTTGCACTTGTCGCTGCCAGGAATTCTGCTTCGCATGAGGAAAGAGCTACACCATCTGTTTTGGCAACGCTCAAGTAACCAGATTTTCATTAAGATAGAATGTCATTCCTGATGTGTTGTGTCTGTCATTTACATCCCTTACAAGAGCATTGTCAGTGTATCTAGTTACAATATCTTCTCCACTCCCCCTGGTGTAGGTTAAGCCATAGTCAATGGTTCCTTTGATATATCTCAGAATGTGTTTCACTACTTGAAGATGCTTGACTGTGGGTCTCTCCATGAATCGACTTACTATCTTGATAGCATAAGAGATGTCGTGTCGAGTGTGTGTAAGATACTTTAAACCTCCAATGATGCTCCTATATTATGTGAGATTTACCGGGTCTCCCTCTTCATCCTTCGTCAGCTATAACTTGGGTTCCATTAGGTACTTACATGAATTGCACTCAACCATGCCTGCGTTTTCTAGAGTAATGAAATCGTTTATTGACCCGCTTCAATACCCAGGTAGTATGACAATGAGCCAAGGTCTCTCATTTCAAACTTTCGTTGCATTTGTTCTTTGAAAAGCTTCACTTCATTACTACAATTTCCTATAACAATAAGATCATCAACATATACGCCAACTATTAAGAGGTTATCATTCCTTTTTCCTTGTGTAAACAACATATTCTTATGGGCATTTCTAAAAACCCAAACTTTTCAAACATTTATCCAAACGGGATTCCAAGCTCTATGATCTTAACGAAGCCTATACAAATCTTTTGACACCTTGTATACTTTTCCTGGTTCATTATGATTTACAAACCCCTCCGGCTGAGTTACGAAAACTTTTTCTTCCAAATCTCTGTTAAGAAATGCAGATTTTACATCAAGGAGAAATTCATCCATTTTTACCTGCAAAAGCAAGAAAAATACGTACACTTTTAAGTCGGGCAATGGGTGCGAAGACTTCATCAAAGTCTAACCCAAGTTGCTGAATGTAGCCCTTTGCTACTAACCTCGCCTTGTGCTTTAATACCTTTCCTTATGGGTCCTTTTTCTATTTGTAAACCCACTTGAGACCAATAGATTTTCAACCTGGTGGGAGTTCAACCAGGTTCAAAGTTTTATTTCTTTCATTGGCTTCTAGTTCACTCCTCATTGCACTTAGCCAATCAGTATTCTCACTAGCCATGGAGTACGACAAAGGCTCCTCATTATCATGCGTGAATAAAAATTCATAACACTCATCATAAATATCGTACAACAAACGATACAGTTTTGGGGCTCTTCCTTGTAACGTCCCAACATTTAAGACGAAAAATTTCGTTTTCATAATAATAAAATAATCAATCAAACATGTTTATAAAATCATAAAGGAAAATCAGAATATATCAATCAATCATCCCAAATACATTACAATCAAATAAGGCGGAAACCGTGGTGTGTGTGCGATGCGATCATCCCGAGATCTTCCCTTTTTGATCCGAAAGTACCTGAAACATAAACTAAAAACCGTAAGCACGAAGCTTAGTGAGTTCCTCAAAATACTGCATACCATACATATCTGCCAGCTCAAGGATGTGTTGGGTCTATTGTTGGATTAGTTGTTTAAGCCCATAACTATAATTGGTATGTACTTGAATTGATAGTCGCATGATGCTTTTGAGTTGCCTTCACACGTGCAACTAGACAGGATGTTTAATTGAGGAACAGGAAGAATTTATTAATTGATTAATAAAGTAGAATTAATGATGTATTAATATGCTATTGAAATAATATATTAATTAGTAATCATATTATTAATTAATATTTAATCAGAAATTAATTTGGAATTGATTTTGGGATTAAATGAATTAATTAAAAGTGTGGGGAGTAAAAGTGCAATTGTTCAATAGTTGAGCAAAATGGTCCATGTGACATCCCCAATTTCACGGCCAGAAAATACCGATTTGTTTATGCTTCATTTTTAAAATCAAAGTAATCTTTTTAAAGAAAACAGTTGCAAAATTTGTACCCAAAACAAAATATGATAAGAATCTATCAAAACTCTTCTTGAAGAAATGTATTTCATTAAATAACAAAATCTTGGGATGTCATGTTCCGATACAGACCAAAAGCATAAACAGTACAATATAGACCTTACAATAGTTATTTATAACTACAGGTCTATAATCCAAAATCTCTCGTCAAATCATCCAACTTATATTCTTGTGTCATTACATGTAATACAAAGAAAACTGAGTGGGTCAGGCTTGGAAGCCTGGTGAGCATATAGGGTTTTCAACCCACAATGTTATATCATATAAGTATATATATTGGAACTCACAAACTTATACAATTTCACCATACAAAACAACTCTTATCCCACCCTGTCGATCCTCACAATGACACGATCTAATCTCTCGTATCACAATTTACCTCTTTACCTGATCCATACTCTCGGATCTAAAACTAACCTCTTGATCTGATCCACACTCCCGGATCTAAAACTAATCTCCTGATCTAATCCATACACCCGGATCTTAAACTGTGTCCAATCCATACTCCCGGACTAAGGACAATTAACTATGTCTTAATCCATACTCCAGGATTAATAACAAGTTTATCTCGTTTTTTGACAATATCGTATTTGAGACTCCTCTCGCAATACGTGTCAATAGGTTTTTAGAGTGCACCGGTGAACATCAAGTTCACAACACCTACAAGTTGCGAGCCTGCTAGTGTTCCACTTGACTGTTTAGAAGAGTCAGTGGTTTTCATCCCTACTCTGCTGAATGACGGGGGCCATCGTTTGGGTAAAGGTTTCACTCATTTTTCACCTGTCACCCTCACCTTAAGATTTATGTCACCCTTTTGTCTCATTATCCAACTCATATTTTATCACATACCAACTATCTCATCTACCCCTGTTCTACCCAACATATTTGTAGATATAAAATACATATATAGTTTAACTCATTTAAAAACTATTTAAAACATCCATTCCACACTCATCTCGAATAAACAACAATATATAAACACATAGCACGTTTTTCATAGCAAATACTTCATATTTATGTGTTAGAAGAAAGTGACTACACATTCACTCATAACATAGATATAATATATTCAACCAATACTTGTATTAAAATCGTGTTTATGAAAGGGACTATACACTCACTTGATAAGACGATGATCAGACAACACCTCGTTTATTAAAATAATATTCTTCGCTGAAACCGGAATGTTTTCTCCAAAACCGGGCTTCACGCAGGCAGAGTTTCGGCTCAAAAACTATATTTCTCGGGATCTTTGCGGCTTCGAGTGTCAGGATTGATACCGGGGCTTCGGGGGTATAAATTGCCAAGAAGAAGAAAGAAAAATGGGAGAGAAGTGAAAATTTGCAAACAAGATCGGTAGCCCTCGTCTTCTATTTATAGGGTGCTGGTCATCGGGTTACGCTTAGCGTAACTTCCATGTATGCGGGGGCGTAACACCTCTTTCATGCGTACACTGGGCGCACGGAGATCTACACGGGGCGTAGTTCGGATGGGGCTGCCAGGTGGCGAAGTCTCAGTGGGGCTACATGGCCGTCTCTCGGACCACACGAGACCGGAGTACGCTGGGCGTACCGGGTGGATAGGATCGGACGTGTCATGGCTTCGGATATTATCCAAATTTATAATTTTTATAAATATATTTTAATTATTTAAAAACTTTAGAAATTCATATCTTCCTCATACGAGCTCCGTTTTTGACGTGATTTATATCCACGTGTAGGTGAGACTATGATCTACAACTTTCGTTTAGACTCCGTTGTCTAATTTTGACTTTATTTTTTATTATATTATTTTTAGTAGACCGGGATTGGAAAAACTCCGTTAGAAATTCATAACTTCTTCATCTAACGTCCGTTTTCGTCTATCTTTTCACCATTGGAGTACTATCGACGAGATCTTCGATTCTCGTTTAGATTGTTTCAGCCAAATATCACTCGATCTCAATTTCGAGATTTGGGTTGTATACCGCTAAGTCGAAACTTAGAAAAATCATAACTTCCTTATACGAAATCAGATTTGGACGTTCTTTTTATGCACGCTCTGGGTTTAACATATTTTACGACTTCTATTTAGATCGCTAAGGCCAAATATCGCTCTAACGTAAATTCACTATTTATGTCGCTCTGTGTCGTGTTGATTCTGTTGCGAAACTTCAACAGGTCATAACTTCTTCGTTATATCTCGGATTTCGGCGTTCTTTATATGCACGGAAACCTTGTGAAATATACTACAACTGGGTTAAGATTATTTATTCTAAACACTCTTCTATCAGAAAGTCATTTTTGATGCTTATCGTCTCTAAATTGACTAGCCCTTATCTACGGGCGTTACAGTCTAGAACCTTCCTAGGTGTTACATTTGTAACACTAAGTTCTCAGGCTTCAAGATCTACAAAGGATTCATTGTTATTACAATATAACAATCAAGGTATGTAACCTAACCCTAGTTTTATGTGAATTTCGAAAATAGTATACCTCTCCTAAGGTTTCTTCTTTTGTGTTCAAGTTTTCATGTTCAATTAGAGAAAACCTAGATCCAAAGCATTAGGGTTGCATGCACACTTATGAATTGTTGTTATGCTCAAAACTCATCAGTGGTATCAAAGCATAGGATTAGTTTTCTGTTGAATATAACGCAATTGTGAATTTTTCAATGGAGAAGGAAACATAATCGGCATTCTGTTCATTGAACTCGACGAGTTCATCTTGGAACTCGACGAGTTGACATCAACGCGACGAGTGATTTGCCCAACTCGGCGAGTTGCACTGTGAGATCCTGAATTTCGTTTTTGATAACTGTTTCATAGATTGATTAGGATAATTACCTTAAATTCGTTTTAATTGTTTAAAATGAGATATTTTAAGATAGTAGTTTTGTATCATTATCATGAATTCATGATTGGGTTAAAGTTTTTGATAAAGATCAAAATTAATTTGTTAATTTAATTATTAAAAAAATTAACCTAGTATTTTTGAAAGGTTTTAAAAATACACATTTGGTTTTAAAATTTAAAATTTAAATTAAATAGTTTAATTTTGAAATTTTTAAAATTTAGGACCCTAGTATTTTAAAACTTTAAAATTCACCCTTATATATATTGTAAAATTAAAAGTTAATAATTCTATACATGTATAAGAAAAGTCAGTTTTACCGTTAGTAGGCCTCATTCACGAAGCCGATCTATAAGGGGATATAAGGAAACTGCCTATAAAATTGCAGTTGAATGGGTGTCCATACTCACCCACCGCTTCCTTGATTGCTGGAGGGTTGTTAGTCGAACGGGTTTGATAGGACACTAAACTCTCATTAATAAGTATAATGATATACAAAGTAACTAAATGTTTTTATAAATTCCCAAATCTTACTTACTTTAGGAAAATGTGAATTTGATGCTAATCCATGAAATTGCACATTGCACTTTATAAAAGTCGTTAATAGAGCATATGTGGTTAATCGACACACTAATATGGACTAATAAAGGGTGGAAATGGGTAGCTCGTAAATTATCGTTAATGAATGGAGCGTGTCTGGTTAACCGACATATTAATTAGATGATAAACAAAATCGAGAGTATCAAACTAATTTGTATGGTTATTCACACCCTGTTTGTGATCCTCGGTATCCCAGTCACAAATGGAAAGGGATAATCGAGATTAAACATGTCATTGAATAGTTCAATGAATCTCAAAAGACCTAGGAATTTCATTTAAAACTTAACATGCTTAAAATTTTGTTTTCTTGGTGGTGAAATTGGTAAATCGTCATTTACCTACCTTTAAATAATTTGCAATTAGATTACGAAATCTCTCTTCTTAATTGTGAATTATTTAGTTGGGTTCTCGCCTTAATATATCATTTGGGTGTTATATAAAGGAATTTATTATTTAATCAAATCTTATCATTTTTCATTTTTAGATGTCAACTTCAAATAATGCTTCCGGCTCCTCCAATGTCACAACTAGAAATCTTGGTGCCTTGTAATCACAACACTTATAACAACTATGAATCAATAACATGAAAGCATGAATGATGCTTATTTTATAACAACAACACATTATCAAATACTTCATTCTATCCCTACAAATGGTCAACAAAGAATTGGAAACCTTTGAAATTCCAATTTGAGTTCACTTTGAAGTAGGACTTCCTTATTGGACCTAATGGACCAATGAGCTTCCAATTTAACTTTATTGAACCTAGAACTCTCAAATGGGCCCTAATTGGACTCATATACATGAAACTTAACATTTGTGGGCCTTATGAACCCAAAATAAACTAGATTAACTTTAACGGGCCTTATTGGACCAAAACATATTTATATTATCCCTAATAGGTCATAAAAATCATTCTTTGATTTTTATTGGGCCAAAAATCACCTAACTTAACCATAAAATGGTCTTAAGCATTCAATGCCCAAAATTTCTTTTCTTCCCTCTCCATTCTCGGCCCAAGCCCACCTAGAGGAAGATTTGACTTCCTCATTGCCACCTCATTTTTACACAAAGGATTTCCATGCAACTCTCATACCTCCATGAAACAATCACACTTCACTCAAACTCTCAAGGAAACTCTCTCCACTCCTCTCCATATTTTCGAGATCTAAGAGGCTTTCAAAGAGATTCTTCCACAAAAATCATCATCCAAGGTAACTTTATGTTTGGATCCATAATCTAGCTACTTCATTTCATCAAAAATCTCTTCTAAATCTATTCAAACTTGTGATCTTACATCATCTAATCCACTAAACTCGAGATCTACCAAGAAGACTTGCTAGGATCGAAATTTCTTCTTCTAGTCTTCTTCAAAACCGAAACTACAACTCAAGGTGAGTTTCATACCTCTCTATTTTCGTTTTTCATATGTTTTATGGGGTAGAATACAAGAAAATGTGTAGATCTATGTGTATGTGTATGCTATGTGTGAATTTATGCATGTATGTGTGTGATGTTATGTGTTTTTGTGATAAATATGTAACAAAAATGAGTGATTATTCAAGATCTATGGCATGAGAAAGGAACAAAATATAATCTAAGTTATTTTACACTAATCAAGTTAAGAAAAATAGCTTATAAGGTTATGAGGAACATACTTCAACATAAAACTCCTTTTAGGGCTTAAAATGTTAAAAATACAAAACTTGGGGTAAAATCTGCCAAGTCATGGTTTCTTGAGGGTCAAAAGAGTCAAAACAGTTTTCATAATCATTTTTCTGAATATTACAATTTTCAAAGGACTTAAAAAGCAAAAATTTGAGTTATTGGGCTAAATATGGGCTTTTCGGCCCAACAAACCCAAAATTGCGAAAATTGAAGTTTTTAAGGGGCTGAATTGTAATATTCTGTATAACTAGGGACATGAAGTGAAATAAAACTATTTCTAAGGTTAAAAAATGCTTTTAAACTCCAAAGAGGAGCAAAATGTAAACTTTTTGTATTTTGGGCAAAAACTGTAAAAGTTGCGAAATTTGGGGTTTTAACCGAGAAACACCATTCTGGAAGGGCTAAAACTATTTACTAAATATAATTTGGGTTAAAAATGTCTTTTTCAACAAGTTTATGATACAAAAGTGTCAAGAAAATGTTTTTAAGGACTAAAAATGAAATTCTTTTATATAAAGGACTAAAAGTGTTATTTTTATAATAGAAAGGTAGTGAAAAGGGTCAAAGTCATACTTCTAAACAAATTAATTCATTAAGACAAAATACAAGATATCCGGCTAGCAACAAAACGAAAATCAGATACACCTACAATACCAAATATCGTTATAAACGAATTGATTCGGTCTCGAATCAATACAAAACAACAAACGTTAAATTAAAGCACTTCAATAGATACGTGATGACTATAATGAGTAAATCTACAAACTTTGGGCTTATGAGTTTCAAATTATGCTTGTTGGGCCTTGCAAGCCCACCAACATGATCTTTGGGCCCAAAGGGATAACGCTTATATGTTATTGGGCCTTCAATGACCCAATATTTTATAAAAGGACTTTCAATAGCTTTGTGTGGTAGTGGGCCAAAGTGTCCTACTTGAAAAGCTAGTAAGGTCACAGTAATCAAATGCGAGTTGGACTATCGTGTCTTTCGCATCCACGACAGCCTAAGGAACTTACGATAGTAGTGGGATATAATACTCCCCTTCTCTTCATTTGTTAAGGCTTACGCGAAATTAAAGTAGACATACTTAGGACGATATACAATACGGGTTAATTCAATATTCATTCGTTAAGACAATACTAAAATCAGTAATCACGAATACATTTCAGCATCAGGAAACATCGGGTTTTCCGGGGAATTCAATACTACTCGTTCGAAGTATTATAACTATAATACAAAATACCCTTCATATATATATATATATATATATATATATATATATATATATATATGTGTGTGTGTGTGTGTGTGTGTGTGTTTTTAAAATCATTCATGCATCAACTTATGGATCTCACACTTTGACAAACAAAAGTCTTTTCAGAAAATATCGGATTTTTTGGGTTTTACAAAATATACAAATTATTTTTATCACAACATTGCTTATGAACTCACCAACATTTCATATGTTGACGTTTTTCCAAAATAACTTGTATTCTTAGGTAACAGGTAAGTGGAAGATTTATAAGAAGTAATGTTAGATGTTATGTTAAAAACACTCGAACTAGTTATGTTATGAATGTGTAATGTAAAACAATGTGCTTGATGTGAGCAATTTCAGTTGTAATATATTGATGCATGGTGACGTTTATGTTATGATTCATGTATATTCATTATGATGGTATTCAGTTAAAGTCACGCAAGCCCTCAGACGTTTCCGCCGTCTGGTTTGGGGGTGTGACAGGTTGGTATCAAAGCATTGTTTATAGTGAACTAGCATATCTAACCACATATTAATATGCGACTATAAACCAAAAAGGGACTAAACCAACTCTGAACAAAACAAAACAAATAAAAACACAACTATAAAACATCTTTGTTTATGTGAATTAGGAAACAGAACATAAAACCGAACCAAACAAGATAGTGCTAGCATCTCGGTTAAGCCTAGACTGTTCATAGTCGTATCAAGGAGTGGATGTAGCCTGATCAACTACATTCCTCCAAGGAACAACTATCACATCTCCTGACGAAATCGTGATGGCTAGGGAACCTAAAAGCATACCCCTTTAGCAACAAAAAGAGAACAGCGACTTAATCCATACGTCTTATGAATGATATTAGCATGTTTATACACCCTCGCAGATAGCATGGCTCGTTTCCATCACCCTGGAGATCCTTATTTCTCTAATCAGGGGAATAACGAATGGCTGGAAGAATCAGAGGAATAACCTGAAGAGGACCCCGAGGAGGAGTCTGAAGAGGAACCCGAGGAAGACCCCGAGGAGGAATCCGAGGGGGAACCTGAGGTGGAAGCCGAAGGCGGACCTGCAGAGCCAGTGGTGGACCAGGAGGAGGAGGAAGCCGAAGGAGATCTCGAGGAAAAACCTAACGAAGACGAAGATGGTGATTCGGACGCAGAGTCCGAAGTCATCAACCCCCCTTATCCAATTAGGGTACCCGCTTATTGGGTAGGCCCCACTGGTCCTACACCCCCTGGGGTATCGACCTTTGGAGGTGGAGCAGGCAGCAGGGACAGCGAACCACGTTCGACATGTCACGCAAATTCTTTGATCTAAGGGATGGAGGACCGGCCGATCGTGCTCTCCCAGTCATGGTGAGACGATTGCGGAACACTGGCGACCTAGCTCAGAGCACCGCTGATCAGATGCACCAGATGCGGACTAGGGTCGAGCGTGCAGAGCAGGAAACACGAGAGGTTATCCGAGAGCTCCACATGAGACAGGTGAGGTGGGAGGCTCGACTCCGAGATGCGGAACAACAGGTGGCTCGTCTTCAGGGAGCGTGCACTTCCTCAGCACCACCCCCTGGCACATCCCACCACGACTAGGACTAGTCATACCCGTCTTTAGTACTATGTCACTAGGATCTATGCTATGTACCCCCGACTCTATGTTTAAGTGACTACACTACTCATAGAGCCGTTATGTTGCCGAAATTGCATCACTTATGTATTGTTCTTTCGAGCAAAATTTTCATGTATCGAAAAAATGCGGATAATATTAATGAAAGGTTTTATGTGTTCCACTGTGATGTTGTAATCTGCTATGTGTTATATATCCATGATTGTATGCTAAATTGTGAAATTACTTAAGTTCGCGCTACACACCTAGTTTTTAGGATCACAATCTCACAAAAGCACAGACACTCAACATCTTTCCGTTCCATGACGGAAAGATGCCTCGACGACCCACCCGCGGTAACCCTGGACCAACCCCTCCAGAGCTTGACTCAGCTGCATTCCAAGCAGCCGTGTCTGCTACGGTCACCGCGGCTATGGCACAAATTCACCAAAGGAACAATGGAGGAGTCAACGGACAAGGGGCTGGAAGTTCAAACAACGGGATAAATCAAGGACCGACCAAAACATGCTCCTACAAGGATTTCACCAATGCAAGGCCGCGAACCTTTAATGGCACAGGTGGTGTCATAGCCCTGAAAAGGTGGATAGAGAAAGTGGAATCAGTGTTCGAAATATGCGAATGCCCCGAGGAATTGAAATTGAAGTTTGCCGCGTGCACCTTTGTCGACCAGGCTCTCACCTGGTGGAATGGGCATATAGAGGCCATGGCTCTCCCTATAGCCAACTCAATGCCATGGACGGAGCTGAAGGAAATGCTGATGGCTGAGTACTGCCCTCGCGGCGAAATTCAGAAGATGGAGCAAGAGCTGTGGGATCTCCCCGTCCGAAACTCTGATATGGATGCGTACATATCAAAGTTTAGCGAGCTGTCATTATTGTGCCCTGGCATGATTTCGTCTGAAGGAAAGAAAATCGAACGGTTCATCTGGAGACTGACCTCCCCAATTCAAGGAAATGTGATCGCTGCAAAACTTGAAACGTTCGATAGGGCCAAGAGATTGGCCAAGAATCTATACTACCACAACAACAAAAAGGGCGAGAAGCCAGCGGAAATCGAGGGCGAGAAAGAGAATGACAGCAAGAAAGGGAAGAACAATAAGAGGAAAGGGCGACAAGGCTCGAAATCAGCAAAGAAGCAACAAACGGTGGCGGTCAATGCTGCAACCACTCAAGTACCCTTCACACCACATGCTCCAGCCTCAGCTAATCCAAGTGCTCCTAGGCAGTATTCTGGGAATCTCCCAAAGTGCAACAAGTGCAACTACCACCACAACGGCAAATGCAGGGAAATGCATTGCACCAGCTGCAATCGGAAGGGTCACACTGCAAAGTATTACAGGACCTATCCTCCCCAGAATCAACCGCAAGGAAACAACAACAACAACAGCAACCGCAACAACAACACCAACAACAGCAGCAATAACGCGGGGTCAAGCCCCACATGCTACGGATGTGGAAAGACAGGGCATATCCGTCGGAATTGCCCCAACGCCAACAACTCTGGGAACGTAGGAAAAGGAAGGGTGCTAGCTATGGGTCAGGGAGAAGCAGTTCAAGATCCCACTGTTGTTACTGGTACGTTTCCCCTAAACCACACCTATGCATGCATCCTATTTGATACCGGGGCAGAACGGAGTTTTGTGAGCAGTAAATTCAAACACCTGTTAAATCAACAACCCTAGAAGCTTAATGAAACCTTTACGGCGGAAATGGACAATGGGAAGATAGAATCCACTGGGGAAATCTATATCGGATGTACCCTAACCTTAAATTACCATGTCTTTCAAATAAACTTAATGCCTGTTTCCATTAGGAGTTTTGATGTGATTATTGGCATGGATTGGTTAAGCCCTCACCATGCTGAAATTATGTGTCA
Source organism: Lactuca sativa (assembly GCF_002870075.4). Lineage (NCBI taxonomy): Eukaryota > Viridiplantae > Streptophyta > Magnoliopsida > Asterales > Asteraceae > Lactuca > Lactuca sativa. The sequence goes on from NC_056624.2 coordinate 56,219,968, forward strand.
CGAGAAGGTCGTTCGCCTTCATCTCCCAAATCATGAAACCCTAGTTTTTTATGGAGACAAACCCAGTACGAACCTTCGTCTTATCTCATGCATTAAGGCATAGAAGCACCTACGAAAGAAGGACTTGACGTTCCTTGCTCACATAGTAGACAAATCCAAGAAAGAGGTCAAAATTCAAGACATTCCAGTAGCTCGTGAATTCCCAAACGTCTTGCCAGATGATCTTCCGGGGATACCCTCAGAAAGACAATTCGAGTTTCGAATCAACCTTGTACCAGGAGCTACCCCTATCATAAAATAGCCCTACAGATTGGCTCATGCAGAGATGCAAGAGTTGTCCAGTCAACTCAGTGAGCTTTTGGATAAAGGATTCATCCGACCCAGTTTCTTACCTTGGGGAGCTCTAGTTCTCTTTGTCAAGAAGAAAGCCGGTACATTCAGGATGTGTATCGACTACAGAGAACTTAACAAACTTACTGTCAAAAACCGATATCCACTTCCACAAATCGACGACCTATTCGACCAGCTCCAAGGAGCTAGTTACATCTCAAAGATAGATCTGCGATCCGGATACCACCAACTCAAGGTCTGGGAGGAGGATATTCCAAAAACCGCCTTCCGAACTCGTTACGTACATTATGAATTCGTCGTAATGCCCTTCGGTCTAACGAATGCTCCTGCCGCATTCATGGACCTAATGAATCGAATCTGCCGACCTTTTCTTGATAATTTCGTAATCATTTTCATCTATGATATCCTAGTATATTCCCGAAGCGAAGGAGAACACGGCCAACATCTTCGACAAATCTTAGAAACCCTGCGAACCGAATAGTTGTACGCAAAACTCTCCAAGTGCGAGTTTTGGCTCCGAAGTGTGAACTTTTTGGGTCATGTTATTAGTCAGGAAGGAATACATGTAGATCCTTCTAAGGTCAAAGCCATCGAAGGTTGGGCAATCCCAACAACACCTACATAAGTTCGCCAATTTCTGGGTCTCGCAGGCTATTACAGAAGATTCATCCAGAACTTCTCTAAAACCGCCAAGCCACTTACCTCGCTTACACAAAAAGGTGTACCCTTCGTATGGACGGACAAAAAGGAAGTCGCGTTACGATCTCTGAAGCAAGCACTCTGCAGTGCGTCGGTGCTATCACTACCAGAAGGAATAGAAGACTTTGTAGTCTACTGCGATGTGTCAAATCAGGGTTTAAGCTGTGTACTCATGCAGCGTGGAAAGGTGATAGGTTACGCGTCCCGACAGCTAAAGACACACGAAGTGAATTATACGACCCACGACCTAGAACTGGGAGCAATGGTCTTCGCCCTGAAGATTTAGAGACACTACCTGTACGGTACCAAGTGTACTATCTTCACTGACCACAAGAGTCTTCAGCACATCTTGAATCAAAAGAAGCTAAACATGAGGCAACGAAGATGGGTCGAACTGCTAAACGACTACAAGTACAAAATGAAGTATCATCCAGGCAAGGCTAACGTAGTAGCCGTTGCCTTGAGTCGGAAAGAATACTCAAATCGTCGTGTGAAAACGCTCTCGATAACCATCCAATCCCACCTGACCTCGCAAATCAGAACGGCTCAGTTAAATGCCATGAAGGCTGAAAACAAAGCAAGTGAAGCGCTGCGTGGAATGGAGAAGAACTTGGAGGTGAAGGAAGATGGATCATATTATTTCATGAACCGCATATGGGTCCCTAAACTTGGGGGATTCAGAGAGGTAGTCATGAACGAGGCTCACAAGACGCGATACTCCATCCATCGGGGTTCAGACAAGATGAACTTGGATGTTAAGCAACATTATTGGTGTCCAAATATGAAGGAAGAGAAGCCCTCTGGATTACTATAGTAGCTAGTAATTCCCGAGTGGAAATGGGAAAGGATTACCATGGATTTCGTGACCAAACTACCCAAGTCACCGGACAGTTTGGACACGATCTGGGTAATAGTTGATAGATTAACGAAATCCGCCCATTTCCTGCCTATAAAAGAATCATACAAGATGGAGCGCCTGACAAGAATCTACATCAAAGAAATTATGAGACTCCACGGAGTACCGGTATCCATCATCTCAGATAGAGATAGTAGATTTACTTCACGCTTTTGGCAATTGCTTTAGAAAGATATGGGAACACAACTCGATATAAGCACTACCTACCACCCACAAACGGATGGTCAAATTCAAACACTGGAAGATATGATTCGAGCGTGTGTAATAGACTTTGTAAGATCATGGGATACCCACTTGCCTTTGATCGAGTTCTCGTATAACAACAGTTATCACTCGAGTATCAAAGTTGCTCCTTTCGAAGCATTATACGGGCGCAAGTGTAGATCACCGTTGTGCTGGGCTGAGGTAGGAGACACCCAGCTAGCGAGAGGGCAAACTCCAAACAACGCCTTAATGGGACCGGAAATCATACAGGAGACGACCGCGAAGATAATTCAGATCCGAGCACGACTACAATCGTAACAAGACAGACAGACGAGCTACACCGATAAACGACGAAAGCCCTTGGAATTTGAAGTCAGAGATAGGGTGTTACTAAAAGTCACTCCTTGGAAAGGAGTGATTCGTTTTGGGAAACGGGGCAAATTGAACCCTCGATACATTGGACCCTTCGAGATTCTTGCCCAAATCAGTCCAGTGGCTTATAGATTGCAACTACCCGCCGAGCTCCGCAGTGTACACCCTGTGTTCCACGTCTCCAACTTGAAGAAGTGCTTATCCGAAGAGACTCTCGTCATTCCATTAGAGGAAATCGAAATCAATGAGAACCTTCTGTTCATCGAAGATCCAGTTGAAATCATGGAACGAGAGGTAAAGCGTACCAAGCAGAGCCGCATTCTAATTGTGAAAGTTCGATGGAACGCGAGACGCGGACCAGAATTCACATGGGAACACAAAGATCAAATGAAGCATAAGTACCCTCATCTATTCTCGCATTCTCAAATCTAGCTTTTAAAAGAATTTCAGGACGAAATTCTGTCTAACGGGGGGATGATGTCACAACTAGAAATCTTGGTGCCTTGTAATCACAACACTTATAACAACTATGAATCAATAACATGAAAGCATGAATGATGCTTATTTTATAACAACAACACATTATCAAATACTTCATTCTATCCCTACAAATGGTCAACAAAGAATTGGAAACCTTTGAAATTCCAATTTGAGTTCACTTTGAAGTAGGACTTCCTTATTGGACCTAATGGACCAATGAGCTTCCAATTTAACTTTATTGAACCTAGAACTCTCAAATGGGCCCTAATTGGACCCATATACATGAAAATTAACATTTTTGGGCCTTATGAACCCAAAATAAACTAGATTAACTTTAATGGGCCTTATTGGACCAAAACATATTTATATTAGCCCTAATAGGTCATAAAAATCATTCTTTGATTTTTATTTGGCAAAAAATCACCTAACTTAACTATAAAATGGTCTTAAGCATTCAAAGCCCAAATTTTCTTTTCTTCCCTCTCCATTCTCGACCCAAGCCCACCTAGAGGAAGATTTGACTTCCTCATTGCCACCTCATTTTTACACAAAGGATTTCCATGTAGCTCTCATACCTCCATGCAACAATCCCATCACTCACTCTCTCTTGTCTCCTCTGTTTCTTCCTCTCAGCCGAACCCAAACACACACACACACACATACACACTTCACTCAAAATTCTCTCAAGGAAACTTTCTCCATTCCTCTCCATATTTTCGAGATCTAAGAGGCTTTCAAAGAGATTCTTCCACAAAAATCATCATCCAAGGTAACTTTATGTTTGGATCCATAATCTAGCTACTTCATTTCATCAAAAATCTCTTCTAAATCTATTCAAACTTGTGATCTTACATCGTCTAAGCCACTAAACTCGAGATCTACAAGGAAAACTTGCTAGGATCAAAATTTCTTCTTCTAGTATTCTTCAAAATCGAAACTGCAACTCAAGGTGAGTTTCATACCCCTCTATTTTAGGTTTTCATATTTTTTATGGGGGAGAATACAAGAAAATGTATAGATCTATGTGTATGTGTATGCTATGTGTGATTTTATGCATGTATGTGTGTGATGTTATGTGTTTTTTTGATAAATATGTAACAAAAAGGAGTGATAATTCGAGATCTATGACATAGAAAGAAACAAACATAGTCTATCTTATTTTACAGTAATCAAGTCAAGAAATATATCTTATAAGGTTATGAGGAGCATACTTTAACATAAAACTCATTTTAGGGCTTAAAATGTTAAAAATACAAAACTTGGGGTAAAATCTGCCAACTCATGGTTTCTTGAGGGTCAAAAGAGTCAAAACACTTTTCATAATCATTTTTCTAAATATTAGAATTTTCAAAGGACTTAAAATGCAAAAATTTGAGTTATTGGGCTAAATATGGGCTTTTTGGCCCAACAAGCCCAAAATTGCGAAAATTGAAGTTTTTAAGGGGCTGAATTGTAATATTCTATAAAACAGGGGACATGAAGTGAAATTAAACTATTTCTAAGGTCAAAAAATTCTTTTAAACTCCAAAGAGTATCAAAATGTAAACTTTTTGTATTTTGGGCCAAAACTGTAAAAGTTTCGAAATTTGGGGTTCTAACCGAGAAACACCATTCTGGAAGGGCTAAAACTATTTACTAAATATAATTTGGGTTAAACATGTCTTTTCAACAAGTTTATGATACAAAAGTGTCAAGAAAATGTTTTTAAGGACTAAAAATGAAATTCTTTTATATAAAGTACTAAAAGTGTTATTTTTATAAATGAAAGGTAGTGAAAAGGGTCAAAGTCATACTTATAAACAAATTAATTCATTAAGACAAAATACAAGATATCCGGCTAGCGACAAAACGAAAAACAAATATACCTACAATACCAAATATCGTTATAAACGAATTGATTCGGTCTCGAATCAATACAAAACAACAAACGTTAAATCAAAACACTTCAATAGATACGTGATGACTACAATGAGTAAATCTACAAACTATGGGCTTATGAGTTTCAAATTATGCTTGTTGGGCCTTGCAAGCCCACCAACATGATCTTTGGGCCCAAAGGGATAACGCTTATATGTTATTGGGCCTTCAATGACCCAATATTTTATAAAAGGACTTTCAATAGCTTTGTGTGCTAATGGGCCAAAGCTTCCTGCTATAAAACCTAGTTAGGTCACAATAATCAAATGCGAGTTGGACCATCGTGTCTTTCACATCCACGACAACCTAAGGAACTTACGATTGTAGTGAGACATAATACTCCCCTTCTCTTCATTTGTTAAGGCTTACGCGAAATTAAGGTAGACATACTTAGGATGATATACAATACGGGTTAATTCAATATTCATTCGTTAAGACAATACAAAAATCAGTAATCACGAATACATTTCAGCATCGGGAAACATCGGGTTTTCCAGGGAATTCAATACTACTCGTTCGAAATATTACAACTATAATACAAAATACCCTTCATATATATATATATATATATATATATATATATATATATATATATATATATATATATATATATATATATATATATATGTTTTTAAAATCATTCATGCATCAGCTTATGGATCTCACACTTTGATAAACAAAAGTCTTTTCAAAAAATATTGGATTTCTGGGTTTTACAAAATATACAAATCATTTTTATCACAACATTTCTTATGAACTCACCAACCTTTCATATGTTGACGTTTTTGCAAAATAACTTGTATTCTCAGGTAACAGGTAACTGGAAGATTTGTAAGAAGTAATGTTAGATGTTATGTTAAAAACACTCGAACTAGTTATGTTATGAATGTGTAATGTAAAACAATGTACTTGATGTGAACAATTTCAGTTGTAATATATTGATGCATGGTGACGTTTATGTTATGATTCATATATATTCATTGTGATGGTATTCAATTAAAGTCACGCAAGCCCTCGGACGTTTCCGCCGTCTGGTTCTAGGGTGTGACATCCAATAACAACTCCAACCACTTCTCACTCTTGAGCATCTGCTCAAAGGTCACCTTTGATGGTTCTAACTTTAATGATTGGATCTGCAACATCAGAATGAACTTGAGGTTCGAGGAAAAGGAATATGTTCTCGAAAAGGAGCTGAACGAGATTCATGAAACTAAATCTACTCCCGAAGAAATTACTGAATATTGGTTCGAGGAAAAGGAATATGATGCTACCAAGGTCTCATGCATCATGGTGGCTACTATGACTCTCGAGCTGCAATTGTTCTATGAGGATTATTGGACTTATGAGATGTGCAAGGACTTGATGAAGAAGTACCATCAACAATCCCGTCTAGAATGGTATGAAATAGTCAAGTCACTCATAACGAGCAAGATGAAAGATGGAGAGTCTTTCACGATCCGCTTGTGACGCATGCAGCGTTATGTGGATTGTCTATTGAAGCTCAATGTTAACTTTGATGAGGAATTGGCTATTTACATAGTCTTTTACTCATTACCTAGCTATTTTGATAAGTTTGTTATGACCTATCATCTGAACAAGGAGGATACCACATTGAGTCAACTCCAAAGCTTGTTGAGAACCGCCGAAAGTGGGATGAAGGGAAAGAGTGTTGTCTCCATTCCTGCTACTGTTACTCACGGATTGGCCATAGGGAAAGGGAAAGGGAAGAAGAAGAAATCTCCCTCTAAATATAACTGGAAGGGAAGGTCTCAAGTCGTGTCATCAAGTAATGGACCTAAGGGAAAATCTAGTTCTGAAGCTCCCCCTGCCTCTGATCCGAAGGAGGCTACTTGCTTTTACTGCCATGAAAAAGGGCATTAGAAGAAAAGATGCCCCAAGTACTTGCAAGACATAAAGGAAGACAAGGTTAAGCCAATCTCCGCAGGTATTTACACTATTCTATCTAAAAACTCCTCACATTCTAAATATTGGGTTCTTGACACATGGTGTGGTTTTCACATTTGATCTGCCTTGTAGGGAATAACAAGAAGTGAAGATGTGGAGCATGGGAAGATGAACCTAATTTTGGAAAATAGGAGATCCTCGCCTGTTACCAAGATTGATGTTTATTCTTTAGTTCTTAGTAGTGTGTTATGTTTAGAATTAAATAATTGTTGCGAAATATTATTTCATTTCATGGTTTATATAGACAAGGATTTACATATTCTTTTGATATTGAGAATGGTTCTATTTATGCTTATTATGATGGTGTATTTTATTTTGAAGCATTACCATGTGATGACGTGTATGAAACTATGATGGTTGTAGACAATTTAGGAAATAGTGTGTTGCAAATTGATTCGTCTAATGGTTTAAACAAGGCATGCTTGTCTTCTTGGACATGTCAACAAGAAACAAATTTCATAACTCCAAAAGGATGGAGTGTTGGAATGGTTCGATTTAAGGTCGGATGATACATGCGAGTCTTGTTTACTTGGAAAGATGATTAAATCACCTTTAACGGGTTCATGTGAAAGAGGTGAGGGATTGTTGGATCTCATACACACGGATGTGTGTGGGCCTTTCAAATCCACAATAAGGGATGCAAATTGATTATATGTGACTTTTACCGATGATTACAGTAGATATGCATATATCTACTTAATGAAGCATAAGTTAGAAACCTTTGAAAAGTTCAAAGAATTCAAACATGAAGTTGAAAATCAATTGGCAGGAAGATCAAGATGCTCAGTTCTGATAGAGGTGGTGAGTGTCTTAGTATCGAGTTCCATGACTACCTCAAGGAACGTGGAATTGCTTCACAATTGATACCTCCTAGGACGCCACAACTTAATGGTTTGGTTGAGAGGCGTAATCGAACCTTATTGGACATGGTTTGTTCCATGATGAGTCGAGCTTCACTACCAATCTCATTTTGGGGGTATACCTTAGAGACCGCCACCCATATTCGAAATCCGGTTCCAACAAAGAAGTTTGCCAAAACACCTCACGAAATGTGGACAGGGAGGTTCCCTCATTAGTACTTATCAAGGTTTGGGGTTATGAAGCTTTTGTTAGACGAGAGACTCACGACAAGCTTGAACCTCGAAGTGAACGATGTATTTTCATCGGCTATCCACATAAGTCATTTGGCTACTTATTCTACATACCTAGTTAGAACGTGGTCTTCGTAGCACGAAGAGGAGTCTTTCGAGAGAGAGAGAGAGAGAGAGAGAGAGAGAGAGAGAAGTCTTTCGAAGAGGAGTCTAACACTAGCAATCAACCCGAGGAAGAAATTCCTGTTGAACCTACTGAGGAGTCGTTACCTCTTAGACATTCCACTCGAGTTAGAATGACACCGGAGTTTTATGGTTTCCATATAGCTACAGATGGTGATACGTTTATCAGTGGTAGTACACTGGTAAATTTGGATGAACCTTATAACTACAAGGAATCCATGACAAGCCCCGAGTCTGTTAAATGGAAAGAGGCGATGGACAACGAGATCTAGTCCATGTATGACAATCAATTTTGTAACTTGCACTACAAGAAAAACACGATTTTTCTAGGGAAGGTCGCTATGGAACGTTGTTTCATTGTTAGTATGCAATGGATCATCCTATGGAATGTCGTTCAATAGCAATTTTGCTACCACATTTTCTACGGATTTTATTTCTGGTAGCGAGAATAGGAATTGCTAGGGAAAATGCTACTAACTACATATCCGTTGGTATTATGCTACCGATAGTTATATGGAACAAAAATTCGTAGCAATTTTCCAACGACATTTGTTACCAAATCACTTTCCGTTGTACTGTTGCTATGGAATTTATTATAATGGTTACTATGCAACGGAGTTTGTGACGGAAACCAATTTCATCGTTGAATTCCTATGGAAGTACCATTTGTGGTATTTGCTAGGGAACTCTACTACGGAATACAATTTCGTTTGCTTGTTTTGCTATGGAATAAAATGTGTAGCTAATTTGTGACGGAATTTGTTGCGATGTTGTATGCTTAATTATTTTTCTTATTCTATGGATGAATTATTATTATGATCCATGGAATTTGTAAGATATGGTTTGAATGAAATGATTTTGAATTGGTAATATGTGGCATAACGCTTTAGAGTGCAAAAAGACCAAAGTGCCCTTGAAATCATTCCAGATATGTGAATACTAAGGATATCTGTGTCAAATGTCAAAACACATTATTCAAATATTATAACCGTTTTATAGGTAACAATGGAATTTTGATTCTTGAAATGGAAAAGACAAAAATAAAATATATATCATAATCTATAATGTAATACAACCCACCAGTCAGAGTTGTTTGTTTTCGAACATGGATAAGGAATGTGTCCCACCTCAAACCAGACGGCAGAAATGTCTGGGGGCTTGTGCGTGACTTCATCCTTGTAGTATCATCACATAGTATATAACTGAAACATAACATCATCATCACCACACATGAAATATAACTAATTACAATGTTTACATCGAGTATTGTGTTTGAATATTACATGCCAAAATAATTAAAGTATGATGAAATAAAATATAACAAAGCATCCATTAGTTTGTTCAACCCAACCTGCTTCAATGGTTTCCTGAGAATACAAGTGGATTTAAAAAGGTCAACATAAAAATATTCGTGAGTTCATAAGCATCTTTGAGAAGATGATTTGTATAACCTTGTAATCACAAGAAAATCCTGTATTTTCTTAAAATAGTTTAGTATGTTTGTGTCTGATCTTGTATTAATGTATGTGTGTTATTTTTTAATAGAATGCCAAAAGTGAATGAATAGAATGTAAAGAGAATGCCCCCAGACAACCCTATGTTGCCTGAAAAAAAAAAGAATGCTGGTATGTCAACCGCCGAGGTCGAGTACCGGCGCGAGTATGTTCCCGAGTAACCCACAGAGAAAAAAGAATGGTCTCCTGTAAATTTCATAATGTTAATTCCTCTAAGTGAGTCGTTATAACCATACTAGATATTGACAAATTCGCCTGTCTTGGCGTTTATGGACGCCGACGGAAAATAGAATAAGGTTTTCGTCACCCTAGACTAGTTTAGTCTAACTATAGCGAATAGCTCAGGGGTGGGGTGTCATCCCAGTATAGATCTATACACAAACCCCTGCTCTCCCTCCAAGAGACTCTGGTTATAACTACAGGCTACGGTCGTACACTCAATAGCTGTCAACTGACACGTCTCACTAGATCCTTAATCGAATTTATGCGAAGAGAAACATATAAAACACATTCCAGGCCCAAATTGACCACGTAATTGAACAACTAAGGCCCACTAAACATGTAAGTCATATTCAGGCCTGAAAGGAATGAGATTATATAACATGGTCCCAAAATATATGTAAAACGACAACCAAGGCCCATTTCACATGTAAGGTATTTACAGGCCCAAATAGTACGCAAAAAGTATCCAAGATCCATCGAACATGTTAAAGGGTCAATGAGGCTCAATAAACATATAAAGAGTATTCAGGACCTATCAAGCTAATAAATGGGCCACTAAGGCCCAATAACATGAGAATGGCAAAGTTAGCCTATTTGTTATTATATTGATAGTATTAGTTCAATTATTTACCAAAATGGCATAAAAGGCCCAGTTTTTGTAAAAATGACATTCTTGGCCCATTAAGCCAAAATTTACAATTAAGGCCAAATGTTAGTAAAAGTAACATTTTAGGCCCCTTTTCGGACAAAACTTGTATTTTAAGCTAGTTTTTGTAAAAATAACATTTTTAATTCACTATTGTCAAAAATATCATTTTTGGCTTGATTTTTGTAAAAATATACATACTCGGCCCATTATAGAAAATTTAATCTTTTTGGCCCAAATTTTATATTTTCACAACTTTAACCCTACTTATCAAAAAATTTCATTTTTGGCACAACTTTCTTGAAAATGACATTTAAGCCCACAAAAGATCAAAATTTTCAATTTTTGGGACCAAAACCATGAGAAGCCTAAATAAGGCCCATTTATGAAAAAGTTTACATTTTTAGTCCTTATAAGGTCTCAAATGTCAAGATTAGCCTTGTTTAGCAAAAATTTCCTTTTGAACCGTTTACTAGTCGTGAGTTACATAAATAACTCATACTTTTTTCATTTTGTTGATTTTAGCTTCTTTCAAGAAGTTTTTCTTAGCTTCAAGTAAACTAAACATACTTTAAACCTTTTCCTTGTAATATGAGTTGAAATAAGTGTTATGCCAAACCAATATCATCATCTTTTAGTAGATCTTTAAGTCCATGAAGTTTATAACACATAAACACATATATAACTAGAAAAAACCAACAAAATCATGCATACATACATAGATCTATGCAAACCAACTTGTATTCTCCCCCAAAACAAGGTAAAAATCGAAATAGGGGGTATGAACTCACATTGGGATGATGGATCATTTTTGGTGAAGAGTTTGAAGGAGGTTTCGGCCTAGCTTGTTTCTTGAGAAGAGTTTTCAAGTCCAAGATGGTTCTAGGAGCATAAATCACGAAATAAGAGTGGTTTAAGAAGATATTTATAGTGTAAACTTTGATTAAAAGTTATATGACTTCACAATAACTTACCAAGTTGATGAGAAGCTTGAAGTGAATCTCTTGAAGCACACACCAATTCATGATTTTTAGGAGGAAAAATGAAAGACTTTCTTCGGAGAATTGAGAGAATAATATGTTTGAAAATGAGGAAGGATGGTGGTGATGGAGGCTCTTATAGCCGTAAGTAGAGAGAAGGGGGGGGGGGGAGAAAGGAGTGTGTGTAGGGTTTGAACCTAGTGATGTGAAGCTTATGGAGATATGTTGGTATGCATGTTTACATGGTGGATTACTTTGAGGTGGCATGCATTAGTTAGCTAATCCTTTTTTTTCTTTATATATATATATATATATATATATATATATATATATATATATATATAATTGAGAATTAGAGGAAAAGAGGAAAATATGGACCTTGGGCTTGTTCTTGCTTTGGCCCACTAGGGAGTTTTGATCCATGTGGGCTCACATAGGTGTTTACGGCCCGAAGTGACAAAAAGAATGGGTTTTTGACCCATTGAGGTTCAAGAAAGTTGTTTATGGACCAATAGGGCCCATGAAAGCAAAGTGAGACATTTTAGGCCCATTAAGGCCCATAAAAAGTCTTATGGCCCAAAATGTTATAGTTTAACGAATGTGGGTCCATTTAGGACCCAAATGAGGATTCTTAGCCCAAAAATAATCAAGTTGTGGGTTTATTGACCCATTAGGCCCAATAATTGTTTGAACCGGGAAATTAGGGATACAACCCCAAGGAGAGTGTATGAAATGTGTTGAATTAGGCTTTAGGCTTCATGAGTGAGTTTTGATTTGAATAGTTTTTTTTTGAATAAGCAATATGTATAACCTTAAACTTGAAGTTACAAGATACATCAAGAATTGATTACATATTGACAGAATTTCCTAGCCAAAATGCTAGTTGTGACATCATCCCCCCGTTAAAAGGAATTTCGTCCCGAAATTCTTTTGAAGGTTGTTCATAGGAACTAGACAAAAGGTGAGGGTACGTTTGTTTCATTTGGTCTTCACATTCCCATGTGAATTCCGGTCCACGCTTGGCGTTCCATCGAACCTTCACAATCGGAATGCGGCTCTGTTTCGTACGCTTCACTTCCCTATCCATTATCTCGACTAGTTCTTCGACGAACAGAAAATTCTTGTTTATTTCGATCTCTTCTAGAGGAATGACAAGGGTTTCATCTAATAAGAAGTTCTTCAAATTCGAGACGTGGAACACGGGGTGTACGTTGCTGAGCTCCGAAGGTAGCTGCAGCTTATAAGTTACCGGAGCAATTGAGACAAGAATCTCGAACAACCCGATGTATCGCGGATTTAGTTTTCCTTGTTTCCCAAAATGAATCATCCATTTATAGGGAGAGACCTTTAATAGCACTCGATCTCGGACTTGGAATTCCAGAGGCTTTCGTTGTTTGTCAGCGTAACTCTTTTGTCGGTTACGCAACGCTTGGAGTCGGGCTTTTGATTTGGATTATCTTCTCTGTAGTCTCTCGAATGGTTTCTAGTCCTGTAAGGGTGTTTTCATGTGATTTCCCTTTTGCTAGCTGGGTGTCACCCACCTTAGCCCAGCAGAGAGGCGATCTGTATTTGCGACCATATAAGGCCTCAAAAGGAGCAACCTTTATTCTTGTGAGATAGCTGTTGTTGTACGAGAATTCAATCAAGGACAAGTGGGTATCCCATGACTTGCCGAAATCAATCACACAGGCTCGGAGCATGTCTTCGAGTGTTTGTATGATTTGTTCGCTTTGGCCATCGGTTTGAGGGTGGTAAGTAGTGCTCATGTGTAGTGGTGTTCCCATAGCCTTCCAGAGTGACTGCTAAAACCGTGAGGTACATCTACTATCCCGATCCGAGATTATAGATACCGACACTCCGTGGAGTCTCACGGTCTCTTTGATATACATTCGAGTTAATCTATCCATCTTGTACGATTCTTTTATTGGCAGGAAATGAGAAGATTTAGTTAACCTTTTGACAATCACCCAAATAGCATCCACTCCGTCTTCCGTTTTAGGTAATTTGGTTATGAAATCCATAGCAATCCTTTCCCATTTATACTCGGGTATTATTGGTTGTTGTAATAGTCCCGAGGGCTTTTGGTACTCCACTTTCACCTTGGCTTAAGTGAGACACTTGCCCTCGTAAGTGGCGATCTCTGCCTTCATATTTGGCCACCAATAATGTTGCTTAATGTCCATATACATCTTATCCGAACCTGGATGGACGAAATATCGCGTCTTGTGGGCTTCGTTCATGATCATTTCTCTGAATCCCCAAGTTTAGGGACCCAGATTCTATTCATGAAGTACTAACTTTCGTCCTCCTTGGCTTCAAAGTTCTTATCCATCCCATGTAGTGTTTCATTTGCGACGTTCTCCGGCTTCAATGCATCTGATTGGGCTTCCTTGATCTGCGAGGTTAGGTGGGAGTGGATGGTTATTGATAAGGTTTTCACCCGGGGATTTGAGTATTCTTTTCTGCTCATAACATCGGCTACCACGTTAACCTTGCCTGGGTGGTACTTGTTCTCACATTCATAATCATTTAGCAGCTCAACCCACCTTCGCTGCATCATGTTTAGCTCCTTTTGGTGTAGAATGTGCTGGAGGCTTTTGTGATCGGTGAAGATGGTGCACTTTGTTCCGTAGAGGTAGTGTCTCAAAATTTTTAGGGCGAAGACCACAACTCCCAGCTCGAGATCATGAGTGGTGTAATTTACTTCATGCATCTTCAATTGTCTGGATGCGTAAGCTATAACCTTTCCACATTGCATGACGACACAACCTAACCATTGATTCAAAGTATCGCAGTAGACCACGAAGTCTTCGATTCCCTCAGGTAAGGATAGAACTAGTGCACAATAGAGGGCTCGCTTCAAGGTTTGGAAGGCAACTTCTTGGTTTTCCGTCCAGTTGAAAGACACACCTTTTTATGTCAAGGGGGTGAGAGGTTTAGCTATCTTGGAAAAATTCTGGATAAACCTTCGGTAGTAGCGTGCGAGACCCAAGAATTGTTGGATTTATGTTGGTGTTTTCGGGATCGCCCAGCCTTCAATGAACTTTATCTTGGAAGGATCTACATGAATCCCCTCCTTGCTGAAAACGTGACCCAAAAAGTTTACACTGCGGATCCAGAACTCGCATTTGGAGAGCTTCTCATACAATCTTTCAGCTCTTAAGGTTTCCATGATTTGACGGAGATGTTGACCATGCTCTTCTCTGCTTCGAGAGTATATAAGAATATCATCGATGAAGACGATCATGAAATTATCAAGGAATGGGCAGCAGACTCGATTCATGAGGTCCATAAATGTTGCGGGGGCATTTGTTAGACCGAAGGGCATCACAACTAATTCGTAATGACCGTATCGAGTTTAAAAGGCAGTTTTTGGAATGTCCTCTTCTCGTACTCGAAGCTGATGATAACTGGATCTTAGGTCTACTTTAGAGAAGTAACTAGCTCCTTGAAGTTGGTCAAATAGATCGTCAATCTGAGGGAGTGGGTATCGGTTTTTGACAGTGAGCATGTTTAATTCCCTATAATCGATGCACATTCTGAAAGACCCGTCCTTTTTCTTGACAAACAAAACCAAAGCTCCCCATGGTGAGAAGCTTGGTCGGGTGAATCCTTTGCTCAACAAATCACTTAGCTGGCTGGACAACTCCTGCATTTCGGCGGGAGCTAACCTGTAAGGTGATTTGGCAATTGATGTGGCTCCTGTTATTAGGTCGATTCGAAATTCTAACTGTCTTTCTGGGGGTATTCCCGTTCTGGAAATACATCTGGGAAGTCACATGCCACAAGGATGTCTTTAATGTTTACTTCGTCTTTGGTTTTACCCACAACATGAGCGAGGAATGCAAAGTTTTTCTTGTGCACACAATTTTTGTGCTTTGATGCACGAGATAAGACTAAGATTAGTGACAGGTTTATCATCATAGATTATTAGGGTTTCGTGATTGGGGAGATGAAGATAAACAACCATATCGCGACACATAATATCAGCATGATGGGGCCTTAACCAATCCATGCCGATTATCACATCAGAACTCCTAATATTTACTAGCATCAAATCTATTTGAAATGAATGATTGTTTAGTGTTAATGTTCACCCTACATAAACATCTTTGGTTGTTTCGGTTTTCCCATTAGCCATTTCCACCGTGAAGGCTTCGTTGAGCTTCTGGGGTTGTTGATTTAGTAAGCGTTTGAACTTGTTACTAATGAAGCTTCGCTCGGCTTCGATATGGAATAAAATGCATGCATAAGTGTTGTTAAGTATAAGTGTACCAGTAACAACCGTTGGGGTTCTAAATTGCTTCACCTTGACCCAATGTCAATACCCTTCCTGATGCTCCTCCCCCTGGGTGTTGGTTTTGGGGAAATCGCTCTTGAAAAGGTCAGTCTCTCCACACCCATAAAAAGTGTAACTGGCCCCAACATTGTTATTGTTGTTGTTGTTGTTGTTGTTGTTTGAGTGTTGGTTCTGTTGAGGCTGAGTTCTACGGTATTTTGCAGTATGATCCTTTCGATTGCAACTCTTGTAATGCATCTCCTTGCATTCTCCATGATGGTGAAAATTGCATTTGCTACACTTGGGTAGGATCCCTGAGTATTGTTTGGGAGCAGTCAGTGTTGGATGAGGCTGGAGCATGTGGTGTTGAGGTGACCTGAGCAGTAGCAGCGTGGAGTACTACTGTTTTTTGCTTCTTTGATGACTCTGAGTTTTGTCGCCCTTTTCGCTTATTGTTCTTGCCTTTCTTGTTATCACCTTCCTTTTTAACTTTAGCTTCTCCTGCTTTGGCACCCTTCTTGTTTCCATGGTCGTATAACTTCTTGGCTAGCCTTTTAGGACTATCATACGTTCCAGGGTTTGCTGCGATTACATTCCCTTGAATTGGAGAGTTCAATCCCCAAATGAATCTTTCAATCTTTTTCCCTTCGGAAGTGATCATTCCTGGACATAAGAGTGACAACTCACCGAACCTTGAAATGTATGCATCAATGTCAGAGTTTTAGACTGTGAGATTCCACAGTTCTTGCTCCAAATTCTGGATTTCTCCTCTTGGGCAGTACTCAGCCATCAACATCTCTTTGAGCTCTTCCCATGGCATAGCATTTTCCACAGGGAGTGTCATGGCCTCCACGTGGCCATTCCACCAAGTGAGAGCTTGATCGACGAATGTGCAAGCTGCAAACTTCACCTTGCACTCCTCGGGACATCCACAGATCTCGAACACCGATTCCACTTTTTCTAACCACCTTTTCAGAGTTATTATACCTCCTGTCCCGTTGAAGGTTTGAGGCTTGGCGTTAGCGAAGTCCTTGTAGGTGCAGCTTCTGGTGGGTCCCTGGTTCATCCCAAGGTTTGAGCTTCTGGTCCCTTGCTCATTAACTCCACCGTTGTTCCCGTGGTGAATATGAGCCAGTGATGTTGTAACTGCTGATTGAAATTCCATTGAGTTCATTTCTAGTGGAGGCGATGGTGTTGCGTTGCGGTTTCTGCGTGTTTGTCTTCGAGGCATCTTTCTATCATGGAACGAAAAGATGTTGAGCATCCAGTGTATTTTAGTTTCACGATTTCTTGATTATAGAATAGTGTCGATGATTTGGTTATGTATAAGCATGTATGTACATAAAATCAACATGTAATAATAGTAACAGAACACAGAGCAGATAACAACATCATGAGAAAATATATAATCGTTTTCATTAATGATAACTTTTGAGTACATGAAAATTTGCCTACACAAGGCATACAATATATGAAGTGAAATAAAATCCGATAGAGTAACGACTCCATGAGTAGCGTAATCACTTAATCATGTAGTCGATAGTACATAGGGTAGTACATATTAGAAAATCATAACGGTAGTAGGTAGAAGATGAGCGGATACTAGTTGCGATGAGAAGGGTTTGGTGGTGTTGACGACAAGGTAGATGCGCCTTGAAGTCTAGCCAGGTGGTGCTCGGCGGCCCGAAGTCGGGCTTGCAATGCTGTCTGGCACGCCTGGTAGTCCTAACTACCTCATGTGTCATCCTCTCCGCGCGCTAAACCTCGACTCTCATGGCAACTATTTGGCCAGCGGTTGCCTACGCCTGCTCGCCGATATCGTGTGTCCTCCTTACTATCATGGTCAAGGCTCGGTCGGCAGGTCTACCGTGACTTAAGTCGTAGTAGTCCCAGTTCATACCAAATGGGGGCCGCACCCCTTGTTGGTGGCTCCATATTCAGATGTCTCGTGCCCATGGGGGCGTAGGATCATTGGGGCCCATCCTGTATGGGGGCACCATGGCCATGTACGGTGGGTTGATGACTTCGGACTCCGCGTCCGAGTCATCCGCGTTGCTATCATCAATCTCCTCTTTGTTTGAGTCAGCCACCGGTTCTGCCGGTCCTCCTATAGGCTCTTCCTCCGGCTCATCCTTTGGCTCCTCCTCTGGCTCTAACCATCCGTCATTCCCCTGGTTGGGGAAATAAGGATCGCCAGGATGATGGAATCCAACCATAATGTCTGCACGAGGGGTGAGAGACGTGTAAGGAGAGTATGTGTATAGTATTCCCAAAATACTCATATAGTATTTTAATTGTTTAAGTTTGAGTTCCTTAGAGTTCTTGTATACGAGGTAAGCTTCTAGATCCATTTCCCACCACGATTACTCCCAAACACATGTTGGTCATATTTTGAATAAATATAGTTGATCAGGCTATATTTATCCCCAATATGACTACATAATTGTCTGGGTTTAACTACGGTGTTCAAAATCCTCTTTTAGTGTTATAGTTTTAATGCATGCTTAGGTATCGTCTTATTCAGAGTGTTTTAGCCCCATTGTATTTATAGTTGCATATCATGTATGACTAGATATGTCAGTTCACTATAAACAATGTTCTGATACAAATTTGTCACACCCCGAACCGGACGACGAAAACCTCCGGGGGCCTTGTGCGTGACTTCATCCTTGTAGTGTCATCACATAGTATATAATTAAAACATAACATCATCATTACCACACATGTAATATAACAACTTACATTGTTTACACCGAGTATTGTGTTTGAATATTACATGCCAAAATAATTAAAGTATGATGAAATAAAATATAACAAAACATCGATTAGTTTGTTCAGCCCAACCTGCTTCAATGGTTTCCTGAGAATACAAGTTAATTTAAAAAGGTCAACATAAAAACGTTGGTGAGTTCATAAGAATTTTCGAGAAGATGATTTGTATAACCTTGTAATCCTAAGAAAATCCTGTATTTTCTTAAAATAGTTTAGTATGTTTGTGTCCGATCTTGTATTAATGCATCTGTGTTATTGTTTAATAGAATGCTAAAAGAGAATGAAGAGAATGTAAAGAGAATGCCCCCAGACAACCCTATGTCGCCTGAAAAAAAAAGAATGCTGGTATGTCAACCGCTGAGGTCAAGTACCGGCGCGAGTATGTTCTCGAGTATTCCAAAGATAAAAGGAATGGTCTCCTGTAAATTTCATAATGTTAATTCCTGTAAGTGAGTCGTTATAACCATACTAGATAATGACAAATTTGCCTATCTTGGCGTTTATGGACGCCGGCGGAAAATAGGATAAGGTTTTCGTCAACCTAGACTAGTTTAGTCTAACTGTAGTAAAAAACTCATGTGTGGGGGTGTCATCCCCATATAGATCTATACACAAACCCCTGCTCTCCCTCTAAGAGACTCTGGTTATAACTACAGGCTACAATCGTACACTAATTAGGTGTCAACCCACACGTCTCACTAGATCCTTGATCGAATTTATGCGAAGAGAAACATATAAAGCACATTCCAGGCCCAATGAACCATGTAAGTAAACAACTAAGGCCCACTAAACATGTAAGTCATTTTCAGGCCTGAAAGGAATGAGATTATATAACATGGACCCAAAATATATGTAAAAGGACAACTAAGGCCCATTTCACATGTAAGGTATTTACAGGACCAAATAGCACGCAAAAAGTATCCAAGGTCCGTCGAGCATGTTAATGGGTCAATGATGCCTAATAAACATATAAAGAGTATTCAGGACCTATCAAGCATATAAATGGGCCACTAAGGCTCAAAAACATGAGAATGTTAAAATTAGCCCGTTTGTTATTATATTGCTAGTATTAGTTCAATTATTTACCAAAATGGCATAAAAGGCCCACTTTTTGTAAAAATGACATTCTTGGCCCATTAAGCCAAAAACTTACAATTAAGGCCCAATTTTAGTAAAAATAACATTTTAGGCCCTTTTTTGGACAAAACTTGTATTTAAGGCTAGTTTTTGTTAAAATAACATTTTTAACTCACTTTTGTCAAAAATATCATTTTTGGCTTATTTTTGTAAAAATATACATATTCGGCCCATTATAGAACATTTTATCTTTTTGACCCAAATTTTTATATTTTCACAACTTTAATGCTTCTTATCAAAAATTTTCATTTTTGGCAGAACTTTCTTGAAAATGACATTTAAGCCCTCAAAAGATCAAAATTTTCAACTTTTGGGCCCAAAACCGTGAGAAGCCCAAAAAAGGATCATTTATGAAAATGTTTACATTTTTAGTCCTTGTATGGTCTTAAATGTCGAGATTGGCCTTGTTTAGCAAAAATTTCGTTTTGAACCCCTTACTAGCCGTGACTTATATAAATAACTCATACTTTTGTCATTTTGTTGATTTTAGCTTCTTTCATGAAGTTTTTCTTAGCTTCAAGTAAACTAAATGTACTTTAAACCTTTTCCTTGTAAGATGAGTTGAAATAAGTGTTATGTCAAACCAATATCATCATCTTTTAGTAGATCTTTACGTCCATGAAGTTTATAACACATAAACACACATATAACTAGAAAAAACACACAAAATCATGCATTCATACATAGATCTACACAAAACAACTTGTATTCTCCCCCAAAACAAGGTAAAATTGAAACTAGGGGGTATGAACTCACATTGGGATAATGGATCGGTTTTGGTGAAGACTTTGAAGGAGGTTTCGGCCTAGCTTGTTTCTTAAGATGAGTTTTCGAGTGCAAGATGGTTCTAGGAGCATAAATCATGAAATGAGAGTGGTTTAAGGAGAGATTTCTAGTGTAAACTTGGACTAAAAGTTATAGGACTTCACAAGAACTTACCAATTTGATGAGAAGCTTGAAGTGAATCTCTTGAAGCACACACCAATTCATGTTTTTTAGTAGGAAAAATGAAAGACTTTCTTTGGAGAATTAAGAGAATAATATGTTTGAAAATGAGGAAGGATGGTGGTGATGGAGGCTCGTATGGCTGTAAGTAGAGAGAGGGAGGTGAGGAGAGGAGTGTTTGTAGGGTTTGACCCTCGTGATGTGAAGCTTATGGAGATATGTTGGATATTGCATGTTTACATGGTGGATTACTTTGAGGTGGCATGCATTAGTTAGCTAATCCTTTTTTTTTTTCTTTTTTGATATATATAACCGAGAATTAGAGGAAAAGAGGAAAATATGGACCTTGGGTGTAGGCCCACATAGGTGTTTACGGCCCAACATGACAAAAAGAATGGGTTTTCGGCCCATTGAGGTTCAAGAAAGTTGTTTACGGCCCAATAGGGCCCATGAATGCAAAGTGAGACATTTTAGGCCCAATAAGGACCATAAAAGTATTATGGCCCAAAATGTTACAGTTTAATGAATGTGGGTCCATTTAGGGCCCAAATGAGGATTCTTAGCCCAAAATAATCCACTTGTGGGTTTATTGGCCCATTAGGCCCAATAAATGATTCTTGGCCCAATAAATGTTTGAACCGGGTAATTAGGGTTACAACCCAAAGTAGAATGTATGAAATGTATAAAATTAGGCTTTGGGCTTCACGAGTGAGTTTTGAATTAAATAGTTGTTTTTGAAATGAGTAATATGTATAACCTTAAACTTGAAGTTACAAGATACATGTAGAATTGATTACATATAGACAAAATTTCCTAGCCAAAATGCTAGTCATGACAGAATGTAACACACTTGAGTAGATTGCATGGGTAAAACAAATGGCTCGAACTTGTTGTACTTTCTTTTGACGTTTATCTCGACCAAGTTATATTGTTTGTGAACCGTAACTCCTATGTTAGGTGTTGGATCGTACCAATGACATTTAAACAAAATTGAGGTTTTAATTAGGTAACCAGGGTACTCGACTTCTTAAATTTCCTCTACCTTACCATAATAACCACCTCCTTGGCTACTAACACACAATCCACTATTGGTTGTTGAAATGTTCAGACTATGAGCTTCTGTGTAAAACTTTTAACTATTGACAAAGTATACACTATATAATCTTACTTTTTTGAATGGCATTTTGGAAAGGTCAGATATATACTTGTTGTTTATCGGGATCTTACGTGCCTTTATGACAAATGGTAAAACACTTAATTAGAGTTAATTATAACCATAAAAAAAATACATTTAAAAAAAATACAAAAATAGAACCCACATAGTTTTGAAACCATACTGCAACGTTCTTCTCAACTTCAGCTGCAAGGACATGTTCATCCGTATCCCCCATAACATTCAAATCTTCTTCAAATATTATGTATCACCATTTGAATAACATTTTAAAGTAACTATGAATGTAATAAATAAAATCATGCATGTAAATGTTAGTCATAGCAATTACACAACAAATGATTAATATAATTAAAAGTGATGCATATGTTACGTACCTGATGTAATGCTTAATCTTATCTTCGTTAAGGACTATGTAAGTTTGGGCGACATGCACTTACTCATCACACATCATTCTATTCGTGAATCTTCCATAATGACATTTAGGATATGAACATATATCTAACATGTCGTTGTTAGCATCCACTTGCTCATCTCCTCCTCCATCATCATTTTGAGGCAACTTTCTATTACGTGGGGGGAAACCAGTCTCGAAATAATGACAACAAAATATTGATGCTTCACGTAGCAAGTACGCGTTAACAATGGACCCTTCCACTCGAGCTTTATTTTTCACATCTTTTTTCTACTGATTTAAATACCTATAGTGAACATTATTTAAATTAGCTTACAAAAATAGCAGCATACATTATGATGTACCATACAAACCTTTCAAATGGATACATCCACCGATATTGGATAGGACCAACTATCTTCGTTTCGTATGGCAAATGTACTGGTAAATGTTCCATAAAAATACCAGAGACAAAGATGGTCTCTAATTTACATAGTATTATTTGGATCCCGGTTTCAATCCTTTCCAGGTATTTTTTTGTGATTGATGTTGTTGTTAATGTTTTGAAGAAAATACTCAACTCTATTAATGCTTCCCACACTTGTTTTGGAAACATCTCACGAAATGCAATTGGCATGAATGTTTGCATAAAAACATGACAATCGTGGCTTTTCAATCCGAATAGTCTACACCCTGTTAAATCAACACATGTAGCACCCGGTTCCTGGTACGTAAATATTATTTGAGTATTTCCTTTCTTTTAGCCTTGGACTCGGCGAGTCATAGGTCCGACTCGCCGAGTGGATGCGGGACCCGGGACACGTTTAAGTTGGCAACACGGCGAGTCCATATCCTGGACTCGGCGAGTCACAGCTGTTGGTTGAAACCCTAAGTTTCAGGGGTTTGCACCCTATTTAAAGGACTTTTCCGCCCAGGACAGCCCCCATTCTCTCCCCAGAAGCTCCAAACCCTCGTTTTAAGCTTGTTCCTTGAGAGTTTGAGGCTATTGTGTGTGTTCTTGAAGGTTTTGAGGAAGAAGGGGAAGTAGATCAAGAGGAAGGAAAGGAATCCAGGCATCTTTGCACTCTTTCAGCAGTTCCTTTGAGGTATAACCCGTTTTTCCCCTGTTTCTATGCTTATTACTTCATGTAAGTCATTCTTGAGCCAAACCCCAAGTTTGTATGTGCAAATTACCTCGTAATAGGCTGATTGGCCCATAGATCTAGGCAAGATTGAGCTCGAGGAGCTCAGATCTGTTAGCTTTATGGCCCCATGTTGCTTGTTCACCCTAGATCTACCCTTTTGAGACATTTTGAGCCCTAAAATCCATATTGGTGAATATCCACACGTAAAGTTGGAAACTTTACGTGTGATTCGTGTCCTAGAAGTCCAGATCTGTGAATGGCATGGACTGGAATCGAGCAAATCTGTGTATTTAGTGGATGCATGGCAACGACTCAGCGAGTCGTTCATATGACTCGGCGAGTCTGTTCGCGAGTCTCCGAGTTTGTCCCCTTTTCGTAGTGTCGAGTGAGCAGTGAGTCACGGGGTGGGACTCAGTGAGTCGGAAGCTTAACTCGTCTATGGAGGTACTCGGCGAGTCAATGCCCTGACTCGGCGAGTTAAAGGCAATCTCCTTAGATCAAGAACAGACTCGGCGAGTTGTTCATACAACTCGGCGAGCCTTAGCATAAGAGTTCATCGGATGCAGATGAACTCGACGAGTTGTTCATACAACTCGGCGAGTAGGATGAAGGACTTGAATATTGGTTAAGAAGGTGAACCCGTCGAGTCGTCGCCTAACTCGACAGGTAGGATCGGGATTCAGGGCAGTCGTTTGGATAGGGACTCGGCGAGTTGGAAAGCCAACTCGGCGAGTCGGGTCAACTGAAAGTTGACTCTGACTTTGACTTAGGGCATGGTCAGGGGTAAAATGGTCATTTTACCCAAAGGTCAGTGAGCAGTGTTTGATTGGGTATATTGTGGGAATTGCAGCCGGAGGATTTTCGGAGCAGCAGCAGCAGTAGGCAGTCAGTTTCCGATCAAATCAGCAGCTACTTCGGGTGAGTTACCTTCCAGTAGCGGTGGGTCTAAGGCCACAACGCCGACCCACCAGTAGGAGACGTATGGTAGATGATTGTCTTTGTGATATCATCTAGGTTTACTACTACCTGATATGTTATATGCTAGCATGATACGTTGTATGTGATAGTAGTCGAGTTCGGTTGTTAGGACCGAAGGGTAGTCAGACACCCCAGATACGTTTGACAGTATATGATGATATGTTTGCATGCTGGCTTGTTATGTTATATGCGATAGAGGTAGTATGAGGGGACCAGTCCCTGTGGTCGGTTGTTAGGACCGACGGGTAGTCAGCACCCCAGAATGGCTTGACATGGGTAGTCAGCACCCCAGAATGGCTTGACACGGGTAGTCAGCACCCCAGAATGACTTGATAGGGGTAGTCAGCACCCCATAATGGCTTGACATGGGTAGTCAGCACCCCAGAATGGCTTGACACGGGTAGGACGACACCCCAGAACGGCCGTACCGGGTAGTCAGGCACCCTAGAATAGCCTGGCAGTATGTATGTTACGTGTTTGTATGGTATGTGGTACGACGGGGGAACTCACTAAGCTTTGTTCTTACAGTCTTCAGTTTTGGTTTCAGGTACCTCCTCAGCTAGGGGAAAGGAGCCGGCGTGGTAGCAGCATGTCACACACACACTCTTCGGTTTCCGCATTTACGAGCTTCACTGGGATTTGTACTCTGATATTTTGATTGAATGTATGAATTGGCTTTTAGACATGGTTCACTTGTGTTATGATTTGATCAGACAATGTTTTTAGTTTTTAATATTTTCTAAAGTAATGTTTTTAAAATGAAATTTTTGGTCATGAAAACTGGGTCGTTACAAGTTGGTATCAGAGCCCTGGTTTGAGGGATTCGGACACACCTTCGGGAGTGTCTGAACTCAAATTGAGGGATTAAAAGATTTTCTAAAAGAAAATGTTTTCTAAAATTGAGAAAAGAGTTTTGAGAACGAACGAAGTGTGTGATGTGCGCGACCGGCCGAGCTCAAGTAAGTATCCCCAAAGTACCCATACAAGTTTATGTTATGTTTATCAGTTTTTGTAGAACAGCATGCTAGAATAGGACTAAGGATCTAGGAGTGATGCCTTATGTGCCTGCTTAATGTGTTTCAGTTGTATGAGAACTTGCATGCTAGTTATTGAGTAGACAGTAAGTAGGATAGCCTGATTAGGTTATGCCTGGTAGTATGAGCTTAGCACTTTATGCTAGCTCAGTTCCGAAGGTAGATAGAGTTAGTTGAGATTGTTACCCTTATCTGAATGCTGCTTGCTTCGTGCTACGTGGGACTCTGAATAATGGGAGTTAGCCAATAGGCGAATGCGTCACGTCACATGTGATCAGGGTTGAATAATCTTAGAGTGCCGGATTTGATCCTACTGCGCAGCTCTTGTTTGAGTCCAACCGTTGTAGGGACGAGTCGGGTACTCGAAGGATTATCTAAGCCTCGTCACATGTGATGGTATTCGGGTAATGGCTAATTGGCATTACAAGGAGGCCTGCAGCAGCTGAGGACTGGTTAGAGTGGGATTAGAGATTTCCCTAGGGCAAGCCTAGGATGAGTATAGCAGCGATCAGCAGTAGTGAAAGGGACCTGGTGGAGTCGAGGCATTCCTTGGAAAAGGTACGGATAGATGTGGAAGGTAGTATCGGCCCGTACTACTGAAAGCAGAGGATCCGTACCCGAACCAAGGAAGGCCAAGATAAGACCAGGGAACTTGTAAGTAGTTGTGATCCCGCAGGGAGTATCAGTATCACTAATGATTGTTGTGATGTATTGCAGAATGGTGGTACTTCGATCAAGGCCGATAGATGGCGGTTCAGGAGAGGGGTCAGGTTCGGGATCAGGTTCCGAGCCGGTTGATGAGGGACTATGCGAGTTCATCGCGTCAGATATTACAAGGGGTATCCTTGAGTCGACTCCCATTATCTTTGGGTTGATCAAGGAAGGGATCATCGATTTGATGGAGGATCGCCTCAGGGCGTTCAGGAGCGACATGGCATCTGGCTAGTCGGGATCTCGCACACTGTCCTTTAAGGACTTCAGGGGCAGTGGTGCGCCGGATTTCCATGGGGTGAAAGACCCAATTGCTGCCAGGCGATGGATTGTAGACATCGAGTCTGCCCAGTTGACTAGCTTCTGCCCCGAGGGGTCGAAGGTGAGGTATGCATCAGGATGTTTACGGGACCGAGCCCGGGAATGGTAAGAGTCAGTGGGTGACTCGTTGGGAGCCTCAGATATCGAGGCTATGACCTGGTCGGACTTTATGACCAGGTTCAGGGCAGAGTTTGCGCCTGCGGTCGAGCTTGAGCAGCTGGCCAGGGAGTTTCTTGACATGAGACAGAAGACGGAGACTGTGGCGAAGATCACCGCCAAGTTCCGGGAGAGGGCTTTGTTGGTGCCCCAGTATGCCGGTGACGAGGACATGAGGAGGACTCGTTACCATGATATGCTACGAGCTAACATCCGGGAGCATGTTAGCTTTTTGGCTTGCCCTACCTTGGACTCTATGATTGCCAGGGCGAGGGAGAGGGAGATAGATTTGGAGCACATCTGGAAATGGAAATTCGAGGAGGGACAGGCAGGGGGGCTTCGGGGAAGAAGCCCAAGGGATCAGATGGTAGGATGAAAGGCCAGTCAGGACCGAGCCGCTGCAGGAAATGCGGCAGGCCGCACGAGGGGGCGTGCAGGATGGGATCATCAGGTTGCTACAAGTGCGGCAAGTCCGGGCACATCAGCAGGGATTGCACTGCTCCGGCAGCAGTTATTCAGACATCAGAGTTGCTGTGTTTTCACTGCAACCAGAGGGGACACAAGAAGGCCAATTGCCCCCAGTTGACAGTTTCAGCGCCGGTGAAGGCGCCAGCTCCAGCGACCCTGCGGATCACGGATGGCCGGCAGGGCAAGTCAGAGGCTCCAGTGGTGAGGAGCCGAGCATTTCAGCTGACTACCGAGGAGGCACGCGCCACACCCGATGTGGTGACGGGTATGATTCTTTCCCTCTATCTTGTTTTTATAATGTTATGTTATTGATATGTGCTCTGTATGTATACGTATGCATTAGGATCGTTCCATGTGAACGGCCTCCCAGTTCAGGTGTTATTTGATTCGGGTGCGTCCCGATCATTCGTTTCCCTTGCGCTTAGCAAGAAGTTTCATGAGCCATTAGGCGAGTTAGATTGCCCTTTGGAGGTGGAGATTGCTGATGATCGATCGGTGCGAGCATCGATGGTATTTCGAGATTGCGTGCTGCGTTTGTTCGAGGAGCGCTATTTGGTAGATTTGGTTCCCATACCGTTGCGTGGGAACAAGGTGATTATAGCATGGATTGGCTGAGCCCTAATGGGGCTATGATAGATTGCGTGCAGCAGCTAGTGCGGGTCAGGACCCCAAGTGGGGGAGAGTTAGTGATTCATGGGGAGAGGCCCCAGTGTGGACCCGCTGTATATTCAGCAGCGAGGGCTAGGCGCTACCTTCGGCAGGGATGCACAGGATATGTCGCGTATGTGATGGATACCCCGGAGGAGGGTAAGTCGACAGTGAGCGAGGTTCCGATGTCCGAGACTTTGCAGATGTTTTCCCAGAGGAGCTTCCTGGGATACCTCCGGAGCGACAGGTGGAGTTCAGGATTGACCTTGTTCCTGGTGCGGCTCCGATAGCCAAGGCACCGTATCGGTTGGATCCTCCCAAGATGCAGGAGTTGTCTACGCAGCTGCAGGAGCTGCTAGACAAGGGATTTATTCGTCCGAGCAGTTCGCCCTGGGGAGCCCCGATTCTGTTTGTGAAGAAGAAGGACGGGTCGCATTGGATGTGTATAGATTATCGGGAGCTGAACAAGGTAACAGCGAAGAACCGTTACCCGCTTCCGAGGATTGATGACCTCCTTGACCCGCTTCATTGAGCATCTTGGTTCTCAAAGATTGATTTGCGTTCGGGTTATCATCAGATGAGGGTCGGGGAGAAGGATATGCAGAAGACCGCGTTTCGGACGCGCTATGGCCATTATGAGTTCGTGGTGATGCCGTTTGGACTAACCAATGCTCCTGCCGCGTTCATGGACCTCATGAACCGCGTATGCAGACCGATGCTGGACCGGTCTGTGATAGTCTTTATCGATGATAGCTTGGTTTATTCCAAGACCCGGGAGGAACATGAGGAGCATCTGAGAGAGGTGTTAGAGACCATGAGGAGGGAGAGCTTGTATGCCAAGTTCTCCAAGTGTGAGTTCTGGTTGCGCGAGGTGCAATTTCTTGGACACCTCATCAATCAGAACGGGATTCTGGTCGATCCGGCCAAGGTCGAGGCCGTGATGAGATGGGAGGTTCCGAAGTCTCCATCTGAGATTCGGAGTTTCCTGGGATTGGCAGGCTACTATCGGAGATTTATCCAGGATTTCTCCAAGATAGCCGTACCCCTGACGCGGCTGACGAAGAAAGTCGTGGTCTTTCGGTGGGGACCCGAGCAGCAGGCTGCATTTGAGACGCTGAGACAGAGATTGTGTGAGGCGCCGATCTTATCCCTGCCAGAGGGCGTAGAGGATTTTGTGGTTTATTGTGATGCGTCCATTTCTGGGTTGGGCGCGGTACTAATGCAGAGGGGGCATGTCATTGCCTACGCTTCGAGGCAGCTCAAGCCTCACGAGGCGAACTACCCGACGCACGATTTGGAGTTGGGGGCGGTGGTCTTTGCCCTCAAGATTTGGCGGCATTACCTCTACGGGGTTCGATGTACCATCTACACGGACGACAAGAGTTTGAGGTACCTCATGGATCAGCCGAATCTGAACATGAGGCAGCATCGATGGTTGGACGTGGTGAAGGATTATGATTGTGAGATCCTTTACCACCCGGGGAAGGCAAATGTGGTGGCCGATGCGCTTAGCCGCAAGGCGGCGCCGATCAGGGACGTTTGCATGAGGATGACCGTGGTGACTCCCCTGTTGGAGCAGATTCAGGAGGCTCAACAGGAGGCTATCAAGGAGGAGCATCGGAAGAGCGAGCGTGTGGTGGGTCAGGTTTCCTCCTTTGATTATGATAGCCGAGGACTTTTGACACTACACCGTAGGGTGTGGGTGCCGTATCATGGAGGCATGCGCCATATTTTGATGGAGGAGGCGCACAAGTCCCGATTCTCTATTCATCCCGGGGCGACGAAGATGTATAGGGATCTTCGTCTAGACTATTGGTGGCCCTGCATGAAGCGGGATGTGGCATGGTATGTCGAGCGATGTTTGACCTGCAGGAAGGTCAAGGCCGAACATCAGAGACCGCATGGAAAGGTGCAGCCGTTGGATATTCCACTGTCTAAATGGGAAGATATCACGATGGATTTTATCATGAAGCTTCCCAGGACTGCACGTGGAGTGGATTCGATTTGGGTCATCGTGGATAGATTGACCAAGAGTGCTCACTTTATTCCGATTCAGGAGAGCATATCGGCCGAGAAATTGGCCGACATCTATATCAGGGAGATTGTGGCACGGCATGGGGTGCCAGTATCGGTGATCTCGGACAGGTATGTGCGTTTTACTTCCAGGTTTTGGAAGAGATTCCATGACGAGTTGGGCACTCGTCTGCATTTTAGTACTGCCTTTCACCCGCAGACGGATGGGCAGAGCGATCGGACCATCCAGACTTTGGAGGATATGCTGCGGGCGTGCGTGCTAGACTTCGGTGGTAGCTGGGATACCTATCTTCCCCTGGCCGAGTTCTCCTACAACAACATCTATCACGCAAGTATCGACCGCCCTCCCTTCGAGATGTTGTACGGACGGAGGTGTAGGACCCCGATATGCTGGGGTGAAGTTGGCCAGAGGGTCATGGGGAGCACCGAAGTGGTGCTCAAGACGACCGAGAGGATCCAGCAGGTCCGGAGCAGGCTTCAGACTGCTCAGAGTCGGCAGAAAAGTTATGCCGACAAGCGTCGATCCGATTTGGAGTTCCAAGTCGGGGATATGGTTCTCCTAAAGGTGTCGCCCTGGCAAGGCGTCATTCGATTCAGGAAGCGGGGCAAGTTGGGCCCGCGATTCATCGGACCGTTCAGGGTCGTAGCCCGGGTGAGCAAGGTAGCGTATAGGTTGGATCTGCCAGCCGAGCTCAGCCAGATCCACAGCACTTTCCATGTCTCTCAGTTGCGAAAGTGCCTAGTGGACGATTCTGCAGTAGTACCTTTGGAGGATATTCAAGTTGATGACAGCCTGAATTATATTGAGCGCCCATTCGCAATCCTCGACAGGAAGTCGAAGGAGTTGAGGAACAAGAAGGTGGAGCTAGTGAAGGTGTAGTGGCAGCACCGCAAGGGTTCGGAATGGACTTGGGAGCCGGTGGACGAGATGATGGAGCATTATCCCGAGCTGTTTCAGGATCGAGCAGCAGACTTCGAGGACGAAGTCTAAAATAAGTGGGGGAGATTTGTAGCACCCGGTTCCTGGTACATAAATGTTATTTGAGTATTTCCTTTCTTTTAGCCTTGGACTCGGCGAGTCATAGGTCCGACTCGCCGAGTGGATGGAGGACCCGGGACACGTTTAAGTTGGCAACTCGGCGAGTCCATATCCTGGACTCGGCGAGTCACAGCTGTTGGATGAAACCCTAAGTTTCAGGGGTTTGCACCCTATTTAAAGGACTTATCCGCCCAGGCCAGCCCCCATTCTCTCCCCATAAGCTCCAAACCCTCGTTCTAAGCTTGTTCCTTGAGAGTTTGAGGCTATTGTGTGTGTTCTTGAAGGTTTTGAGGAAGAAGGGGATGTAAATCAAGAGGAAGGAAAGGAATCCAGGCATCTTTGCACTCTTTCAGCAGTTCCTTTGAGGTATAACCCGTTTTTCCCCTGTTTCTATGCTTATTACTTCATGTAAGTCATTCTTGAGCCAAACCCCAAGTTTGTATGTGCAAATTACTTCGTAATAGGATGATTGGCCCTTAGATCTAGGCAAGATTGAGCTCCAGGAGCTCAGATCTGTTAGCTTTATGGCCCCATGTTGCTTGTTCACCCTAGATCTACCCTTTTGACATTTTGAGCCCTAAAATCCATATTGGTGAATATCCACACGTAAAGTTGGAAACTTTACGTGTGATTCGTGTCCTAGAAGTCCAGATCTATGAATGGCATGGACTGGAATCGAGCAAATCTGTGTATTTAGTGGATGCATGGCAACGACTCGACGAGTCGTTCATATGACTCGGCGAGTCTGTTCGCAAGTCTCCGAGTTTGTCCCCTTTTCGTAGTGTCGAGTGAGCAGTGAGTCACGGGGTGGGACTCAGTGAGTCGGAAGCTTAACTCATCTATGGAGGTACTCGGCGAGTCAATGCCCTGACTCGGAGAGTTCAAGGCAATCTCCTTAGATCAAGAACAGACTCGGCGAGTTGTTCATACAACTCGGCGAGTCTTAGCATAAGAGTTCATCGGATGAAGATGAACTCGACGAGTTGTTCATACAACTCGACGAGTAGGATGAAGGACTTGAATATTGGTTAAGAAGGTGAACCCGTCGAGTCGTCGCCTAACTCGATGGGTAGGATCGGGATTCAGGGCAGTCGTTTGGATAGGGACTCGGCGAGTTGGAAAGCCAACTCGGCGAGTCGGGTCAACAGAAAGTTGACTCTGACTTTGACTTAGGGCATGGTCAGGGGTAAAATGGTCATTTTACCCAAAGGTCAGTGAGCAGTGTTTGATTGGGTATATTGTGGGAATTGCAGCCGGAGGATTTTCGGAGCAGCAGCAGCAGCAGTAGGCAGTCAGTTTCCGATCAAATCGGCAGCTACTTCGAGGTGAGTTACCTTCCAATAGCGGTGGGTCTAAGGCCACGACGCCGACCCACCAGTAGGAGACGTATGGTAGATGATTGTCTTTGTGATATCATCTAGGTTTACTACTACCTGATATGTTATATGCTAGCATGATACGTTGTATGTGATAGTAGTCGAGTTCGGTTGTTAGGAACGAAGGGTAGTCAGACACCCCAGATACGTCTGACAGTATATGATGATATGTTTGCATGCTGGCTTGTTATGTTATATGCGATAGAGGTAGTATGAGGGGACCAGTCCCTGTGGTCGGTTGTTAGGACCGACAGGTAGTCAGCACCCCAGAATGGCTTGACATGGGTAGTCAGCACCCCAGAATGGCTTGACACGGGTAGTCAGCACCCCAGAATGGCTTGATAGGGGTAGTCAGCACCCCATAATGGCTTGACATGGGTAGTCAGCACCCCAGAATGGCTTGACACGGGTAGGACGACACCCCAGAACGGCCGTACTGGGTAGTCAGGCACCCTAGAATAGCCTGGCAGTATATATGTTACTTGTTTGTATGGTATGTGGTACGACGGGGGAACTCACTAAGCTTTGTGCTTACAGTCTTCAGTTTTGGTTTCAGGTACCTCCTCAGCTAGGGGAAAGGAGCCGGCGTGGTAGCAGCATGTCACACACACACTCTTCGGTTTCCGCATTTACGAGCTTCACTGGGATTTGTACTCTGATATTTTGATTGAATGTATGAATTGGCTTTTAGACATGGTTCACTTGTGTTATGATTTGATCAGACAATGTTTTTAGTTTTTAATATTTTCTAAAGTAATGTTTTTAAAATGAAATTTTTGGTCATGAAAACTGGGTCGTTACAAGTTGGTATCAGAGCCCTGGTTTGAGGGATTCGGACACACCTTCGGGAGTGTCTGAACTCAAATCGAGGGATTAAAAGATTTTCTAAAAGAAAATGTTTTCTAAAATTGAGAAAAGAGTTTTGAGAACGAACGAAGTGTGTGATGTGCGCGACCGGCCGAGCTCAAGTAAGTATCCCCAAAGTACCCATACAAGTTTATGTTATGTTTATCAGTTTTTGTAGATCAGCATGCTAGAATAGGACTAAGGATCTAGGAGTGATGCCTTATGTGCCTGCTTAATGTGTTTCAGTTGTATGAGAACTTGCATGCTAGTTATTGAGTAGACAGTAAGTAGGATAGCCTGATTAGGTTATGCCTGGTAGTATGAGTTTAGCACTTTATGCTAGCTCAGTTCCGAAGGTAGATAGAGTTAGTTGAGATTGTTACCCTTATCTGAATGCTGCTTGCTTCGTGCTACGTGGGACTCTGAATAATGGGAGTTAGCCAATAGGCGAATGCGTCACGTCACATGTGATCAGGGTTGAATAATCTTAGAGTGCCGGATTTGATCCTACTGCGCAGCTCTTGTTTGAGTCCAACCGTTGTAGGGACGAGTCGGGTACTCGAAGGATTATCTAAGCCTCGTCACATGTGATGGTATTCGGGTAATGGCTAATTGGCATTACAAGGAGGCCTGCAGCAGCTGAGGACTGGTTAGAGTGGGATTAGAGATTTCCCTAGGGCAAGCCTAGGATGAGTATAGCAGCGATCAGCAGTAGTGAAAGGGACCTGGTGGAGTCGAGGCATTCCTTGGAAAAGGTACGGATAGATGTGGAAGGTAGTATCAGCCCGTACTACTGAAAGCAGAGGATCCGTACCCGAACCAAGGAAGGCCAAGATAAGACCAGGGAACTTGTAAGTAGTTGTGATCCCGCAGGGAGTATCAGTATCACTAATGATTGTTGTGATGTATTGCAGAATGGTGGTACTTCGATCGAGGCCGGTAGATGGCGGTTCAGGAGAGGGGTCAGGTTCGGGATCAGGTTCCAAGCCGGTTGATGAGGGACTACACGAGTTCATCGCGTCAGATATTACCAGGGGTATCCTTGAGTCGACTCCCATTATCTTTGGGTCGATCAAGGAAGGGATCATCGAGTTGATGGAGGATCGCCTCAGGGCGTTCAGGAGCAACATGGCATCTGGCTAGTCGGGATCTCGCACACTGTCCTTTAAGGACTTCAGGGGCAGTGGTGCGCCGGATTTCCATGGGGTGAAAGACCCCATTGCTGCCAGGCGATGGATTGCAGACACCGAGTCTGCCCAGTTGACTAGCTTCTGCCCCGAGGGGTCGAAGGTGAGGTATGCAGCAGGATGTTTACGGGACCGAGCCCGGGATTGGTGGGAGTTAGTGGGTGACTCGTTGGGAGCCTCAGCTATCGAGGCTATGACCTGGTCGGACTTTATGACCAGGTTCAGGGCAGAGTTTGCGCCGGCGGTCGAGCTTCAGCAGCTGGCCAGGGAGTTTCTTGACATGAGACAGACGACGGAGACTGTGGCGGAGATCACCGCCAAGTTCCGGGAGAGGGCTTTGTTGGTGCCCCAGTATGCCGGTGACGAGGACATGAGGAGGACTCGTTACCATGATATGCTACGAGCTGACATCCGGGAGCATGTTAGCTTTTTGGCTTGCCCTACCTTGGACTCTATGATTGCCAGGGCGAGGGAGAGGGAGATAGATTTGGAGCACATCCGGAAACGGAAATTGGAGGAGGGACAGGCAGGAGGGGCTTCGGGGAAGAAGCCCAAGGGATCAGATGGTAGGCCGAAAGGCCAGTCAGGACCGAGCCGCTGCAGGAAATGCGGTAGGCTGCACGAGGGGGCGTGCAGGATGGGATCATCAGGCTGCTACAAGTGCGGCCAGTCCGGGAACATCAACAGGGATTGCACTGCTCCGGCAGTAGTTATTCAGACATCAAAGTTACTGTGTTTTCACTGCAACCAGAGGGGCCACAAGAAGGCCAATTGCCCCTAGTTGACAGTTTCAACGCCGGTGAAGGCGCCAGCTCCAGCGACCCTGCGGATCACGGATGGCCGGCAGGGCAAGTCAGAGGCTCCAGTGGTGAGGAGCCGAGCATTTCAGCTGACTACCGAGGAGGCACGCGCCACACTCGATGTGGTGACGGGTATGATTCTTTCCCTCTATCTTGTTTTTATAATGTTATGTTATTGATATGTGCTCTGTATGTATACGTATGCATTAGGATCGTTCCATGTGAACGGCCTCCCAGTTCAGGTGTTATTTGATTCGGGTGCGTCCCGATCATTCGTTTCCCTTGCGCTTAGCAAGAAGTTTCATGAGCCATCAGGCGAGTTAGATTGCCCTTTGGAGGTGGAGATTGCTGATGATCGATCGGTGCTAGCATCGATGGGATTTCGAGATTGCGTGCTGCGTTTGTTCGAGGAGAGCTATTTGGTAGATTTGGTTCCCATACCGTTGCGTGGGAACAAGGTGATTATAGGCATGGATTGGCTGAGCCCTAATGGGGCTATGATAGATTGCGCACAGCAGCTAGTGCGGGTCAGGACCCCAAGTGGGGGAGAGTTAGTGATTCATGGGGAGAGGCCCCAGTGTGGACCCGCTGTATGTTCAGCAGCGAGGGCTAGGCGCTACCTTCGGCAGGGATGCACAGGATATGTCGCGTATGTGATGGATACCCGGGAGGCGGGTAAGTCGACAGTGAGCGAGGTTTCGGTGGTCCGAGACTTTGCAGATGTTTTCCCAGAGGAGATTCCTGGGATACCTCCGGAGCGACAGGTGGAGTTCAGGATTGACCTTGTTCCTGGTGCGGCTCCGATAGCCAAGGCACCGTATCGGTTGGCTCCTCCCGAGATGCAGGAGTTGTGTACGCAGCTGCAGGAGCTGCTAGACAAGGGATTTATTCGTCCGAGCAATTCGCCCTGGGGAGCCCCGATTCTGTTTGTGAAGAAGAAGGATGGGTCACATCGGATGTGTATAGATTATCGGGAGCTGAACAAGGTAACAGCGAAGAACCGTTACCCGCTTCCGAGGATTGATGACCTCCTTGACCAGCTTCAGGGAGCATCTTGGTTCTCAAAGATTGATTTGCATTCGGGTTATCATCAGATGAGGGTCGGGGAGGAGGATATGCAGAAGACCGCGTTTCGGACGCGCTATGGCCATTATGAGTTCGTGGTGATGCCGTTTGGACTCACCAATGCTCCTGCCGCATTCATGGACCTCATGAACCGCGTATGCAGACCGATGCTGGACCGGTCTATGATAGTCTTTATCGATGATATCTTGGTTTATTCCAAGACCCGGGAGGAACATGAGGAGCATCTGAGAGAGGTGTTAGAGACCATGAGGAGGGAGAGCTTGTATGCCAAGTTCTCCAAGTGTGAGTTCTGGTTGCGCGAGGTGCAATTTCTTGGACACCTCGTCAATCAGAACGGGATTCTGGTCGATCCGGCCAAGGTCGAGGCCGTGATGAGATGGGAGGTTCCGAAGTCTCCATCTGAGATTCGAAGTTTCCTGGGATTGGCAGGCTACTATCGGAGATTTATCCAGGATTTCTCCAAGATAGCCGTACCCCTGACGCGGCTGACGAAGAAAGTCGTGGTCTTTCGGTGGGGACCCGAGCAGCAGGCTGCATTTGAGACGCTGAGACAGAGATTGTGTGAGGCGCCGATCTTATCCCTGCCAGAGGGTGTAGAGGATTTTGTGGTTTATTGTGATGCGTCCATTTCTGGGTTGGGCGCGGTACTGATGCAGAGGGGGCATGTCATTGCCTACGCTTCGAGGCAGCTCAAGCCTCACGAGGCGAACTACCCGACGCACGATTTGGAGTTGGGGGCGGTGGTCTTTGCCCTCAAGATTTGGCGGCATTACCTCTACGGGGTTCGATGTACCATCTTCACGGACCACAAGAGTTTGAGGTACCTCATGGATCAGCCGAATCTGAACATGAGGCAGCATCGATGGTTGGACGTGGTGAAGGATTATGATTGTGAGATCCTTTACCACCCGGGGAAGGCCAATGTGGTGGCCGATGCGCTTAGCCGCAAGGC
This sequence comes from Lactuca sativa, assembly GCF_002870075.4. NCBI lineage: Eukaryota > Viridiplantae > Streptophyta > Magnoliopsida > Asterales > Asteraceae > Lactuca > Lactuca sativa. Next base: position 56,256,987 of record NC_056624.2, read on the forward strand.
GGCGCCGATCAAGGACGTTTGCATGAGGATGACCGTGGTAACTCCCCTGTTGGAGCAGATTCAGGAGGCTCAACAAGAGGCTATCAAGGAGGAGCATCGGAAGAGCGAGCGTGTGGTGGGTCAGGTTTCCTCCTTTGATTATGATAGCCGAGGACTTTTGACACTACACCGTAGGGTGTGGGTGCCGTATCATGGAGGCATGCGCCAGATTTTGATGGAGGAGGCGCACAAGTCCCGATTCTCTATTCATCCCGGGGCGACGAAGATGTATAGGGATCTTCGTCTAGACTATTGGTGGCCCTGCATGAAGCGGGATGTGGCATGGTATGTCGAGCGATGTTTGACCTGCAGGAAGGTCAAGGCCGAACATCAGAGACCGCATGGCAAGGTGCAGCCGTTGGATATTCCACTGTGGAAATGGGAAGATATCACGATGGATTTTATCACGAAGCTTCCCAGGACTGCACGTGGAGTGGATTCGATTTGGGTCATCGTGGATAGATTGACCAAGAGTGCTCACTTTATTCCGATTCAGGAGAGCATATCGGCCGAGAAATTGGCCGACATCTATATCAGGGAGATTGTGGCACGGCATGGGGTGCCAGTATCGGTGATCTCGGACAGGTATGTGCGTTTTACTTCCAGGTTTTGGAAGAGATTCCATGACGAGTTTGGCACTCGTCTGCATTTTAGTACTGCCTTTCACCCGCAGACGGATGGGCAGAGCGAGCGGACCATCCAGACTTTGGAGGATATGCTGCGGGCGTGCGTGCTAGACTTCGGTGGTAGCTGGGATACCTATCTTCCCCTGGCCGAGTTCTCCTACAACAACAGCTATCATGCAAGTATCGACCGCCCTCCCTTCGAGATGTTGTACGGACGGAGGTGTAGGACCCCGATATGCTGGGGTGAAGTTGGCCAGAGGGTCATGGGGAGCACCGAAGTGGTGCTCAAGACGACCGAGAGGATCCAGCAGGTCCGTAGCAGGCTTCAGACTGCTCAGAGTCGGCATAAAAGTTATGCCAACAAGCGTCGATCCGATTTGGAGTTCCAAGTCGGGGATATGGTTCTCCTAAAGGTGTCGCCCTGGCAAGGCGTCATTTGATTCAGGAAGCGGGGCAAGTTGGGCCCGCGATTCATCGGACCGTTCAGGGTCGTAGCCCGGGTGGGCAAGGTAGCATATAGGTTGGATCTGCCAGCCGAGCTCAGCCAGATCCACAACACTTTCCATGTCTCTCAGTTGCGAAAGTGCCTAGTGGACGATTCTGCAGTAGTACCTTTGGAGGATATTCAGGTTGATGACAGCCTGAATTATATTGAGCGCCTAGTTGCAATCCTCGACAGGAAGTCGAAGGAGTTGAGGAACAAGAAGGTGGAGCTAGTGAAGGTGTAGTGGCAGCACCGCAAGGGTTCGGAATGGACTTGGGAGCCGGTGGTCGAGATAATGGAGCATTATCCCGAGCTGTTTCAGGATCGAGCAGCAGACTTCGAGGACGAAGTCTAAAATAAGTAGGGGAGATTTGTAGCACCCGGTTCCTGGTACGTAAATGTTATTTGAGTATTTCCTTTCTTTTAGCCTTGGACTCGGCGAGTCATAGGTCCGACTCACCGAGTGGATGCGGGACCCGGGACACGTTTAAGTTGGTGACTCCGCAAGTCCATATCCTGGACTCGGCGAGTCACAGCTGTTGGATGAAACCCTAAGTTTCAGGGGTTTGCACCCTATTTAAAGGACTTATCCGCCCAGGCCAGCCCCCATTCTCTCCCCAGAAGCTCCAAACCCTCGTTCTAAGCTTGTTCCTTGAGAGTTTGAGGCTATTGTGTGTGTTCTTGAAGGTTTTGAGGAAGAAGGGGAAGTAGATCAAGAGGAAGGAAAGGAATCCAGGCATCTTTGCACTCTTTCAGCAGTTCCTTTGAGGTATAACCCGTTTTTCCCTTGTTTCTATGCTTATTACTTCATGTAAGTCACTCTTGAGCCAAACCCCAAGTTTGTATGTGCAAATTACTTCGTAATAGGCTGATTGGCCCTTAGATCTAGGCAAGATTGAGCTCCAGGAGCTCAGATCTGTTAGCTTTATGGCCCCATGTTGCTTGTTCACCCTAGATCTACCATTTTGAGACATTTTGAGCCCTAAAATCCATATTGGTGAATATCCACACGTAAAGTTGGAAACTTTACGTGTGATTCGTGTCCTAGAAGTCCAGATCTGTGAATGGCATGGACTGGAATCGAGCAAATCTGTGTATTTAGTGGATGCATGGCAACGACTCGGCGAGTCGTTCATATGCCTCGGCGAGTCTGTTCGCGAGTCTCCGAGTTTGTCCCCTTTTCGTAGTGTCGAGTGAGCAGTGAGTCACAGGGTGGGACTCAGTTAGTCGGAAGCTTAACTCATCTATGGAGGTACTCGGCGAGTCAATGCCCTGACTCGGCGAGTTCAAGGCAATCTCCTTAGATCAAGAACAGACTCGGCGAGTTGTTCATACAACTCGGCGAGTCTTAGCATAAGAGTTCATTGGATGAAGATGAACTCGACGAGTTGTTCATACAACTTGGCGAGTAGGATGAAGGACTTGAATATTGGTTAAGAAGGTGAACCCGTCGAGTCGTCGCCTAACTCGACGGGTAGGATCGGGATTCAGGGTAGTCGTTTGGATAGGGACTCGGCGAGTTGGAAAGCCAACTCGGCGAGTCGGGTCAACTGAAAGTTGACTCTAACTTTGACTTAGGGCATGGTCAGGGGTAAAATGGTCATTTTACCCAAAGGTCAGTGAGCAGTGTTTGATTGGGTATATTGTGGGAATTGCAGCCGGAGGATTTCCGGAGCAGCAGCAGCAGCAGTAGGCAGTCAGTTTCCGATCAAATCAGCAGCTACTTCGAGGTGAGTTACCTTCCAGTAGCGGTGGGTCTAAGGCCACAACGCCGACCCACCAGTAGGAGACGTATGGTAGATGATTGTCTTTGTGATATCATCTAGGTTTACTACTACCTTATATGTTATATGCTAGCATGATACGTTGTATGTGATAGTAGTCGAGTTCGGTTGTTAGGACCGAAGGGTAGTCAGACACCCCAGATACGTCTGACAGTATACGATGATATGTTTGCATGCTGGCTTGTTATGTTATATGCGATAAAGGTAGTATGAGGGGACTAGTCCCTGTGGTCGGTTGTTAGGACCGACGGGTAGTCAGCACCCCAGAATGGCTTGACATGGGTAGTCAGCACCCCAGAATGGCTTGACATGGGTAGTCAGCACCCCAGAATGGCTTGACACGGGTAGTCAGCACCCCAGAATGGCTTGACATGGGTAGTCAGCACCCCATAATGGCTTGACATGGGTAGTCAGCACCCCAGAATGGCTTGACACGGGTAGGACGGCACCCCAGAACGGCCGTACCGGGTAGTCAGGCACCCCAGAATAGCCTGGCAGTATGTATGTTACGTGTTTGTATGGTATGTGGTACGACGGGGGAACTCACTAAGCTTTGTGCTTACAGTCTTCAGTTTTGGTTTCAGGTACCTCCTCAGCTAGGGGAAAGGAGCCAGCGCGGTAACAGCATGTCACACATACACTCTCCGGTTTCCGCATTTACGAGCTTCACTGGGATTTATACTCTGATATTTTGATTGAATGTATGAATTGGCTTTTAGACATGGTTCACTTGTGTTATGATTTGATCAGACAATGTTTTTAGTTTTTAATATTTTCTAAAGTAATGTTTTTAAAATGAAATTTTTGGTCATGAAAACTGGGTCGTTACAATACACCTCCCCAAAGTAGAAACATAACCATCGGGGAAACACAATTTTTCCACCCATTGGCATATGGCTTTCTTTTGATTCCTTTCTAGTGTAGTATACTCTTTCATTATCTTAGACTTCTTTTCTCTTCCTACAATAGAGCTTCAGATCTCTTTTGGCTGCTACATTGTCCTTCATCTTCCCTTTGACATCCATTAAAGTGTAAAAGACGTTTTCAAATACATTTTTCACAATATGCATAACATCAAAATTATGTCCAATGAGGTTTGTTTTCTAATATGGAAAATCCCAAAATATGCTTTTCTTTTTCCAACCATGATCGCCACATCTTTTTTTTTACATCATCAACATTTAGTTCAGTCACTTTTACCAAACCTAATTATGCAATCTCTCTTCAAGTTTGTTCACCATTCTTACTTGGAGGAGGACCTTCTGTCACTTCACAATTCTTCTTGAACTTATTTTTATCCTTTCTATATGGGTGATTTACCTGTAGAAATCTTCTATGGCCGTCAAAACATGACAACTTATTACCATTCTCTAGTTTGATAGTTTGTGTATGTTTCCCACAATGTGGACATGCTAGCTTACCTACTGTAGACCATCTAGAAAACATTGCATGTGCTAGAAAATCACTTATTGTCCACATCAAAGCTACTCTAAGATGGAATTTTTTTTAAAGATATATCATATGTTACTACGCCTTCTTCCCATAATTGCTCCAACTCTGCAACAACTTGTCGCAAAAATACAACTACTTTATGCTTAGGGTTTGACGGTCCTGGCACAAGTGCGGTCAAAAACATGTAAGTCTCTTTCATGCACATAAAAGGTGGCAAATTATAAGGTGTTATAATAATAGGCCAAGATGAATATTGTTTTCTAAATGCTCCATGTGGTGCAAACTCATCTGTACTTAGGCCTATTCTTACATTATGTACTTCTGCTGCAAATAAAGGATGACTTTTGTCAAAGTGCTTCCAAGCATCTGAATCATATGGATGACACATTACTCTAACATCATGTCCATGAGTCTCGGAGTGCCATCGCATGGAAGTGGTTGTGGCTTGTGAAGCCTATAGTCTCTTCAACCTTGGAGTCAAAGGAAAGTAATGCATTTTCTTAAAGGATACGCGAGTACCTCTGGCCAATTTTTTGACCGTTTGTACCTATCTGCATTGCAGAATTTGCACCGATAAAGATCTTTATCTTGCCTCCAATATATCATACATCCATACCTGCAACAGTCAATCATCTCCATAGGCAAACCTAGTGCTTGTATTAACTTTTTGCTCTCGTATTAATTATTTACCATATTATTCTCCTCTGGTAACATATCATTTATCAACTGGCAGATCGCATCATAACTTTGCTCATGTATGCGATACTCTGATTTTATATTCAATAGTCTAGCTAGGACAGATAGTTGTGTCACTTTTTTACATCCTGGCCACAATTCTTTATTGGCTGCATCTAGCATATCGAAGAATTTTTTATCTAGTGCGTTTGGCTCCTCTTCAAGATCGCTATTATTTAAATCAGGAGCCATTGCATCTATGACCATTTCTCTATAAGAACATGCTCCATCACTAAAATTTGTGTTTGAATCATCCACCCCTAAAAACGTATTGTCATCATCAATTGATGTTTCGCCATGTTTATCCCAAAGCCTATATTCCTCAACAAAACCAAACTTGTACAAATGATGCTTAACAGTCTAAACTTCTCTATATGGTACGTTACGACATTTGATGCATGGGCATTTGATTTTTTCTTCATCCATGAACCTATGTTGACTGGTAGCAAAATCTATAAAAAATTTCAGTCATTGTATGAAAAAAACAGATACACAAGTATGATTATCTTTTCTTTCATACATCCACTTTCTACTTGGATTGTTCATTGTCTTTAATATGTAAAGTAACGTATAAATTTAAATAACAGAATATTGTATATTCATTAACGTTGATTTGAATTCAGATATAACATTTGAAGTAAATATATAGTTACCATACAAACACCGCAAAGGTACCTTAACAACGACTTGTTTCACAAAGCTAATGACTGAATGCTGAACAAATCTTCAAAGTTTTCTAATTTGAATGGTTGAATAACTTTTATAATCAGATAATGGCTTAGAATATTAGTAGAATGGTTTAATTGAGATCGAAACTTGCAGAACACATATTCAAACAAAGTGTGTATCGTTTAGGGAACCTTTGACAACCCTTGATTTCAATGTGTTGGATGGATACTAGGTCAAATTACTGGGTCGCTATTATTCACTACCTGGTTAAAACCCATGTAGTATACGGGTAATTATAAATTTAAATAACATTCATAATAGATATGGATATACAATTACTTAAAATATAAATTCTATATATAGAGTATTTTCCTTAATAACGACTTGATTAAACATTTTTTTTAATTTCCATACCAAAAATGGCGCCTTCACTTTTGGTTAGTAAAATGAAAAAGACAAAAATAACATATATATATATATATATATATATATATATATATATATATATATATATTAACATTTAATAAAGTTAAAAGTATGTATTCCCATTACACCAAAATACACATACAATATGCATCACTAATTGTGTGAATCAAACAACAACCATATATAACTACTCCAAACTAATGTCAAACATCCTAGCAAACTTAACAAAACATGCATCCCACAAACAAATTTCACAATTCAACAACCAACTGTATTGATGCATAAAAGTTGTTCCATAACTGCTCACAGAAGGATGCTTTGCACAACTTTTATGTAAGCCACGAATCAAACAACAACCATATATATAACTACTCCAAACTAATGTCAAACATCCTAGCAAATTTAACAAAAAATGTATCCCACAAACAAATTTCACAATTCAACAACCAACTGTATTGATACATAAAAGTTGTTCCATAACTGCTCATAGAAGGATGCTTTGCACAACTTCTATGTAAGCCATGAAATTTTACTTGCATTGATCTCTTTACCAAGTGGTTTTGAACAATGTTATAGGTATGTCTTAGATTCCAACTTCTTCTAATATTAATGTAGGAATTATTTAACATGGTCAGACCTTCTTTCTTCCTTTCAGTGCCTTCGGCCATCAACATCATTCACAGAATGAAGATCGCATCCAACTGCCCCTGATCGCCTGCATCTTGAAGCAACTGTTTCCCTGTTATTTCTTACCCTATCATAAAATACTTCGCCTGACATACAATAAGTAATCATACAACTTTAAAAATAAAAATATAGAAAACTAATTGAATTTGCAATTTGCCGATTGCTTAAAAAGAGAGTACCATTCCATCGTTGAAGAGTACGTGTGGGTTGTTAAACTTTCTGCATTTGCTTATGACTTCATACTGTTTAACACTTAAGGGAAGAAACCTTAATCTATTTGTGTTTATGATTTTATATATTGTGTCAAATGTTACAGAATCCCTAAAGTGTTTGAAACTATAATTCACAAATCAACAAAACTAATCAATTAAACACTAAATTAAGTATGTATATAAGTATATTAGAAGTAAAGCACATCATACTTACACAAACTGGCACTTAAAAGCATCGATTGGTGAATTTCCCCCAACCATAGTTACTATTTTTTCGATCAAGTGCGATGGCAAAGCAGTGATCCTTGTTCCTTGTTGTCTTGTTTGCATTCTTTCTGATGAACAATTCGCTGCCATTATGTTGAACTGTGTCGAGTGTAATTCAAATTATCTAACAACAACGATTTTAGGGTTTATTGATCAACATGGCAGAATTTTGATTGTTGGGAATGGAATGTAGTTGATCAATCGCCAATAAACTGAAACGATGGGATGACTCTTAATATAGATTATGGTGCTTAAGTGTTCAGACTATGAATTGACATAACTGCCCTTTAACGTACGAAGGTTACTACATAAATGGTTAGGTATTTTTGTCAATACCTACGGGCATTTTCGTAAATAAATTGATAGTTTAAATTTAAAAAGTTGAAGTTAAATAAAATTATTCATTAAATTCGGAGATACGAATTTAAATAAAATTATTGACATAAGTAGGATTCGAACCTGTGACTTCGGGTAAGAAGTAAGACACGTTTTCCAGCTAAACTAAATTAACTTCAATTTTTTCCTATTGAAAAACCATAATATTATGTCATCCATGGACACCATAAAAACTACCACGTTGACCAATGATTCATATGTCATCCATGGACACCATAAGCCACTACCATGTTGACCAATGACCCATATGTCATCCATGGACACCAAAAGCAACTACCATGTTGAACAATGACACATATGTCATACATGGAAATCATAAACAACTACCATGTTGACCAATGACCTATATGTCATCCATGGACGTCATAAGCAACTACCATGTTGACCAATGACCCATATGTCATCCATGGGTAGACCATGGACACCATAAGCCACTACCATGTTGACCAATGACCCACATGTCATCCATGGACACCATAAGCAACTACCATGTTGACCAATGACCCATATGTCATCCATAGACACCATAAGTCACTACCATGTTGACCAAAGACCCATATGTCATCCACGGACACCATAAGCAACTACCATGTTGACAAATGACTCATATGTCATAGATGGACACCATAAGAAAACTACCATGTTGACCAATGACCCATATGTCATCCATGGGTAGACCATGGACACCATAAGCCACTACCATATTGACCAATGACTCATATGTCATCCATGGACACCATAAGCAACTACCATGTTGACCAATAACCCATATGTCATGCATAGACACCATAAGCAACTACCATGTTGACCGATGACCCATATGTCATCCATGGACACCATAAGCAACTACATGTTGATAATTGACCCATATGTCATCCATGGACACCATAAGCAACTACCATGTTGACCAATGACCCATATGTCATCCATGGACACCATAAGCCACTAACATGTTGACCAATGACCCACATGTCATCCATGGACCCCATACGTCACTACCATGTTGACCAATGACCCATATGTCATCCATGGACACCATAAGCAACTACCATGTTGACCAATGACCCATATGTCATCCATGGGTAGACCATGGACACCATAAGCTACTATCATGTTGACCAATGACCCATCTGTCATCCATGGACACCATAAGCAACTACCATGTTGACCAATGACCCAAATGTCATCCATGGAAACCATAAGCAACTACCATGTTGACCAATAACCCATATGTCATCCATGAATAGACCATGGAGACCATAAGCAACTACATGTTGAACAATGACCCATATGTCATCCATGGACACCATAAGCAACTAACATGTTGACCAATGACCCATATGTCATCCATGGACACCATAAGCAACTGCCATGTTGACCAATGACCATATGTCATCCATGGACACTATAAGCCACTACCATGTTGACCAATGACCCATATGTCATCCATGGACACCATAAGAAACTACCGTGTTGACCAGTGACCCATATGTCATTCATGGACACCATAAGCAAATACCATGTGTCAACCCGAAATTTCTATTCTATACAACATGTCAATTCAAAAGAAGTCAAAACAGTTTCTGGAAACTTTCAAGCTTTTTGGAATAAGTTTGAGTATTTTAGGATTAACCACTTAGGAGATATCAGGAGAAAGGATGCCCTAGGGTTTATTGTGCAACAATAAAGTCCCAACACATCAAAAATTTAGAGTTTACGGCCTAAACAAGGAGTTTATGGCCATAAACCCTAGAGGAAAGAGGTATAAAGGTGACACTTGGTTATTTTTACCATTTTTCCAACTTTCAAGAACAAAAACTCAAACTCTCTCAAGTATCATCCAAAGTATTCTTCAAGATCTTCATCCAGTAAGTGTTTCTAACCCTTTCAAACTAGTATCTCACTTAACCTAGTGATTTAACATGCTTCTATCCATGAAATCTTTCCAAAAGGTTGATTCTTCAAGTTCCACCAAGAACACACAATAGTGTTCTTGGAATTTTGGACGTTTTTCAAGCTTCTAACTAGTAAGTACTTCTACCGTAGAGTATCATAAGGCTTATTACACTTCTTTACATCAAGAAAACACCATTGAAACCCAAGATCAAAGGTGTTTACGGTCCAAGAACACCTTGGGCCGTAAACCCTAATTTAGGGACCAAAGTGACCCTAGTCCCTTCACAAGCTTTGGAAACTAGTCTAGAGTCATTCCTTTATATGTTTAGGACTTGGAAACATCAAAATACCATAATCCATAAGGGTTTACGGTAGTAAACCCAAAAGGAAATGGTCTTAGGGCCGTAGACTCCTCAAAGGAGGGAAATGGTGCCCTAATCTCTTCCAAAGGCTTAACCATCAAGTAGAAATGCTTCTAAGGACTTGTAGAACTTCAAAACAACAAATGGTCAAAGGATCATGAGTTTACGACCATAAACTCATGAGTTTACGACCGTAAACTCAATGAGTTATGGTCACAAAACCGTAAACTCATGTAAGGGGTTCCTTTGAACCCTAAGCTCAATAAGCAATGTCCTACAACACTTCGATGCAATCCTTAGCACTTATAACACCTATATAAGGTGTTTAACATGCCCTAGGATGTCATAACTTTATTATTTAGTTGTTTAAAGACTAATTGGATACATATATGTGTTATTATATGTTAACTAGGATCATTGTGTATGTACAAGTCTTCACTTGACACTTAGAATCCTACATCAGTCCGTTCATCCAAACTACTCATTTCAGGTGAGTTCATACCCCTTAATTAACCTTTTAAATGTTTTTAAATGTTTATAAATGCTTTATGGGGGGGGGGGGAATACAAGTTGAATCATGTTTAGTTATTATATCAATCACTTGTGATTAATAACCAGCATGCAAGTGGATTTACTATACGTTAACTATTTTACCAAACAGATTTCTTCAAATGACTTCCTTAAACGTTTTTACATGTTTAAAAATCTTTATCAAACTATCTTACAAACTGTATGTTTCCTTTCAAAATTTGTTACAGTTGTGTTTCAAACAAAGGTTTTTCTTACACTTAAACCGTCTTGTCAAACTGTTCTCAAAGCGTTTTATAAACTGACATCAAGTCATAAATTCTTATTTATTAAACTTTTCAAAAGGTTTTACAAAAATTCTTTTATACTTTTATATTAGTTATATATTGTGTATACCTATATAGACATAAAAGTTCCATCAGTTAGTTCAGTTCCAACACTCTTGGGTAGCAAGGGTGTATAAACCTACTTGAACACTCAACTCAAATTCTAGTAAACTATTATAGGTATAGTTTAGGAGATACAAAACATTATTCCTATTACAAAGAATCAGAACAGAGTCAGTTCATTCATGAGTCTATACTACATCAATATGAAGAGATACTATTACATGGCTACATCAATATGAATAGATACTATTACATAGATACATCAATATGAAGAGATACTATTACATAGCTACATCAATATGAAGAGATACTATTACATAGATACATCAAGATGAAGAGATACTATTACATAGATACATCAATATGAAGAGATACTATTACATAGATACATCAATATGAAGAGATACTATTACATAGCTACATCAATATAAAGAGATACTTTTACACAGATACTATATGATAAGATATTATTATATATTATATGTGTAGATATTATTATATTACTACCTTTACTTTGTGGCACATTCACATAAATGATGAGGTAGACTAGATCTGTCTATCCTAGTACCAAAGGATACTGTAAGGGACTAACCATTCCTACACCCAGCTGTTAGCCACATCGGTAAATGCACATCTACGGATGTCTATGGTTGATACCATTATAGGTATACTTTAAGGGACTAACTATTCCTACACCCAACTGTTCGCAACAGAGGTAAGCACATCTACAGATGTCTACTGTTAATACTATTTGGTATTTCCTATGCCGTGTTTATCATAGTACCAAAGGATAATACTTAATTTATTTATATTATTACCTTTATTTTGTGACACATTCACATAACCGATAAGGTAAAGTATATTTGAGTATCCTAGTACCAAAGGATACAATTTTTTAGGTTTGAATAATAATAGTTGTACCAAGTAAAACCTGCACCTATGTAGAGGTTCATACTTTCAAAACGTTCGGGTCTTGGTAGAAGACTACCTTTTATACTAGTAGGAAATATGAGATTTTCTAGGGTTTTTCACACTTATACTAAATATTTCATTAAACATTAACCAGGCTTTCATAAAAACTTTTCAAAGCTATGACATTAAAATAATTATGAATTCACCAGCTTTATTGCTGGTACTCGCTTTCAAAATAACTTGTAATCTCAGGTCACAATTGGACAGGTACCGATGCAAGGTTAGAGAAGACGGAGTGGTCAAGACTCGTCTTTTATTTTTAGTATTCATTATGTTGTGTTATATTATGAAAGAACACACTTATAAGCAAAATTATTCTATTAATGCAATGGATGATGTTGTTTCTTGTTTACTAATTTACATTGTTGTGATACATCACATGACGTCCTCCGCCCCAGAACGTTTCCGTCGTTCTCGGTTTTGGGGTGTGACAGAATTGTATTAGAGCATTGTTTATAGTGAATTGAGTATATCAACCCATAAAAGATATACTAACTATAAATACAATGGGATTAAAATACTCTGACCAAGAGTTTATGCTTTTAAATAATAAAAGATCTAATTAAGTATACGTGCCTGCATTCATACTAAAATCAGTGTCACAATGACAAGAACAAAAGTATTAAGATTGTTTAATATCACAAGTAAGCTTGGGGATGTATGGTCAGTCCTGGTAGTAGCATAGCCTGATCAACTATGCTGGTCCGAGGAGTGATTAGCATATGCCCAAGAATGGTTGTGATGTGGCAACAAGTCTAAAAACTTACCAGCACAACCACAATGAAATACCATAGGTGTATTTAATGTTACTGTAATTACTTATCTGAGAACTAAATAGGTTTTTATTAGTATGTCAATATTTGTTTAGTGGATACACTAAGGTTATATGTACTAGGATGTCATAGACTTAGAATATGTGGATCTTTGCTTTATGTCTTGTCCTCGTTGGGTTAGGGGCTTAGGGTTACGGTCACTTATTCGAAGGTCTATCCTATCCTAACTACATATAACTGGTATGCACTAATCAAGTATTGAAGTAACTGATAAAAATCATCTTATAAGTATCTTGGTTAGTTCGTCTATTTAGTTAGTTCTTATTATCCCTTTTCTCGCGTAGATATCATAGCTGGATTCCATCCCCATTACAACCCGTACTACCCTAACCATGGACATCCATGGACACCATAAGCAACTACCATGTTGACCATTGACCCATATGTCATCCATGGACACCATAAGCAACTACCATGTTTACCAATGACACATATGTCATCGATGGGTAGACCATGGACACCATAAGCAACTACATGTTGACCAATGACCCATATGTCATCCATGGACACCATAATCAACTACCATGTTGACCAATGACCCATATGACATCCATGGACATCATAAGCCACTACCATGTTGACCACTGACCCATATCTCATCCATGGGTAGACCATGGATACCATAAGCAACTACCGTGTTGAGCAATGACTCATATGTCATCCATGGGTAGACCATGGAGACCATAATCAACTACCATGTTGATGTTGGGTTTTGAGCATTCTAATACTCCTATGGTGTACATGCAACCCTATAAACCTTAGATCTTTGTTTTCTCTATTATACATGCAAATATTAAATATTCCAAGGTTTCGTCCTATATAGCATATTATGAAGCACCTATACTACAAAGTTCTAGTTAGATGACACACCTTTTGATGTAGCTCGATGTCTTTAAGCTTTAAGAGCTTATCCCCAATAGTGTGGAAGCCTCAAGTGGAATCACAAATCACCAAAACACCTTGGAAGACGTTGAGAGAATATGTATTCACACTAAAATTGGCCCACTCTTATGTCCTCACACACTAGTGGCATTTCTTGTGCCAAAGGCCTCTTTATATAGTATGGAGGATTAGGGTTACATCCATGCAAACCCTAATACCCTTGACCTTTCATTTCATAGGATCCATGGGTTAAAACTCCATGGACTATCCATGATAGCTTAGTCCAACCTAAATGAACTTGGCCCATTCCATATATATATATATATATATATATATATATATATATATATATATATATATATCCGGTAAGAATTTTTTTTGGTAGGAAGGTAAAAAATTTCGACTTATTTTTTTGGCGAACAAAACAAATGAATCAATAATAACATAATTCACCAAAAAAATCCCGAAAAAACATTTCGATGATGATTTTGGTGATATTCACTAATATTGTCATAAAAGTGATTTTTTTTCTTTACCTAAAAATGAATCATAAATGTGTTTTTTTTTGGAATTTTTTCTTGTGAATCATCTAATTATTCATTCCATGTTTTTGCTAAGAAAATCTGCAAATAAAAAATTTCTTACCTTCCTTCCAAAAATTTTGTTCTTATTTGATCTTGACTCTCTCTCTCTTTCTCTCTCTCTCTCTCTCTCTCTCTCTCTCTATATATATATATATATATATATATATATATATATATATATATATATATATATATATATATATATAAGAGTCCATATTTAATTAGTTACTGTTGATCACTTAATTAATTCTAAATTAATTCTTGATCAATACTAATTAAATAATATGATTCCATATTAATATAGTAGAACTTATAATATATTAATGTAAATCATAAATATACTATTCTCAAAAGACTAACCATATAAATTTTGTCGGTGAAGTGCAACCCAAACGGACATTGCTGAGTCGGGTCAAATAAATACCAAATATAGTTATGGACTTAGACATTAATCCAATAGTCTCCCACTTGGATAAGTCTAAAACTATTATTGAGTATGACTTCAAAACCTAACTGGCAATCGTAGCTCTTAAAGCCGCTATCGAACTCTGACCTTGTCAACGAACTTTGACCTTTGTTAATGACATATCCATTAGATAAGGGATCATATATTCCTCCGTTCTAGATATCATATGGACTGAGACATGGATTATAATCATTCTCTCTGTCCATTTGTTGTTTCCCGATTTCCAATTTATGACGACTGACTGATTGAACAAATCAAATCAGTCCTGGCTTGGCCAAGCACTCACATGTGTCATCACTAAATCATTGAGGGGCCCACAGATACCACTTTTATCCTGAAGGTAAAAAGAATGGATAAACTTCGACTCATATGGCTTGTTCTACTACTTGTTGAATCATACACAAAGGCACGTTTTATAACATCGAGTACCAAATGCGTTTTCGTGCAATCAATGTACAACCAACTCATAGTTACAACTCATATCTCTAGGTTTGAACAATATAAGATATTATCGTCTCATGATCACTCGTGATAAAATCCATGAAGTGATTCAAATGAGCGCGGGTTGAATCCAATACTCAGAACTTATGAACACTCGTGAGTGTTGTAGCACAACTTTGTCCACCAACTTGGACCTTTACAAGCCACCCCATGACTATCATGATTCATATCTACTTCTAACATATGACCAACTATGGATGGTTTGAATAACTTAGTCATTCCGGAAGAATAACCTAGTTATTATGGAAGTCAAAACATGCAAAGTGAAACACAAGAATAAATGAATCTAATATCGTATCAAAATGTAACAACCTGAAATTTCATATCACTTCTTGTAACTCAAATTGTAATCCAATTCGATCAACCAAACGCCGTTTCCAAATCCGTTTCCGATTTAGCCATTTAATTAAGTCGTTAACTCGTATTGATCTAAAATGACTTAATGGGTGTCTTAATACCATTTGAAATCATTCTAACACCCCATAATAGTTATCAGAATGATTCTAGAATCGACCATATCGGGTTACGGCAACTTGGTCGGGTGCGACCAAAAGCCCCGCCTAACGCCGATATCGGGTAGAATTCCGTCGTGTCCAATTCCCGAGCACAATATAAGTGATTCAAAGCTTTCATTTGAAGCTTTTGGCCATTCTTCCATAAACACTTCCAACCTCTCTCCTCATCCATAATCAAAGGTCCAAAAACAAAGAATTAAGGCTTCAAATCAAAGAGGTAACATCCCTAACTTGTTATCTAACCTCTTTAGCCTTCAAATTAATGTTCAAATTGAGTTGTAGGACCTAGAACATGTGTTTACGGCCAAGGATCAAGCTTGGGCCGTAAACACCCAAAAATGGGGTTTTTAAGCCAATTAACCCTTCCAAATCATTATTGGGACGTAGATACGACCTTAAGGCTTGCAAATTGGGACTTGAAACAATTAAAACATGAATTTTGTGGGACAAAAGAGAGTTTACGGCCAAGGCTTGTTCTTGGGCCGTAAACTCCTCAAAAATGGGGATTTAACACCTTAAAACATGTCAAAATGCCTTGTAACTCAACCAATAGCCTTGTGGTAAATCCTAGATCCATCTAAAAATAGTTTAGGGATTTGTAACACATCGAAATACCACATATAGGAGTTTACAGCCTAGGAATATACCCTTTGGCCGTAAACTCATAAATCTATGTCAAATGATGCCCCTAATTCACCCCAAAGGCTTGGAAAAATTCCTAGAATCACATGTGATTGTTTTAAGTGTCAAAAGTTAATTAGTCATGAGCATAGGAGAGTTTACGGCCATAGAATATGCTCCTGGGCCGTAAACTCCTAAAAGTATGTTATATGGTGCCCAAAATTGATACCAAACCTTGGAAAATTAATTAGAATCACATGTGATTGCTCCATGTGCCTCAAATCAATTTTTCTACAACCTAGGAGAGTTTACGGCCGTAAACTCCAAGTTTACAGCCGTGAACTCCCTTTTAAATGGTATTAATTCATTCAAATTGTTCCAAGGCATTTTAGTAAGTCATTCCAACAATCCCCAAGTCCAAACAAGTCAATAGACCCTCAAAATCACACCCACATGAGTTTACGGCCGTAAACTCATGTATGTGGGTGTTATTTGGCCGTAAACTCCCTAATATGTTTACTCTTAGGGAGTAAACTCAATTCCTAAGTCCCTAGTGCCATTATACGTCCGAAGATGTCACCTGGGTCACTCCAAACACTCATTTTGAGGTGTTTAACCTCGTTGGAGTATAATGTTCCATATAATTAGTGAATGTATCCCTAATTAAATATATATGGACATTATTTCATTTTACATAGGAACATCGCGAGTAATCAAGCCCAGAACCATTGTCTAGTATCCGAAACCGTCGCATTTCCGAGTCTGGTGAGTTCATACCCCTACCCTTTTTCACTGTTTTTCACTGTTTTCAGGGGGGAACACAAGCAAAGTACAAGGGTTTATTGTACTCAAAAACTTGTTTTCATGTGTGTATTTCACGTTTTATATGCTTTTAACACTGATTTATACAACTGATAACCATTCGATCATGCAGATCACGTAAACATTTATTTGTGAAATGGGTTTTATAAACTGTGATGTTTTATATATTTCACAAATGGTTTTTCCATATTTTATCAGTTAAAAGCATGAAACACATGAACAATATCACTTGTACACTGTTTGTCCTCGGTAACACTCCACAGAGATATGCGAGTGGAGGATTATCATATTATTACTAGTAAATTTGTTATTCCTGTATGATTGGAGACACGTCCTCGGCGAACACTCCACAGAGATACGCGAGTGGAGGACTACACCCGTAACCAGAATCTCTGGGATTTAGAGAGCGTGACTTGAGTGTATAGATCTATACGGGGCTGACTACCCCACACCTGGCTGCTAGCTACAGCCGAACCGAAATGGTTCAAGGGTGACGAAAGTCATAAAGTTTTGGACTACTTATTGCCACAGGTTCAGTCTTTAGTATGGTTATGGAACTCGCAATTAGGATAATAAAGATTTACTTATAGTAATAATGAATAATTTTATACATCTTTTACATTGAAAACCAACATTCAGGAAAGTATGGGACTTTCCTGGGAAACCTTGTACATAACCAGGTCCAACAGAATATATCTTTACAATGAAAACCAACATTCAGGAAAGCATGGGGCCTTCCTGGGGAACACATACATAACTAGAAGAGTGTAACCAAACATATAACATTACATCTTTTACAATTGATAACTCACAATTAGGAAAGTATGGGACTTTCCTGGGGATACATTGGAACTCAAACAGAACAGTTTAACAAACTGGATAATCAAACTATACATTTTTCACATGAGTAACGTGTTTTCAGTGTACAAACCTACTATACTTTGTAATTGTGAAACAACAAACAACTTTTAAGAAAATGTGGGATTTTCTTGGCGTGTGTTACGTTTTCAGAAACAGAAAGGAAACATGAACATTTTCACAAAACAAAACTACTTATGAACTCACCAGTGTTATGCTGATTTTCAAAACCGCTTGTGTTCTCAGGTCAATGTTAGAACAGGTACCGAAGATCCTGTTGTCCGAAGTCGTAGTGATCAGAAGACCCGTTTCATTTTGATCATATATATATATTATGTATCACAACTATACAACTTTACTTTTGAAACAATTGTAAAACTTTTATATGTAATGTAATGGTTGTTCTACTTTACTTACTATGTACATTGGATTTGATACTCAATGTGGAGTCAACCCCGGAAATGTTTTCGCCTTCGGTTTTCAGGGTGTGACACAACACCTATGAATATAAATAAAACACTTTCTATTTATCACCATAATGATTACTCATTATTCATTGTTTCGGTTTTATCAACTTTATACTTGAATTAAAACACTATGTGTCCCATGCTCCAAGCATGTACACTATGTTTTCTAAACAATAGCTTTGCCATACACCAAGTATGAACTCTATATTTGAATATGATCCTTTTCTTTGTGAACTAGATCAATTAAACATAATTTCAGTGATTCTCTTTTCACACTCCAAAACCTTGTCTTAAATGTAAGAATTCCAAATTCCTATCATTTATCAAAATATGTTTAGATTTTAAACTTATATGCATTGTTCCTCTTGTAATGATTATGCACAAAGCCACAAAGGCTTGGCAACAATCATTACATAGTATCCCAATGGAGAGCAATTCCATGGAAATGATGTCTCAGATTCAAAGCGCATTGCTTTGAACATGCTTCTTGCATTAAGTTCCTTTAACCTTACACATATTGCTTCCACCTATGAAGACAACTCTATATTCCCATTTTGACTACCACTTCTGAACAAGAGTTGCCTCTTTTCAGACTATTTCAATATGGTCCTTCCAACATTATACTTACAACTTCCCTTGAGCAACCAATATATGGTAAACCTTATATTGTCCTCGACAAATGCTTAATCACTTTAGTCATATCCAATTCTCGACATTATTCCCCTTAATGCCCCAAGGAATTTGGAAAATTCAGAAAGGATAAATATTATAGCACATGTAATCTATCTTGTACCCGAAGTAAATGGGACACGATTTCATGATGTTTCACATAAAGACATGGTTCTAGACCAGTCTTTTGCCATAATAATTTTTGTTTTCCATATTCTCAAAATTTGACTATGAAAAGGGATGTCATAATCATAATCAAATTTTGAGAACGCAATATATAGAATTTTCTTAAGTTGAACCAATCCAACATGAAATTCACACACACACACACACACACACATATATATATATATATATATATATATATATACTCTTGACTAAAGGTGATTAAAACCTTAATATAAGCTCTTTAGAATGATTATAAACTCAATCTAAGCTTTTTAGAATTGAATTGAAGTATAATTTCCTCTCCCTTAATTATAGCAAAACAACTTTTCCAACCCCTGCAACCTCACGAATTGAAACTTTTGTTTTCTATAATTAACATTGCTAACTTGCAATGCTTATCATAATTATCATGCTCCCACTAATATGATGATTGTTAGCATAACACTTATGCTTCCACTAGCTTTGACATGTATCTAGAAAATAGTTGGACCTCTAGAAGTCAATACTTTATTGACATTCTTACCAAAGTTCAAATTTCCTGATACTAGATTGCTTTGATAAGACTTTATCAAAATCATACACCTTATCTTAGATAGATCACAGGTGTGTCTAAACAATTTCAGAACTATGAAAAGGGATGAAATAATCATAGTCTTAATTGTTTTTACTTTTTGCCATTTCTCATAAGTCAATGTTAGTGTTCTGGTTAACCACACATGCTCCACTAACGATTTTGAGAACTACAAATATCACATTTGCTATCTACTTAAAATCTACTTAGTGAAAGAATTTCCTCACCATCATTTCATGAATCGGAGAGAAACCTTATGACACTTAGATTTTATGGTGTATGTGTTCTTATCCACGTGAATTTGTCAAAACCATAATCACAAGACTAGGTTAGTGACAAATCCTAACACACATGGATTGAATTTGTGTAATCTTAACCTCTTCCCACCTGGCAGCACAAGGGCATGTCATTGCTTCCAAGTAGTTATGCAAACAATTGAGAACTTGTAGAACTCAAATATATATAGCTAACTTAACTGGAATGGGCACAGAAATGTCAACACGATAGGTTATAAATCTCTAGTTGTGTGTTAGTGATGAAATACATGTTTTATTCTTGGTTACTTCTTGAAACCCTTTTAGGATCTTTTAGACTCCCACTGTCTCCTTGACCTATAATACTTTCTTGCCAAATATTTAAGAGATAGTGTGGATTATAATCAAGACAGACACTTAACACAATTGGCCTTAGTTGGTCTTTTTTTTATCCAAAACATCACAAATTACCAATTTCAAATGTACAAGAGTAGAAAACTTTTACTCTTACATTTGACAAGTGTTTTAAACCTTCTTTAAGACATGTCACTCAAGTTACAATCTTAGAGTATAACTCTAATTGTTTTTGGAACAAAGTATGAATCATCTTCTTGATTTAACCACTTCAACAATTCATAACTCCTCTTCTTAACTATCAGAATGCACTTATAGGATGAATTGTGATAAGGTCTCAAAATCATCAAGATGATCTTAAAACATGATACTAAAGTACTCTCCCATCTTTTCAGATTTGAGGAATTTTTATCCTTCTGCCTAATTTGATTCTTCTTATTCGTTCTGTCATACATTGAAACTTTTCTAATGTCTCAGAATTATACTAAAGCTTGTAAGTATAATCATATTTACTAAACCTTAATAAATCATGACGAATACTCTTATCCATCTTTTGTGGTGAACTTTGGCTAGTGCAAAAGAATGTGTACTTGATCCCTTAGTCCTTCTCTTGAGTCACATATACATGTGACCACGGAACTAGTCTTAATTTTCCAAAGTTGAAAATTCTCATACATCACACTGAACACCTTGTATGATTCCAAGTTTTGGTCCAATTGAAACTTGGGTGATGAGAATCTTTCCTTATTTGGTAAATTTACACACTACCACAAATGAAAGAATCAAATTCATCTTTCCAATATTGCTATAAACATACAAACATCAAGTTTTCATGAAAGCCATTGTAAGGAGATAAAAATAAGGTAAAACAAACTTTTATTTATTTTAAAATGCGGAAAAAAACTTTTCCTTACAATGCAACTTGAGTTTCCTTCCCTTTGCTTGATCCTGCTAAATATCAAAATGCAACTGAGTCACATTTTGTATTAAGAATCATTAACTAGGAACTTTAACAGAGTTAGATAGCGGACTTACCTGTAACGCCCGTGATTCCAGGCTAGGAATTAATGTTGATATGATAGTATAGGTTGACCTTTGTAACCCATTTTGAAATAATAAGAATGTATTATTTGAGTATTATGTGTTTTATGCTTAATTGCTTAAGTGTGTGGCTTAGATGAATTTAGAATAAAAATAAGCGTGAAAATGAAATGTTAGATAAACCCAATATTGATACACAAAAACATAGTGGTCATGACGAGGTTTCCGAATATATAAAGAATGTCGAAATCCAAGTTATAACGAAGAAGTTATGATTTGTCGAAGTTTCGCGACAAAACCGGCACGACACTGTATGCCGTAAAATATGAATTTAAGATTGAGCAATATCTAGCCTTAGTAATCTAAATGAAAGTCGTAGGATATGTTAAACCAAAAGCGTACATAAAAAGAACGTCTAAATCTGACTTCGTATGAGGAAGTTATGATTTTTCGAAGTTTCGACTTAGCAATGTACAACCCGAAGTTCGAATGTGGGATCGAGCGATATTTAGCCAAAACTTTCTAAATGAGAATCGAAGATCTCATCGATAGTAGTGCATCGATGGAAAGACAGAAGAAAACGGACATCAGATGAAGGAGTTATGAATTTGTAGCGGAGTTTTCCTGTCCAGGCCTACTAAAAATAATATAAAAATAATATGATAAATATAAATTAAAAATTAGCCAACAGAGTCTAAATGAATATTGTAGATCTTGTTTTTAGCTACGTGTTGATATAAAGAACGTCGAAAACGGAGTTCGTATGCGAAAGTTATGAATTTCTGAAGTTCGGGCCGCAAAACCCTAAAAATTGTCAGAGACCACGATGTTGAAATAGTGCCCACGTCGTGGCATGGCTTCTGACACCTGACAGAGCAAGTGGACGATGACGCATGCAATGACAACCAAGCCCACGAAATGGAAGAAGTTCCCACGATGTGGAAAATGAGAAATTTGCCCTATAAATAGATTTGAAGGGGTAGCCGGCCAAGGTTGCTAATTCACCCTTCTCTCGCCCATATTACCTCGATTTACGTGCAAAGAAGTCCCCCCGAAGCCCCGGTATCATCCTGACAGCCGAAGCAAGTCCTGAAGCCCTAAGATCCTAAGAAGTGCAATTCCCGAGCCGATGCTCTGCCCGCGAGAAGCCCGATGTGCGAAGTAATCCCGGTTTCACTGAAGAATACTACTTTAAAAGTCATAGTGTTGTCCGATCATCTTCTAATCAAGTGAGTGTGTAGTTACTTTCTTCTAATGCATAATTATGAAGTATTTTATACAAAATACATGTTATATGTATATTTTGTTGTTATATGTGTGAATGTATATTCACTTTCTTCTATCTCATAGATATGATTTATTCTCTATGAAATACGTGTTATGTGTATGTGTTTCATCTGTTGTTTGGAATATGTATCGAATGAGAATGCTATACAGGTTTTAAACTATGTATAAAAATATATATTTTTATCTACTAATATGTTGGGTAGAACATGGGTAGATAGTTGATGTGTGATAAACATATGAGAGGCCTCAATGTGATTGTGATCTAGTCATTCAGCAGAATATGGATGACGACCACGGAATCTTTCTAGACTGTCCCGTGGAATGCTGGCAGGCTCATAACATGTAGGTGTTGGTGAACTTGGGTGTTCATTTGCTGTATTCTATCCCCCTCTTGGTTACCTTTAGGATATCTATTGTTGAGGAAACCCCTCTGTAATAATGTCCGTCCCGATGAAAATCCTAGATTAGGTCCCTGGTAATAGTTGTTGTGATAGGGACGTAAAGTGAGGATAACGGGAATGGGTAATTGGGTTA
Organism: Lactuca sativa; assembly: GCF_002870075.4. Taxonomy (NCBI): domain Eukaryota; kingdom Viridiplantae; phylum Streptophyta; class Magnoliopsida; order Asterales; family Asteraceae; genus Lactuca; species Lactuca sativa. The sequence goes on from NC_056624.2 coordinate 56,280,338, forward strand.
TTGTTGATTGGTGAATTGAATATAATTATTTATTGTGGGTTGAAAACCCTATATGCTCATCAGGCTCCCAAGCCTGACCCACTCAGTTTTCTTTGTATTACAGGTAGTGGTGCCAGAGCATAATTTGGATGACTTGTCAAGATCTTATGATATTAGACTAGTTGTTATATGCAACTATTGTATGGTCTATCTTTTGTTGTTTATGCTTTTGGTCTGTTTATCGGAACATGACATCCTAGATATTGTTTTATAATGAAAATGCATCTCTTGATGAAATGCTTTGATAAACTTTATATTATCATATTTTGTTTTGGGAACAAATTCCGCAACTCTTTTAAATCGTTGGATTTACTCTAAAATTATTTTAAAAGCATAAATGAAACCGGTCTTTTCTGGCTGTGATGTTGGGGATGTCACAATTGGTATCAGAGCATCAGTTTATGCGAACTAGGAATTTGTAGGATTTCTAGACTTAAACTTAGAATGCTAAGTGAAGATTGTGAGACGAGTGTCTATTATATGTTAGACACGAGAACTAGTTTATTTTAGGAAAATCGCCTAAAATGCTTTTATGTGCTAAATGTTATATGTTTGCCATATATGATATTATTTGGTCGGATCTATGGTCTATTGCCGACCGGATCTGGAAACCTTATGTGTGTAAGATTCTAAGCGTACGTCTACGATATTAGAACTAGCATGTAATCGTTTGGAATAATAAGGATGATCTGAATGTCTATCGTGAATGAGGATCTAATTTCACCTTATTCGGTGAATAGATCAAAAAATGATGAAAAAGAGGAGTGGAGTTGGAAATGTTGATGAAAACAGGAATCAACTGCCTGTGATTGAGCGAGTACCTGTAGTAGTAGCAGCACCAGAGTCGATGACAATGGATGGGGTGCAAGCCATGATTCGGGCTATGTTAGCCGAACAAAGGGAAGAAATGCGACATATATTGCATGATAATAGGGACAAACCTATCATGCCCATTGGGCAACCCAAGCTGATTCCCAAGCAATCGGAGGAAGGGAACAATAGTCGCATTGTGAGTCAAGTTGGGACTCAAGGAGAACGTAGGAAAGACCAGGATGGACGGAATAATGGATTGGGATGCAAGTACAAGGACATTTTCACTTGCAACCCATCGACCTTCACTAGAAAGGAGGATCAAATCGGAGTCATGGATTGGATATCGGAAATGGAGCTAGCCTTCATGACATGTGGTTGCAAAGGCAAGTCGCAAACCACATTCGCAGTGCGCCAGTTCAGGGCGCGGAGCCGTTCGCTGGTGGAACACTCTAGGGAAGACTCTAAGCCCTAATTGATATGGGCAGAGTTCTTGGTGCAGTTCAAGCACGAGTACTACTCGGACGGAAATCTACTGGAGTTGGAGAACAAGTTTCTGACTTTGACAAAGGGCAGCATGTGTGTTGATGATTATACAAACACCTTTACAAACAAGATGGAGTTTGCTTTGCGCATCGTTCCAGATGAGCTGACAAAAGTAGACCGATACGCAAAAGGACTCCCATGGGAGTATGTTGTGCCAGTACGGCAGGCACCTACTCTAGAGGCAACTATTTGGGCTGCCAAGTCTGTTGAAGACATGATCAAGGGAACAACCGCCAGCAAGGTTGAAGTTGGCGAGAAGAGAAAGTTTGAAGGAACCTCAGGTTCCAGTAAGAAAAACAAATTTTCGAAGTCTGATTCAAAAAAGTTTGGAGGAGGAAAAAGGAGGCGAAGCAAAATAGTGTAAGAAGTGCAAGAAGAAGCACTCGGGGAAATGTGGCGAGGTTGTGACCTGCTACATGTGTGGGAAGATGGGGCATTACACCAATGAATATACGTCTAATAAGAGAGTGTGTTTTGAGTGTGGTGAGGAGGGGCACATCTCGAGAGATTATCTGAAGAAGAAGGAGGCGGCAAAACCCAACAATCCGCCAAAGCTGAAGGCAAGAGCATTCCAAATGACACTAGAAGCTGCTAAAGATGAACTTAATGTCACTTCAGGTACCTTTCTCGTAAACAAATTGTCTGCCCAAATTTTATTTGATTCTGGAGTCAACTACTCCTTTATTTCGCATGAATTTGGTAGAAAACTAGCTTTGCCTGTTGATAGACTAGATAATGCTTTATTAATCGAAGTTGCTAGTGGCAAGTTTGTACCTGTTAGCCATCGTATAATAAACATCTTAATTGATCTGAATGGGAATAAGTTCCACGAGGAATAATTGCCTATCGAACTTAACGGTTTCGACATCGTGTTAGGAATGGATTGGCTTAGCACCAATAATGTCGAGATATTTTGCAAGATCAAGATAGTAAAAGTAAACCCGCTAGGGAAAGAGTCTTTTATGGTGTATGGGGACAAACACAGAGTAAATTCTAGAATCATTTCGCTAATGAAAGCCAGAAAGTGTTTGGCCAAAGGATGTGCATTATATTTGGCATTCGTGATTGATGCTAAGAAGGAGAAAAAGGAAATGCAGAGCATTGCTGTCGTATGTGAGTATCCGGAAGTATTTCTGGAAGATCTTCCCGGATTACCGCCTGATCGACAAGTAGAATTTCATATAGACTTGTTACCAGGGATGACGCCTATAGCAAAAGCACCTTACCGATTAGCACCGACGGAGATGAAGGAGCTGATGATGCAACTTCAGGAGTTATTGGACAAAGGTTTCATAAGACCTAGTTCATCACCCTGGGGAGCTCTGGTGTTATTCTTGAAGAAGAAAGATGGAACTACGAGAATGTGCATCGATTACAGAGAGCTGAACAAGGCAACAATAAATAATAGATATTCGTTCCCGAGGATTGCTGATCTGTTTGATCAACTTCAAGGTTCGAGCTATTTTAAAAGATCAACCTAAGGTTAGGATATCATCAGCTGAAGGTAAGAGAGCAGGATATAGAGAAGACTGCGTTCAGAACACGATATGGACACTACGAGTTCTTAGTGATGTCGTTTGGACTAACCAATGCTCCAGCAGCATTCATAGATTTGATGAATAGGGTTTGTAATCCGTTCCTCGATAAATTTGTGATAGTGTTCATAGATGCCATTCTGATTTACTCGAAAAGCCAAGAGGAGCATGGCAGACACTTGCGAGAAGTGTGAGAAGTCTTGAAGAAGGAGAAGTTGTATGCAAAGTTCTCCAAATGTGATTTTTGGATTCGAGAAGTCAAATTCTTGGGTCACGTGGTCAACCAAGAAGGGATAATGGTTGATCCAGCAAAGATTGAAGCTGTGACGAAGTGGGAACAACCAAAAAGTCCCACGGAGATCTGAAGCTTTTCAGGATTAGCCAGATATTACCGAAGGTTTATCCAAGGCTTTTCTTCGATCGCTAGTCCATTAACAACTTTGACCCACAAAGGAGTTGCTTATGCTTGGAGTGATAAGCATAGAGAAGCATTCGAGTTGCTAAAGAAGAAGCTATGTGAGGCACCGATTTTATCTCTACCCGATGGAGTTGAAGACTTTGCCGTTTATAGCGATGCGTTTGGTGTTGGTTTGGGTTGTGTTTTGACCCAAAGAGAAAAGGTGATAGCATATGCGTCTCAAAAACTAAAGGAGCATGAAAAGAACTACCCCACTCATGATTTGGAGTTGGCAGCGGTAGTTGTCGCTCTGAAAATATGGAGGCATTACCACTATGGCACGAAGTGCAAACTTTTCACTGCTAATAAGAGTCTCCAATATCTCTTTAATCAGAAGGAATTGAATATGAGGCAACGACATTGGCTAGAGTTACTTAAGGACTATGACTGTGAGATACTTTACCACCCCGATAAAGCAAATGTTGTTGCTGATGCTCTCAGTCTGAAAGTCAATCTTGAAAGAAAAAGGACAAGAGCGTTGAGAATATAAGTTGTCTCGACCATTGTGGAAAGTATAAAGAAAGCTCAAGAGGAAGCTTCTGAAAAGAATGATCGAAAGGAGGAACATTTGGGCAAAACGTTGGTGTTCGGTATACACAGTCATGGGCTTAAGGTGTTCCAAGATCGGATTTGGATACTTCAGACAAGAGGAGTCAGAGATCTTCTGATTGAAGAAGCTCACAAAACCATCTAATCAATTCATCCCAGTAGCACTAAAATGTATAGGGACCTGAAACCCTGTTACCGGTGGCCGACGATGAAGCTTGACTTTGCAAAGTACGTGGCGGAGTGTGTGACATGTGCAAGAGTCAAGGCACAACATCAGAATACATACATGAGTTTAGAACCTTTACCTGTGCCTATGGGTAAATGGGAAGACATTGTTGTGGATTTTGTCACTAAACTACCCAGAACAAAGAGTCATCACGACATGATTTGGGTGGTCGTTGATCGCTTCACTAAGAGTGCGTATTTCATAGCAGCCAATGAGAAATGGTCTATGGATAAGCTGGCGAATTCGTACGTGAAGGATATTGTGAGGCTTCACGGCGTCCCGTTAACGGTTGTATCATATCGTGACAGCCGTTTCACCTCAATATTTTGGAAAAGTCTACAAGAGGAATTGGGCACCAAGTTGTGTTTGAGTACAACTTACCATCCACAGACTGATGGTCAGAGCGAACGGACGATACAAAACGCTTGAAGATATGCTGAGAGCATGTACCCTGGAATTCCAAGGTAACTGGGACGAACATTTACCTTTGGTAGAATTTTCCTACAATAATAGTTTCCACTCGAGCATTAAGATGACACCTTATCAAGCTTTGTATGGACATAAGTGTTGTACGCCGTCTTGTTGGCTTGAGGTTGGGGAAAAGCAGTTTATGGGACCGGAGATAGTCCATCAAACTGCTGAAAAGTTGAAAATAATTAGGGAGAAAATGTTAGCAGCTCAGGATCGTCAAAAGAGTTATGCTGACAACAAGCAAAGACCGATGACTTTTCAAGTTGGAGATTCGGTTTTGCTTAAAGTCTCGTTATGGAAGGGACTTATAAGATTTGGTAAAAGGGGAAATTTTAGTCCAAGGTTTATTAGAAAATTTAAAGTTCTTCAAAGGATTGGGAACCAAGCTTACAAGCTAGAATTACACATAGAACTGAATGGAATTCATAACAGCTTCCATGTGTGTTATTTGAGGAAGTTCACGGGAGAAGTTCCTGACATGATTCCACTTTCGGAGTTGAGAATCGATGAGAACAAAAGGTTGATTGAAGAACCAGAGGCAATAGTTGACCGAAAGACTAAGAAGTTGCGACGCAAGAAGGTCGAGTTAGTGCTTGTCCGATGGAAACATACGAATGGGCCAAATCTCACCTGGGAGACGGAGAGTGACATAATGAGTCGCTATCCGCATTTGTTTGTTGATGTGTGATTCTGGGGACGGAATCATTCTAAGGTGGAGACAATTGTAACGCCCGTGTTTCCAGGCTAGGCATTAATGATGATATGAAAGTCTAGGTTGACCTTTGTAACCCATTTTGAAATAATAAGAATGTATTATTTGAGTATTATGTGTTTTATGCTTAATTACTTAATTGTGTGGCATAGATGAATTAAGATTAAAAATAAGCATGAAAATGAAATGTTAGATAAACCCAATACTGATACACAAAAATGCAGTGGTCGTGACGAGGTTTCTGAATATATAAAGAATGCCGAAATCCGAGTTATAACGAAGAAGTTTTGATCTGTCGAAGTTTCGTGACAGAACCGGTAGGACACTATATGACGTAAAATACGAATTTGTTTTGGGAACAAATTCTGCAACTCTTTTAAATCAATGGATTTACTCTAAAATTATTTTAAAAGCATAAATGAAACCAGTCTTTTCTGTTCGTGATTTTGGGGATGTCACATTATCTGAAGCAGAGTCAAACTTTTGATTCTTCTTTCTTTCAGGTAGCTTGGGCAACTTCGCTTCCAATGTCCCTTTTCTTCACACTGAGAACATATAAACTCTTTGGGAATGGTACACATGCTATTCCAGAATTAGACTTTCTCTTTACCTTCCTGTCAACCGGGTTAACCAAGGCCGATACCTTTCCATTGGGATGACAAAGTTTTTCTGAACTTCCAATGTCACCATTATCCATGTCCATGGAAGGTTTGAGAAATAGACCTTCCATCCATATTTGCTTGACTATTGCACCAAATCATTTATGATTCAATAGCAATAAGCAAATAAGAAAGATCCATTAGGGTCATGTCGTGCTCTGTCAGATAGTAGTCTTTCTATATGACTCAGGAAGTGACTGAAAGACCCAGTCAATAGCCATCTTCCTTGGGACAATGATACTCGACATTCTCAACCAATCACTGTGTGACTTCAGTTCTAAGACATGAGTGCACACAGAACTTCCAATTTTATGTTTTATTGTGAGTAGGGATTGAGTGATCTTGAACTTTTCAAGTCCTTAAAATTGTGGGTCAAGGAGAATAATTGAAGGTGAGGAGGAAGAGAAGTATGACTTCCATGAGCCAAACTCGGGAAGTCATATTCATTAGGAAAGCTTGATTTGGGAAGATCATTGTTGTCTAAACCAGACATCAACAATGGGAGAAATTAAAGTAAAGTTGATTTAAGTCCTTAATATAACACCCAATATGAAATATTAAGGCTGGGACCCAACAAACTATTTTATAACTTGGAAGAGAGATGTCGTAATCCAAGCTATAAAATATTTGAAGGTAAGTGAATGACGATTCACCAATTTCCACCAAGATTAACGAAATGTATTATTTGGTTTTAATTGGTTTTGAAACTCCTAGATTCTTTTGAGATTCATTGAACTTTTCAATGGCATGTTTCAATCTCGAGTGTGCCCTTCAGGTTTTGTGACTGGGATGCCGAGGATCACAAAACAAGGTGTGAAGTAACCATGCAAATATACTTGGTACCCTTAATATTTACCCCTCAATCGATGTGTTGGTTAACCACACACGCTCCACCGATACTATGATAAACATTAAGTTATCCTTTGCCTACCTTGTTAAGTCCAGGTTAGTGTACCGGTTAACCACACACGCTCCACTAACGACTTAAACAAAGTGCAAAGTGTAATTTCATGGATTAACACCTTATTCACATTTTCCTAAGTAACTAAGATTGGGAATTTATAGGTGTTTAGTTACTTAGTATTTATCATTATACTTATAATGAAGGGAGAATTATAGTCCTTGTCCTACCTGTTCGGCTAACGACGCTCCACCGGTCAAGGAAGCGGTGGGTGAGAGTGGACACCCATTAAACTGCCATTTTATAGGCAATAACGTTATACCCCCCTTATAGACCGGCTTCGTGAATGAGGCCTACTAATGGTAAGACGACTTGCTCTTATACATATATAAATGTTATTAAACTTATAATATTATAAAGTATAAGGGTTGAATTTTAACTTTTAAAATTCTAGGGATTGGAACTAAAGTTTTAATTATGACTTTACATGTTCCAAAACTTGAGGACAAGTTTTGTAAACTTTCAAAACTTTTCATTTCTCTTAACTTATGAGTTAATGGCTTATTAAAATGAGTGACTTTTCATCTTATGTAACCATTGTGTTCTTTTAATGGATTTAATGACTTGTGAATTTCAGTTATCCATAACTTGAGGACAAGTTACGGACTCCATTAAAAACACATAATGATCAAGAATTAAACTACCAAGAAGGTCACAAATAATTCATATGATCATCTAAGCTCATTAGTTCAAGAACATGCATATCAACAATTTCAAGAATCATAAAATTAACCATATAAAACTTGAAATTTTGATTACAACTCTGAAATTGGTTTACCGTAATCGTTACCACATCAATAAATAGTTTTTATAAGTCTAAAACAGTTTAAGATAATGATTATAGACCAATTCCAACACCAAAACACGAAGATATGCTGTCAGGGCGTCCAACTCGCTGAGTGCATGAACCAACTCGACGAGTTGGCTGCATTTTGCCTTGGACTCGTCGAGTCCATGAGAGAACTCGGTGAGTCCACTGTCCAGACAGCAAGATAACTTCGATTTTTCGGCAATTGCATCAAGTATATAAGAAAACAAGCCTAGGCTCTGATACCACTGTTGGGTTTTGAGCATTTTAACACTCCTATGGTGTACATGCAACCCTATAAACCTTGGATCTATGTTTTCTCTATTATACATGCAAATATTAAATATTCCAAGGTTTCATCCTAACTATCATATTATGTAGCACCTATACTACAAAGTTCTAGTTAGATGACATACCTTTTGATGTAGCTTGATGTCTTCAAGCTTTAAGAGCTTAGCCCCAATAGTGTGGAAGCCTCAAGTGGAATCACAAATCACCAAAACACCTTGGAAGACCTTGAGAGAATATGTATGCACATTAAAATCGGCCCACTCTTATGTCCTCTTACACTAGTGCTATTTCTTGTGCCAAAGGCCTCTTTATATAGTATGGAGGATTAGGGTTACATCAATGTAAACCCTAAAACCCATGACCTTTTATTTCATAGGATCCATGAGTTAAAACTCCATGGACTATCCATGATAGCTTAGCCCAACCTAAATGAAGTTGGCGCATTCCATATATATATATATATATATATATATATATATATATATATATATATATATATAAGAGTCCATATATAATTAGTTCCTTTTGATCACTTAATTAATTCTAAATTAGTTCTTGATCAATACTAATTAAATAATATGATTCCATATTAATATATTAGAACTTATAATATAATAATATAAATCATAAATATACTATTCTCAAAAGACTAACCATATAAATTATGTCGGTGAAGTGCAACCCAAATGGACCATGCCGAGTCGGGTCAAGTACATACCAAATATAGTTATAGACTTAGACATTAATCCAACAGTTGACCAATTACCCATATGTCATCCATGGGTGATACTATGACACCATAAGCAACTATCATATATATTGACATGACTGGTACGTCTTTTGTAAATAAATTTTGGTTTAAACGTAAAAGCATAAATATGAATAGTTTATTAATGTTTAATCCTTGTTTATAATTTTAAATTAAAATTATACTATGAAGACCTCGTTAGTGTATGTTCGTTATTGACGTTAGCTAGATATATATTCCTTATCTATCAATCTGGAACTACTTTAATAAATTTGAATTACCAAATATTTTGCGGTAATTAGCATAGTTTAAATTTTTTATTAGAGGAGGTTCAAAATATTTCACACTTCCTTTCCCTCCAACCTACACACGTTTAGGCTGCATATTAGGGTAAGTTTACTGTTTAGAAATAGGGTTTACATTTTCTATAATCATCTCCGGCTGCTAATTGATCGAAATCCTTGTTCATTATACGTTTGTGCACATACTTTGGCGATATAGGTTGTCACTCGTCTAAAATTAATTTTTATTTAATTTACTATTATTGTGATGATCATTTATTGTTCTTTGATCATCTTCATGTATATTATCATCTTAAATTACAGGTAAATTGGTTTTGATTGTATTCAATACTTTACATGCATAGTAATGCCTTCATATATAATTTATTTTTTATTTTTTGTTTCTCTCTTCTCATCAGTAGTTTATCATCTTTAATACATTGGTATTGAATATAGTTTTTTGTTAATTTTTAAGCAATAAATATGTCGAACTCGAAAGCAAAAGGAGCATCCGGTGTGAAGCCAACTAAATTCATTGCACCATAGGTTATGAAATGTAATAGGATTTCAGCTGCAAAATTAATGATAAACAGACAATTACAAGATGAAGAAATCGACTACCCAATACCAACAACCACATCCAAAGCACCTATAGCATCTACCAACAAAACCTCTAAACCTATATCGTTAACATCAACCATAACTACGACTTCCTCGGCATCACTTACAACATCCACACCGTCCTTATAAAATACATCTAAAACTTTGGAAACTGGAACAATACAAGCCTCAACACTTACATCAATAACCAAAACTTTAGCACCTACATCATCTAAACCATCCTCAACACCGACACCCACTACTACATCATCAACACCTATATCTGCTACCACAACCTCAAAACCAACATCTACACTACCAACCTCCACAACTATAGTAACTACCACACCCTCCTTAAGTAAAGGAACTACCACATCCTCAACATATACATCTATCCCAACACCTACTACAAAATATACCCCATCAACAACACCTATCCCAGAATCTACCCCATCACCAACACAACCAAACATGAATGGATCTGTAGTGGAAAGTCTAGAAGGTGAAAACAATTCCTCTAAAGATTGTGGACCAGATGGACATTTAAATGTTCAAGTTTGGAAAAAAAAACGTGAGTTATCAATCAAATCTTAATTACAACTTTTTCTATGTATAACCTTTTGGTTTACACATGCATATCACTTCATAACTTAACATATCACATGATTAATTACTTGCAGGCTAATGCCACCAGGCCCTTGTGCACACTTTATTAGTTAGTTCATTTTACAAAGAGTAGATCCAGAAGGGTACACTTGGGGGAAAGTAAGCAAAGAAATGCGCAAATTATATTGGGAGGAGTTTCAGGTAATTAACTATATGTGATAAATTGTTGTTTGGTAAACATTTACACCTGAAATTATGTTTATATTGTTAATGTGTAGAAAAAATGTTGTTGGGATAAAACAATAGACTCGCAGGCGAGGCAAGCATGGGCAAGGAAAGCGGCACAAAGTTATGGTCAATATCTCTTCAACATGCGGAGACCAAAAAGAAACAAACATGACTTTGAACTAGCTATATTCCACAGGAAGCCTAGAACTTCTGACATTTAAAATGGAATACAGAAGAATACAAGCTAACATCTGAGCAGAACAAGAAAAATATGCGTCGTTAACGGTGTGGCTGATGGAGTAGCAAAACCTACACATAACGTTGGATCTGCAAGTCATTTGAAGATAACTTCTGATTTGGTAATTTTTTTAATGCTACATCGTGTCAATGTTTATATATGTTTATCTATATATTTGACATTTTATATGGCATTTATGTAGAGGAGGAAATTAGGACGTGATCCGCCCTATAGTGAATTGTTCCTGTATATACACATGAAGAATCATTATGGAGTCACTTTCACAAATGAAAAAGATAGACACATTCATGTAATATTCATTTCAGTGTTAAACTTTTATATTGTAGCTACTCCATAATATCATTCATAAATTTCATATCTTTTAACTTATAATATTTTTATTTTGTAGGCGGTCTATACAGAAAAACAGGAAGAGTTGGAAGCTGAAGGTGTTGAATTTGAGGAGGACAAGCTATTTTATGTTATTATTGGTGGTCATGATAAAAAAAAAGACTTTATGGATTAGGCTCTTTTGTAAAGGTGGTTCCCAATAGGAATGGTAAAACGGATGTATCTTACATTCCGGAAAATAGTAATGAAATAAAAGAAATGAGGGAGCTTGTTGCTAAACAAAAACAACAAACAAAGAGCTTAATGAATTGATGGACGCCCAACAAGATGAAAACAAAGCAAGGATCGGACATATTGAAAAACAACTTCAAACAACATTGGATCTTATTAATGTCTTTACAAAACAACAACAGTAGTAGGTTGATATATGTTTATTGCAGATTATGTATTTTAGAGTAGCAACTTTCTTCTTTCCATGTAATAAATAATTATTGTATTATTTTATGATATAATGGTTTTGATTTTTTTTTTGATTTTTTTGGTTTTTCATATATTACTACAAAATAATTTGGATATAATTTATAAATCAATTATCCATCAGTCCATATGGAATCTGGTATATAATATACACCACTAAAATTGCTAGGGATTCATGACCATGGAATTTTCTAGGAAGTCATCAAACGAAATTTGCTAGGGATGCATGACCACGAAATTTGGTAGGAAATCATTAAACGAAATTTGCTAGGGACGAAATTTGCTACAGAATCACCGCCACAAAATTTACTAGAGAATGACCACCATGGAATTTACTAGGGAATCACCACCTCAGAATTTGCTAGGGATTCATCACCATGAAATTATAGGGAATCACCACCACGGAATTTGCTAGGGATTCATCACCACAGAATTTGCTAGGGAATCACCACCACGAAATTTGCTATGGAATCACCACCATAGAATTTATGATGGAATAACTACCACGAATTGTGCGATGGAATCCTACTACGGAATACACGATGGAATACCACCTTCCACGGATTTCATTTCGTAGTCACATTTGTGATGGAATTATCGTTTCCGTTGCAAGCCCTCGCTATGGCGTTTTTAGGAACGGAAATAGGTCCTTGCAAATTCCGTAGCTAATCGTCATTTGCAATGGAAATTCAGCTCTTCACAACAGATTCCTTTTGTAGCAAAAACACGTTTTTCTTGTAGTGTTGGTTGACAATGTACCAGGTCGAAAGATAGTTGGATGCAAATGGATCTTCAAGAAGAAGACCGACATAGAAGGAAAGGTGCACACCTTCAAGGCTCTACCAGTTACAAAAGGCTTTACTCATACCCCTAGGGTTGATTATGATGAGACCTTCTTACCGGTGGCCAAGATTAAATCTATTAGGGTTATGTTAGCCATAGCTGCATTACATGTCTATGAAGGCAGATGGATGTCAAAACCTCTTTCCTTAATGGAAAGTTGGATGAGGATGTTTACATCAGTCAGATATAGGGTTCTATGGACGCTAAATACCTAAATAGAGTGTGTAATCTTGATAAATAAATATATGGATTGAAACAAGCTTCTCGCCGATGGAATATTTGTTTTGACGAAAAGTTTAAAGAGTTTGGCTTCTCTAGACATGAAGATGAGTCTTGTGTATATGTCAAAGCTAATGGGAGTATAGTGACTTTCCTAGTATTGTATGTTGGTAACATACTACTTATAAGAAATGATGTTCCAACCTTGCAGGAAGTTAAGTCTTAGATTGGAAAGTGTTTCGCTATGAAGGATTTGGGAGAGTCTACTTATATTCTAGGAATAAGGATTTTGAGAAATAGGAGTAGAAGACTAATTGGACTTAGTCAAAATACATATTTGGATAAGGTGCTAAAGTGTTTTAGAATGGAGAATTCAAAGAAAGGGGAGTTACCTATCCAAAGTAATAACAAGCTAGGTAAGACTCGGAGTCCGTGTACCGATGCTGAGATAGCGGAAATGAGTCGAGTCCCACATGCTTCCGCTGTTGGATCGATCATGTATGCTATGACATGTACTCACCCTGACGTGGCTTTTTCTTTAAGCATGGTTAGTCGATATCAAGGAAATCCGGGTAAAGCTCATTGGATGGCGGTTAAGAACATACTTAAGTATCTGTGAAGAACTAAGAATTGGGTCCTTGTGCTTGGTGGCAGTGATGACTTACGAGTTACATGGTACAGTGACGCCAACTTTCAGACAGACAGGGACAACTTCCATCTCAGTCAGGCTGGGTGTTTAACCTTAATGGAGGAGCAGTAACTTGGAAAAGTTATAAGCAGGAGACCGTGGCTGATTCTACTTGAAAATTAGAGTATATTGCCACGAGGGAAGCATCAAAGGAGGCTATGTGGTTGAAGAACTTCATTAGAGATCTTGGATTAGTGCCAGCCATTGAATAGTCGATGGAAATTTTCTGCGATAATGAAGGAGCGGTTGCCTTGACCAAGGAACCAAGAGATCATGGTAGATCTAGACATATCGACAGGAAATATCACTTTATTAGACATCATGTAGAAGAAGGAAGCCTGATGGTTAAGATGGTATCATCAAAAGAGATTCCTGACAATCTCCTCACAAAGGGTCTGAGTAGGATTAAGCGTGTTCAGCATACAATCAACATTGGTCTGAAGGATGATATTAGTTTTAATGATTAGATAGTTATTTAAAAACTTGTAAAAAATAAATGTAATTGACATTTGATGATAAAATAATAGGCATTTATTTATGAATATCGTTTACTATTTGTCAATTGGATTGTAGATTGTCAATTGTTTATCTTTGTGTTTCTTTCGCATGTTTTACTTCCTAGATAACTGGATTATTCAAAACATCCACAGTCGATCATACTTTGGAAGTATGTAGTAAATTAATACTGTCATGAATTGAATTGTAGATTGTCTAAGTGTTTAGAGATAGCAATGGTTTGCTACAATATTCATGAGTACTTCTGAAATAGGGATTTAAGTATTGGGTTAAACCCAGGCTCATTAAATTACCTCATGGAATTTATCATGAGTAATTCTGGGACGATAATATTGTATAATATTTAAACCGAGATATATGAGTTGTTATTTACGAGTTGGTTGTGCATTGATAATGTGTAAACGCATCAGTAACTTGGTGTTATAAAACGTATTGTTGTGCATCATTTGATGAGTAAATAGTACAAGCATATGAGTCAAAGTTGATTTGTTTCTTTTCCCTAAGGGGGAAAAGTGATATCTTGGGCCCCCAATGATTTGGTTTTGACTTATGTGACGGGCCCGATCAGGACTGAATTGATGTGATCGATTATGTTCATTGTCATTACAAATCAGAAATTCGGAAACAAACTGCTGGACAATGAGAATGATTTTGTTCCATGTCTTTTTTTCACATGATATCTTGCAGAATGGAGGATTATATGATCCCTTATCTTAGGACATGCAACTGACTAGGTCAGAGTTTGATAAAAGGCTATGAGAGTTACGATTGCTTATCGGTTTTTGATGTCATACTTGCAATTACAGTTATTAGACTTATTCAAGTGGGAGACTATTGGATTAGGTGTGTAATCCCATAACTATAACTGGTATCTACTTGAATTGATAGTTGCATGGTCCTTTTGGGTTTCCTTCACACGTGCAACTACATAGGATAATTAATTGAGGAGGAAGAAGAATTTATTAATTGATTAATAAATTGGAATTAATGATTTATTAATATGTTACGGAAATAATATATTAATTAGTAATCATAATATTAATTAATATTTAATCAAAAATTAATTTGGAATTGATTTTCGGATTAAAGGAATTAATTAATAGTGTAGGGATTAAAAGTGCAATTTTTCAATGGTTAAGCAAAAGGGTCCAAATCTTTCCTAGGGAATGGTGGACGGTTTTGTGATGATATATGTAAGATTATTCTAGAGTTTCTAAAATATCTTATCATATATAATTATATGGATAATTAAAGGAGGTGGAATATTACCATATTTGAAATTAGGGTTAATCCACAACATCCTTGGTGCACTATAAAGAACCCTTAGGGCTATGATTTTCAGCCACTCTCTTTGATAGAAGCTAGAGCCAAAAATTCACCTCCTCCTCTCTCATATGATCCTCTTGCATTGTGTGTTTGTGAGCCATTAGAGGTGTTACATTTGTGACATTAAGTTCTCAAGCTTTAAGATCTATAAGGGATTCATTGTTATTACAATATAACAATCAAGGTATGTAACCTAACCCTAGTTTTATGTGAATTTCGAAAATAGTATGCCTTTCCTAGGGTTTCTTCTTTTGTGTTTACGTTTACATGTTCAATTAGAGAAAACCTAGATCCAAAGCATTAGGGTTGCATGCACACTTAGGAATTGTTCTTTTTCTCAAAACACATCATCTATTTCAACCCGAGTCTATTTTACCCCCTGAGTCTATTTCAACTCATGTGTCAGCACAAGGCTATACCGAATCTATTTCACCCCGGGTCTATTTCGATTCTATTTCAACTCATATGTCAGCACAAGGCTGTAACAGGTCTATTTCACCCCACATACACATAGAATACAAACACACATGCATACAACACATACAAAAGCAGTCACAAAGACCACCAGCACATAACACATCCTAGTGTCCTACAATATCGAGAGCAAACTCACCTCAGTCTGCTATCAGTTAAACAAATGATCGGGCCGCTGAACTAGAAAGTTCCCGCGCTAACCAATAAAATAAAACCCCAATTAATAATTTGTCCATCAACCATATATAGGAATCTAGCTCATTTGTCCAACACCCTAGGCAAAAGACCATTTTAGCCTTTCCTCACTTGGCCCAATATCCGAGGCCCAACTTAAAGGCACTAAAAGCCCAATAGTGGCCCAACTTCCTAAAGGTTACCCCAAATCCCAATAAGGGCCCGATTCCAAAATGGCCCAAATTCTAACAACGTCTTAAGGTCTGAAAGGTTAATGGCCCAATAAGACCCAAAACCCTAATAGTCTAAAGGTGGCCCAAACCGCAAAAACCCATTACCAGGCCTGGTACATTGCGTGTACTAGGAGTACGCCCAATGTACTAGGTGTCTTGCCTGATCACGAAATCTAATGCATACGCACAACATACGCACCCCTTTAAGCACTTTTCCATTAAGCACTTAATGCTCACAATCAGGTGTCCAAAC
Organism: Lactuca sativa; assembly: GCF_002870075.4. Taxonomy (NCBI): domain Eukaryota; kingdom Viridiplantae; phylum Streptophyta; class Magnoliopsida; order Asterales; family Asteraceae; genus Lactuca; species Lactuca sativa. Next base: position 56,296,657 of record NC_056624.2, read on the forward strand.
TTTAGACCCAATTCTTGTGGAATGTCTTAATCCATAAAGTCACTAACTTGGAGTATTTGCATGGCTCAAATGAATCCAAAACCTAAATTTAGCAGTCTACTTTCACCGAATGGATATAAACGCATGCATGGTTGATCCACAACCATGAAGATGCTAACTTTATGGACTAGAGGTCTTAGAAACATCAAGAGAAGCAAATCCTAACTTCTAGAGTGGAAGAAAACCCATTAGATCTCGTTTGAAGGACTAAAAGTGGACAAAAGTCCATAATGACTAGATCTAAGCATACAATGAGCAAGTTCCAAGCTTTATACCTCAATAAAGCTAGAAATGGTGAGCGGAATCTGGGTCTACAAGCTCCCTTTTGATCAAAGCTCCTTCTTCAAGGCTCTTCTTCCTCAAGCTCACCAACACACACTAACACACAAACAAAGTGAGTCAAATATTCTCTAGAGGGGCTAGGATTTCGAAATGGGTGATAATGTTGTCTACATAGGGTCCAAACCCTAAAATTTAGGGTTTGTCCCTTGGATGCTTACTCCTTTTCTGAAAATGGCAATAATGTCCCCTACGGACTAAATTTGCAAAGTATTTATACACCAAAGGTTAAAAATGATAAATATCTTGAATCCAATCTTACAATTCTCCCCACTTGAATCAGACTTCGTCCTCGAAGTCCACTGTCGCAAATAAATCTGGGTAATGCTCCCTCATCCTGTCCTCAAGCTCCCATGTCTATTCAGAACCCTTTCGGTATTGCCAATGCACCTTCACCAATCCCACAACCTTGTTCCTTAAGGTTTTTATCTTTCGGTCAATGATCGCCATCGGTCTCTCAATGTAATTCAGGCGGTCATCACCTGAATATCCTCCAATGAAACCACTATAAAATCATCAACCAAATACTTCCACAATTGAGAGACATGGAAAGTTTTGTGAATCTGACTGAGCTCCTCCAGCAGATCCAAACGATACGCCACCCAATATGTATCAATTGACAAATTTGGTCAACTATTGACTATCATTTACCATAAGGGTTGCTATAATCTAGAGCAAATGTACGATACGCTAATGTTTATTAGATAAGTTTAAATGGTATTACATTTAATTGCTCAAAATTTATGTATTATGAACCGAAAGAGTTATGATTTTTCATCTGAGTTCATTTTAAATGTTAATTTACAATCGAGAATCAGTGGCATGAAAACCATAGATTGTACCAGATTGAGCGTGAAACCTGAAAATTTTGACTTCGACATGGTTTCTACTATTCGTAATTCATGCCGAAAATGATTTGGAAATCATATTCGGTGGTTGCGAATCTTAACGATAAAATAGTTCAATATGTCAAAAATCATGTACATTATATACATATATGTGTGAATAGCATATTTTTCAAACAATATAATATGTAGTGGCTAAAGTTCTTACAAAATCCATATTACATATAACAAATAGACAATTATGTTAAACACAATGTGTATATGTTAAGTAACTAAAAGCCCAATAAACACAATATATATATATATATATATATATATATATATATATATATATATGTGTATATATATATGTATATATATATATATGTATGTATATATATATATATGTATGTATGTATGTATGTATGTTATGTATCATTCCAAATACACACATAAATACACATACTTATATGACTAAGGAAACTATTAATACCTATGAAGACTAATAGCAATTCAGCCAAATACATAACTAGATACATATATGGTACCAGTTTTCTCAATCACCGAAACACCTATATCATATCATACTATATTACAAGCGAAACATTTTTCCTTTCACCACATTCATTTGAAACTCCCATGTATTTTTTCTTTCACCACATTTATTTGAAACTCCAATGAGTTTTCAATTTCTTTCTAATAATAACTATAAGTTGGTTAATAAGGTTAAATGAATATCAAATCTAAAGTCTGATCATATATAAACTAAATTTCAATATTAAAATAATATATTTATTTCTACTGATAAAGTTATGTTTTTAACTTTTAACATATTATACGTAATTTCAAGGTTGCAGAACTCGTTACTCCGCACCTGTTCGGCCGACTACCGAGTAGCGAGTACCCGGGAGTACTCGGGTGTATGGGGGGTACTCGGATTCGCTAATTTATGTAGAAATATCTTTAGGGAAATCATGTATGTCAAAATCATTAGTTAAAATCATAAGTTGAGTGAAATATATAACAAAATTAGATACATGTGAATACAAAAAAGCTAAAAAACACATAATGGTCTCACTTCGTGAATAATTACGAAAAATTTAAGATATATATGTAGTAATAATCACATGTGTGTGTGTGTTAAGTAATAAATCATTAAGTATATTATACATATTAATCATCGAGTTGACTGTGTTTTACAACACTACTCAGATCAGTAAAGGGGTCGATCTGGGAGTACTCGGGATTCCGTAACTCGCCTCGGCAAGGGGTCGGGTAGCGAGTACTCGGAGGAGTAATCGGCCAACTCGGCAAGAACACTGCTTAATTTATTAGTTTTAATATATTGTTGGATGTAAACCATTATCATTGTAAAGATATAATTTTGGAACATTATGAATAAAATATTTAAATTATTAATTTGAATATAACATTACAAGGTCAACTTAAATATAAATTTTAGTTTAACTTAAAGTATTTTTCCCTTCACCACATTCATTTGAAACTCTCATGCATTTTTTGTTTCACCACATTCATTTGAAACTCTCATGACTTTTATATTTCTTTCAAATAATAATAATTATAAGTTGGTTAATAAGGTTAAATAAATATCAAATCTAAAGTAAAATCATATATAAACTAAATTTCAATATTAAAATAATATATTTACTTCTACTTATAAAGTTATGTTTTTAACATGTTATACTTAATTTATTAGTTTTAATATATTGTTGGATGTAAACCATTATCATTTTAAAGATACAATTTTGGAACAATTTATATAAAATATTTAAATTATTAATTTGAATATAACATTACTAGGTCAACTTAAATATAAATTTTAGTTTAACTTAAACAACCCAAAAAATATTTTGTAAATAGTTAAAAGTGATTAATTATAGTGTCTTTCTAATAATGATTATAAGTTGGTTGATAAGTTTAATTAAATATCAAACCTAAAGTATAATCATAAATATACTAAAATTCAATTTTAAAATAATATATTTAGTTCTACTTATAAAGTTATGTCTTTAACTTTTAACATACTATACTTAATTTAATATATTTAATATGTTGTTGTATGTAACCATTATCAGTTTAAAGCTACAACTTTTGATCAGTTTGGACCAAATACTTAAATTGTTAATTTAAATATAACATTACCATGTCAACTTAAATATAAATTTCAGTTCCACTTAAAAAACCAAAGAATATATTGTAAATAGTTAAAAGTGATAAATTATAGTTATAAATGCAAAAAACTAAATTGTAATCTCAATTTAACTAAAATATTTCCTAAAGATATTTTTATAATCGTTAAAAGTTTTCAAATAAGTAGCTTAAAATAACTAACAATAACAATAGTTAAAAATAACTCTATATAAATGAATATATTGTTACCTTTAAAATATAAAACAATATTTGATGTTTTAAATAATTATAACAATATAAATTAAAACATTAAGCAAATAAATTTTAAAAAATTAATTAACAATAACAACAACTAAAAACAGCCCCTGATCGGAATTGATAGTTGCTGCTCTTTTCGTCGGTTTACAGTTCCGTCGAAGGCTCCTTCTGTCGAAGAGGCCATCGGAGAACCAAGGAGTTGCTGCCATCGCTTCTAACCCCTTCTCCAATTGTCGAGCAAAACCACGAAGCCTCCAGCTACAGTGCCTTCTGCTAGTTTCCCTCTTACCTTCGTGTTTACTACTGCCAACGACAAGGATAAGACCCCAACGAGATCGGCGGAGATCGATGCCTCCTCCCCTCCTCGCGATCTGCGTAGCACGACCAGTACCCATCGATTGCAGCCCTTGTTCTTCTCAGCTTTCGTCCGTTCATTCCATTTTTCTCGACCAGACGAAGACTAAGAGACTTATGACCCTAAATCCCTCTTTTGTGTTAATACTACCCAAAATTAACCCCCTTGATTTTAGTAATTGGTCGAATTAGCCATTATGTGTGTTAAATTACAAAATAATCCTGAAAACATTTCAAAGTTCGAGAATTGTCGAATTGCGGTTTCTCACATCAAACTTCATGAAAATGGACCAACTTTAGACCAATCGAGATCACGCATCGAATGTGAGTTTCTACGACCCCCTTTTGCTATTTTAATATTTTGGGGTAGAATATATGTGTGTCTATTAAAGTTTGATTATTTTCTAGTTTTATATACAAAATAACATCATAATTTGTATTGGTCAAACATTTATGAAATAGCAATCTAAAAATGTGATAAATCACTATTAAATCTATTATGTTAAAGTAGATTGTTATAAGTTGATATAATTATACTTTATATGAAATATAAATATAATTATTAAGAAAAATCACAAGATTATAAGTAGATTGCTCTAATTACACAATTGGATATTATGAGTCACAAACATGATGACTTTACATGTATAAGATAAAGTATCTCATGCAAGCATGGAACGATATAATAATGACCAAAACTATTATCCGTGTATAAAATGAAACTATATTGCCATAATTGATGGAAGATTAAATTTATGAAATTATATAGTTATTAGTTAAAATTATAAGATTTAACTTTTAATATATATATATATATATATATATATATATATATATATATATATATATATATATATATATATATATATATATATATATATAAGGTTATGTAAAAATGAATTGAGAAGTTATTAATATATTTTTATATTAATTATAACAATATAACTTCATTATATTAGTTATTTATTCTTATTGCAATAAATAACATGATCGACTTCAGGACTTAAGAGTCGTTATTTACGAAATAAATACTTGTCGAGTAATGTATTTAAAAATATTCTCACATAATTTATATAAAATATGGGGAATGTAGATTTACGGTCGATCCAAACTTGGCTAAATTCAAAAATTAGCTATTATGCTAACACGACATCGAAACCATATCTAGTATCAAAAATTCTTGAAATTATAAGAATTTCAGTTACCGTTTCCCTAAACGGTGAATAATTTTACATATCTAGTGAATTTAGAATGGAAGACATAGGTTTATCATACCTATTCCATACAGGTTTATCATACCTACTCCATATAGGTTTATCATATCTATTCCATATTGGTTTATCATTCCTATTCCATATAGGTTTATCATATCTACTCCATATAGGTTTATCATACATATTCCACAGGTTTATCATACCAATTCCGAATACAAGATCCAATACGATTGAGTTTCCATTATAAACTATTACGAGTTTCGCGAAAGCTAAGATCTTAATACTTTGTAGAAACCATCCAATTCATAACTGTTAATCCGCAAAGGAACGAATAACGTTGGGTGTAAGTGTCATATTATTGATCTTATATGGTACGACGTCCGCCTGGAGTTGTTAGCTACAACTACGTTTGACGAGATGGATTTTGGCGCTGACGTTAGCATTTTTGAACATTACCACGTGTTACAACGAGGTGAATGACTTTAGTACGCCCTATTATGGTGCCGCTGCAATAATAAAATACATTGTCACGTGTTCGGTTATGATTTCATTATAAAATCCCAATTTTTTTCGTTACCGTATAAAATCGATATTGGATTTATACGGGGTTTATGTTCAATTATTCTGGTTGAAAGAAACTGTACTTAGTGGGATAGCTTGTGACTCAAATCGATAAGTGTCAATACCAAAAATTAAGTCCTATAACATTAAATTAATATCAATATATCATGACACGACTCGACAAGATTTATTAACTTACATGAAATTGGTTATTTATATAAACCATTTGTTTTTATAAGAAAACGCAATATTTACGTGGGAGGAGTTCGCCCCACCGGTTAAGTGTCGGTTTTCAAATTAAGTCAGATAATACTTAATTATTGCCACGACACGATTTTACAAAGTTCATAAATTCAAGACTTATGAGTTTTTCATATAAATGATATAAATTCTTGTATAAGGTTTCAAGAGTAAAGTTGGTTATTTTATGTTCTCACAAAGGGTAACATTTCATATTTTTATATAATTTGATATTTAAAATCTTTATATAAAAATGGATTTTGATATAAGTTTAAATTACTTATATGTATTTTCCAACTTTTGTACATTTGGATGTGAACAAATGGTACATATGAAGGAGTCCAAACACATTTTTATTACTCAATTATTTTATACTTTTGATAGAAAAGTAAATATTTATAAAAGTTGGTCAACCAACTAAATTTTATAAAACATTTTTGGTTAAAAAAAATACCTTGTGTCAAAACCTGTACAACTCACTAACAATTTTGTTGACGTATTTTAATGAATGTATTCTCAGGTTATTTAGCAGGTCGGAAGTGTTCATTCAGAAGACTCTCCGTTAGTTATATTATATATTTGTAAACGCCAGATTGTTAGGCGTGTGTCACGATTTAGTAAAAGTCATTGTCAATGTAATTTCTATTTTGGTAATAATAGAAATTATATTTGTATTGTTCAATGTATGTTTAATAACTGTGATTACTGATTTACGTCGCGCACCTCGGTGTTTCCGTTGGCGGCCGAGGGTGTGACACTGCTTACCCGGGCTAAAACCCTGAAAGGACCTATATATCTGGGGCCCAGCTTACCCCACTTCCTAAATTGGATGCCACCTTTCCAAGGTGACACCTGCAGGAGTACGATGTCCCCAACTTGGAACTCCAAAACTCTTCTGCCAGCTCTGAGTTGTTTGAAGTCTACTGCTTACCTGTTGAATCATCTCTGTCATCTTGAGTACCACCTTAGTACTCCCCATGACCCGCTGACCGACTACTCGCCAACAAATCGGGGTCCTACACTTCCTCCCATAAAGCATCTCAAAAAGAGGTCGATCAATGCTGGCGTGATAACTATTTTTATATGAAAATCCTACCAAAGGAAGACACGTATCCCAACTACTACCACAATCCAGAACACCCGTAGTGTATACTCCAAAGTTTTGATAGCCCGCTCACTCTAACCATCAGTCTGCGGGTGGAATGTTGTGTTGAAATGTAGACGAGTACCCAACTGCTTATGGAATCTCTTCTAGAACCTGGAACTAAACCGAACATCCCTATCAGAGACCACATAAACCAGCACCCCATGACATGCTACCACTTACCGAATGTAGATATCAGTTAGCTTCTCTGCTGAAATACTCTCCTGAATCGGAATGAAATGCATGCTCTTGGTCAACTTATCCAAGATGACCCAAATCAAATCCACTCTGTGCACCGGCCGTGGCAACTTCATGATGAAATCCATAGTAATCTCTTCACATTTCCAAACGGGAACTTCCAACGGCTCCATTTTGCCATGGGGTCGCTGATGCCCTGCCTTGACTTTCCTGCAAGTCGATCACCTCTCCACATACCATGCCACATCCCGCTTCATGAAAGGCCACCAATAGTCTGGTCGACGATCTCTATACATCTTTGTTGTCCCGGGATGAATAGAGAATGATGAGTTGTGCAACTCCTCCATTAATATCAGACGTACACCACCCCAATATGGAACCTACAATCTCCGGTGAAGGCCAATAATCCCCGACTATCATAATTAAAGGAAGCCACCTGACCCACTATGCGCTCACTCCTTCGGTCCTCTTCTTTCATTGCCTTGAATTGACCCTCTCGAATCTTCTCTAAAAGTGGGGTAATCATTGTCATCCTCAAACACACATCCTTGATCGAAGTCACAACCGCCTTGCGGATGAGAGCATCGACCACCACATTATCCATCCCCGGGTGATAAAGAATCTCAAAGTCATAATCTTTCACCACATCCAACCATCAATGTTGCATCATGTTCAGATTCAGATGATCCATCAAATACCTCAGGCTCTTGTGATCCGTGTAGATAGTACAACGGACCCCATAGAGGTAATTTCGCAAATTCTTGAGGGTAAACACCACATCCCCCAACTCCAAATCATGTGTGGGATAATTCACCTCATGAGGCTTCAACGGTTTCGAAGCGTAAGCAATCACATGACCCCGTTACATCAATATTGCACCCAAAACCATCGCAATAAACCACAACATCCTCAACGCCCTGCGATAGTGTTAGAATCGGCACCTCACACAATCTCTGTCTCAAGGTCTCAAAAGTTGCCTACTGCTCAGGGCCCGAACAAAACGTGATGATCTTCTTCATCAACCGAGTCAAAGGAACCACTATCTTGTTGAAATCCTGAATGAATCTCTGATAATAACCTTACAGTCCAAGGAAACTCCAAATATCAAGTGGAGACCTTAGAACTTACCACCTCATCACTGCCTCCACCTTGGCCGGATTGACCATAATACCATTCTGGTTGACAAGGTGCCCTAGAAACTACACCTCACACAACCAGAACTCACACTTGCAGAACTTCGATTACAATCTATCCTTCCTCAGAGTCTCTACTACCACCCTCAGATGCCCTTCATGCTACTCCTGGATCTTGGAATAGACCAGGATGTCATCAATAAACATAATCACAAACCGATCCAACATACGCCTGCATACGCGATTTATGAGGTCCATGAAAGTGGCTAGAGCATTTGTGAGCCTGAAGGGCATCACTACGAACTCATAAAGAAGATAACGAGTCTGGAAGGCTGTCTTTCGCATATACTCCTATTTTATCCTCATCTGATGATAACCCGAATGTAGATCAATCTTGGAAAACCAAGATGCACCCTGAAGTTGGTCAAATAAATCATCGATCCTTGGGAGTAGGTAACGGTTCTTCACTACTGTTAGTTTATTCTGCTCTGGGTAATCGATACACCTCTGATGTGACCCATCCTTCTTCTTCACAAACAAGATTGGCGCTCCCCTTGGCGGCTACTCGGCCGAATAAATCCATTGTCTAACAGCTCATGCATCTGACTAGACAACTCTTGCATATCTGGAGGAGCTAAGCGATAAGGTTCCTTGGGTATCAGAGCCGCACCGAGATCCAAGTCAATCCAAAACTCCACCTACCTCTTCGGAGGCACTCTACGAAAATCTTCCAAGAACACATTTGGATATTCCCGAACAACCTGTACATCATCCATAGTTGTCTTACCCTTCTCTCAGGGTATCCATGTCATACCCCAAAACCAAGAACCGCAGAAACGTTTTGGGGCGGAGGACGTCATGTACAGTATCACTAACAATGAAAAGTAGTAAACAAACAGCAACATCATTCATTGCATTAATAATATAATGCTAATACAAGTGTTCTGTCAAATAACTTGACTAAAGCATGTTTCAGATAGACTCTAATGAAAGAATGATAAGAGTACTTGAATAAAGAACGACACTGGAGTTAGCCGACTGTCAATATCTTTGATATTCATGACGTACAAGTTCGGGAGAATGACCTTGTAAAAGGTCTTACATCATATTCAGAGAAGATAGTCCTTGACAGCATAAAGACCTAACCAAAAGTACTTACGGTACAAGATAATTTCATAGAAAATGCCACTTCGGGCATAGACAGAGAAACGATTCCTTTTTAACAAGGAAAATAAAATAAAGCATCAACTACTGGCGACGATCATACCTCTGGTGAACTCTCAGTTCAGCCAGTTGACGTTCCACATCTAATAGGTGTCTTTCGTATACCCTCTGGCGTACGCGGAGCTCTATGACTTCGGCTCGTGATTTAGCCAGCGCTTGCATTAGGGTTTCATGTTTTCTCTCTGATCTCTCGTGATCATCTTCTAGACGAATGGTGCGAAGGGTATGCATTCTCGCATCGGCGACAACCTCAGTGATCTAATCTAGGGCTATCCTGCCTTGAATCTTATTTTGAGCCACACTACGGACCAAGATTGGCAAGATTCTGTCTGCTGAGCCCCCATTGCTCAGGTCATCAAAGCTTTGGTCACCATTAAATGGAATGGGTTGATCTTGTCATTGGCTCCATGCTTCCAAGCATTCCATCCACTCAGGCGTCGGGCCATGAAAAGTCGGACGAGGGTTAGGAATTGGAACGGGAGCTGCCTGGGGTAGGTTCTCAACCTCAGGTTCGGAGTTAGCATCATCCGAAAGGTCTTCATCATGGTGATCATTCAAAGGGATTGAATGATCTTTCTCTGGTTCTTCTTCAAAACATCCAGCAATGACCTCATTCGGAAGGTACTGGTTGCCGTGGGGATGGAGTCCAGCCATGTTATCTACGCGAGAATTGGGGTAAGAAAATAATTATTAGACGAACTATCTAGATAATTATTTCGAAAATCTTCATTAGTTACATCACTATTTGTGAAGTGTATACCAGTTATATGTAATCGAAACAGGATAGGCCTTCGAATAAGTGACCTTAACTCCAAATTCACACAAAATAGGGGTAAAGTAAAATTTTCACAGATTCTAAGTCTATAACATCCTAATTACATATAGCCTTAGTGTATCCACTTATCAACTATCAACTTAGTAATGAAGATCCTATTTTAGTTCTCAAGTGTAAAGTACTTGTCTACACTTAGGCACATGTTATGTTCTATTGTTCTCATTGTGGTAGGGTTGGTAAGATTTTTCACTTGTTGCAACCACACAACTACACTTAGGCACATGCTAGTCAACCCTCAGATAATATAGTTGATCAAGCTATATCTTCCTAGTTTTGACCATATGTCTCTAAGTCCACATGTGTTGCCCAACAATCGTAATTATTTTGTATTGTCCAAGTGACACTGATTTTAGTATGAGTGCAGGCACGTATACTTAATTAAATATTTTATTATTTAAAGTATAAAATCTTGGTTAGAGTATTTTTAATCCCTATGTATTTATAGTTAGTATATCTTTTATGGGTTGATATATTTAATTCACTATAAACAAAGCTCTGATACCAATCTGTCACACCTCAAAACCAAGAACGGCGGAAACGTTCTGGGGCGGAGGACGTCATGTACAATATCACAACAACGAAAAGTAGTAAACAAGCAACAATATCATCCATTGCATTAATAATATAATGTTAATACAAGTGTTCTATCAAATTATAATAGAAAATAAAGTATAAACAAAATGAAAGATGAGTATTGAACGAGCTCCATCTTCTCTAAACCTTGCATCGGTACCTGTCTACTGTTGACCTGAGGATACAAGTTATTTTGAAAGAGAGTATCAACTTTAAAGTTGGTGAGATCATAAGTATTAATATGTCTTAATTTGTATGTAAGTATTTGTTTGACATGTAATGAACGACTAGAAAATGTTTGGAAAGAAAGTTCGTGTAAGTATGATAATGTTTGTAAAACAACTGTAAACGTTTGAAAAACCCTAGAAATCCCTATGATTCCTACTATATTAAAAGGGAGTCTTCTACCAAGACCCAACTATTCTAAATGTAGTCTTCTACCAAGACTTAACTGTTCTAAATGTTCGTTTCTTGTAAAAGTGTGTAATTTTCCCAAGTGTAACTATCATTAACAAAATATAGTTTGTACATTAATGTTTAAGTGAAATGATCACTAAATATATGTAAAGGGTAAATTAATGTAGTACTGTAGTGTTGTATTATAGGAACTATTGCTGTACTAACTACCTTAAACCGGATTTATATTAAGGTATCATGTGATTAATTGTACCATACTATCGACTAAGTAACACGACAAATGTAGGTCGTAAAAAGGTATGACGTTTGGCACCCGCAGACCTGCGGGTCCGGCTGTAGGTAGCAGCAAGGTGTAGGATAGTCAATCCAGTATAGATCTATACGCAAACTCACGCTCTCCCTCCAAGAGACTCTGGCTACAACTCGGGCCATGACATTGAAGGCATGCTCCGATACAGTGGATCACAATTATGTTAACGTATTCATGTTTATGTAATGTATTGTTAATCGTTCTACATGTGCTAGCTGTAATGTGTGTTCTCTCTCTATCTAGCAGGTATAGTAATGTACTGTGAGTACTAGCTGTAATGTATGTTCTCTCTAACTAGCAAGTATTGACTCATGAATGAACTGACTCATTGTATGATATCGCGTTCTAGTAATAGTTCTATTATCTTCCTAAACTACCTATATGGTAGCTTACTAGTAATTTAATCGGAACGTATGAACATGGATGTATACCCTTGCTACCCAAGGGCATTGGATGAACTGGAAGGACCTTTATGACTATGTATGTACATATGATATATAACTAATATTTAAACAACCTTCAGACGGATACCGGATGTCCCACCAGACCACATCTCAAGCGCGAAAAGGAAATAGGGTGGATAGCCTTCCTAAGTCTTTTAAACATTTCTTATATAACAATACATATATAGGCATGCAATTGATAATATAAAAGCATAAAATAAGTTTTTTTAAAACTTTTGAACATAATTATTATCTAAGAAAAGATTGACTTGATGTCAATCTATAAAACGGGTTGGAAGCATGGGTTTGATAAAACAAATTAAGTATAAAGAAACATTTGTTTGAAATACAATTGTAAAAGAGTTTGAAATGAGACATACAAAGTAAAATGTACAATTTAATAAGTAGTTTTAAACATATAAAGTTTTTATGAAAAACATTTGAAGGAACTGTTTGGTAAAACGGCTAATGAGTAGCCAATCATTTGAATGTTGTTAATTAATCACAAGTGATTGATCTAATAACTAGCATGATTCTACTTGTATCCGCCCCACCATAAAGCATTTAAAAACATTTATAACATTGATTAAGGGGTATGAACTCACCTGTTGCAAGTGGATCGGAAGGAAGTGTCGGATAAGTGCTTGGTGTCAAGTGAAGACTTAGACACGCACAAAGATCCTAATTACATATGAGGACATATGTATATAAACAATTGGTCTTTCAAAAACTAATAAACAAGTCAAGACACTCAAGGACATGACAAACACTTTGTATAAGTGTTATAAGTGCTAAGGAGTGCATCTAAGTGTTGCAGGGAAAGGCTAGTATGATTGGGGTTCAAGGAACTCTCTTAAAATGAGTTTACTCCCTAAGGACCGACACCCCTTGAGTTTATGGTCGTAAACTCTTGATTTTACGGTCGTAAACTCCTAACCTTTTGACCATTTGTTGTTTTGAAGTCTTCTAAGCTATTCCAAGCATTCCTACTTCATGATTTAGCCTTAGGAAGTGTTGTGTGGCATCAAAACACTCATAAATGGAGTTTACGAACTAAGGACCATTTCTCCATGAGTTTACTACCTTAAACTCATGAGTTTACTACCTTAAACTCATGAGTTTACTACCTTAAACCCATAAGTTTGGTATTTGGCGGTTTTCAAGTCCTTAGCTCTAACATGGTAGTAGTCTAGGTTAGATTTAGACATAAGGAACAACCGTGGGACATTTATGGGACTTTTACACATCATTTGGGGTGTTTACGGTTTTGGGAGATCCCCAAACCATAAACACATAAAAATGTATGATTTTGGTTCTTTTTGTGTGATAAACTCATCAAGGATGAATCTAGACAAGTCCCTAAGGCATTGTGAAGTATCTAGGCACCCTAACACACCACTTTGGCCCTATTCTTGGTGTTTACGGTTTTGGGACCTCCCAAAACCGTGAACACCTTTAACTTGGTGTTCTTGGGACTTTTCCTTGGTATAAACATGTATATCTAGCTTTAAATGACTCTAGGATAGAAGTACTTACATTGTCGAAGCTTGAAATGAACTTATAGTCCAAGAACACTAGTGTGTGTTCTTGGTGTTTTTGGAACACTAATCAAAACACAAAAATGGATGGATTAAAGGATGTACAATCACTAGATTAAGTGATATACTAACTTGAAAGGGCTAGAAACACTTACTAGATTGAAGATTTTGAATAAAAACTTGGATGATACTTGAGAGGATGTTTTGGAGTTTACTCTTTTGGTGTTTGGGGAGTAAACACAAGAATGACTAGTCTTGGGGAGTAAACTCATGCTTATGCATGAGTTTACGATTTTTGGATGATTTTTCGACCCAAACTTAAAAGTTTGGCCGCGAACTTCTAAGACACAAGGTGTTTGCGGTTTTTAAATTTCAAAACCCGAGACGACACTTTCTTTCACCCGTTCGTTTAGAGAATAAAATTAAAATAATCAATTGAACTTATTTTTCCCAAAAACAAGTAAAAGTGAACTAGACTTATAATATGGAGTGATTGACTTTTAGGGTTTGACCGAATGAAAATTTCGAGTTGTCACATCATCCCCCTGTTAAAGGGAATTTTGTCCCGAAATTAGAATTTATGTAAGGAAGTAGGCACGAATGATCGAGTCATGAGGTGGGAAAAGATCCTAATCTATTGGTTCTCGCACTCATAAGTGTATTCGGGTCCTCGGTTGGTATCCCAACGAACCTTCACTAATTGGCGACGGCGTCGCTCCGTCCACATGACCACTCGGTTGAGGGTCACTACGGTTCTAATACGAAGGCGAGGATCTCGTTAATCTATATCTCGTCGAGTGGGCTTACGAGAGTCCTAATGGAAAGGTATGGTTTCAAGATCGAGACGTGAAGAGTAAAATGTACGTTACTGAGTTTGTGGAGTAGGTTTAGTTTGTGAGGTATAGGACCGATTCTGGTAAGAATCTCGGAGGTCCTGACTATCTTGGACTTAGATTTCCACGCTTTACGAAGCGTATTAAGCCATTCCCAGAGTGAGACTTCCTAAAGAATTTGGTCTCTCACTTGGAATTCCAAAGGTTCTTTCTCTTGCTAAACTTCCCAGTCAAGGGCCACCCCCTGCTGGGTCACAGTCGTAAAGGTTTCTCTAATTTGCGAGGAGTTCTGGATGAACTATGACAGTAGGTCTGTAAGACCTAGAATCTGGCGAATTTCTGTCGGCGGCTCTGGTGTCGACAAATTCTCAACGGTTTTGATAAATTGACAGAGTACTCAAGAATTTCCACATCACTAATAGAGTGTCTTAGGAAATTTTGACTCTTCAATTTCCAAAACTCGTGTTCAGAGAACTTTGCGAAAAGTATCTCCGAAGGTAATGTTTCCGCGGGTTCCTTGTTACTACTAGGGTAGATAAGTAAGTCGTTATATGGAGAATGACGAACCGATCCAAGTAAGAAAGACGGACTCTATTCATTAAACTCATGAATGCTTCGGGCATATTGGTCCTATCCGAGGGGTATCACTACGGACTCGAAGTGTCCACATCGAGTTCAGAAGGTAGTCTTCCGGACATCCTTCCCTCACACTCAAACTGGTGATATTCAGATCTCAGGTCTATTTCTGAAAGAAATTCTTTCCTTATGTTTGCTCAATCAATTCATCTATGCGAGGCAGAGACAACGATTTCTAATGGAAAATCTTGACGGAGTCCTCGATAGCCGAGGTACATACGATGCAATCCGTCGACCTCTGGAAGAATAAGACCGGGGCTCTCCAGGGTGACAAGCCTAGTCTTACATTTCTATTTCTGTGTAGTTTGCTAAGTTGTCTGGGCTGTTGTTGTATCTCCGTAGGTGTTTAGACTATAAGGAGATCTGTTTACAGGAGTCATACAGGGTTCTAAGTTTGTTCACATAACGATGCGATTACTCGTAGACTTGGGCAGTTCTCCGTCCTGAATTTCATATTAGAATTCATACATGGTTTCACAATCACAATCTCGTGTATACGAGTCGTATATAATTAAGATTGAAAAGGTAGTCGAATAACTGATTCTTCTTTAAGCTCACATCCCATCGAGGAAAAAGAAGTTAAAGTGGAATCATCAATTCTAAACCTGTAGAACCTTGATTATATATCACTCATATGTATACATTCCTCAGCGATAGATCAACCGTATGAATCCTTGGATTAAACTTGACGTACTACACGAGTAGTACTTCGGGGATTTCTTCGGAAAAAGAAAAGAACTATGAGGTACTCCAGGCATGAGTACTTCGGTGTTCTGATATGACGGTTTCGCTAAAAAGACGTTTACTGATAAAGAGATGTACTTAAGAAGCTGGTATGGTGTGGATCAAATTGAATCTAGCTGTATGATAATGTCGGAATCATACGGAAACTTAAAGACATTAGATTTGAACATAAGACGTTTACAGACAAAACACAATTGTGCAACCATGAACAGAGTTACAGTACTTTTAGAACTATAAGACTATTGCTGCGAATAAGGTATACTACAAAAGACAAGTATACGCAGCACGAGCATCCCTATACAGACAGGATCTCGTAAAAGGTAAGACTCTAGTTGCACTAGTTTTGGATGGGTTATAAGTCTGTTACAACGAAAAGCCTAAATTACATTAACGCGGTTCCGGAGCAGGTTCTCCTGCATCTGTGATCCTAAGAATCTTCCCATCTGCGCTAGAGTTCTTCGCTATAGGGCAATCCTTCTTGAAGTGCCCTATCTCACCGCATTGGTGGCATGACTGGCTAGTACTAGTTTTGGTGGCGGGAGTGCGGTGTTTCGCCAGTGATATGTGGACACGAGTTTTCTCCTTGTTTCTCCACTTTGAAAATTTCCTTTCATAGGGTCTAGTTTTAACACCACCATCGTAAGCCTAGTTGACTCTGATATCAGGGACTTGAGTGATGGGTCGTGCCGGTGCTCCACAGCTACGAGCATGGTGCCCTATTTTTAGGCAATTGCAACATTGCATCTCATGGCAAGCCCCATGATGATGGAAACTAAACTTATCACACTTTGGGAGTTTTCCCTCGTATGGTCTGCTCGGTACGGGGATGGCAGGGGTTTCCACTTGCTGCTGTTGCATGGCCAACCTTTGGGATTTCTTGCGTTCTTTCTGGGCTTGATGCTTTCGTTTCTTGTTCTCTTCTTTTCAGCTTAGCGAGCCTGTGACTGTTACCGTTTGACGACTTCCTGGATGGCTACCATGATTCGAAACTTCAACCCCATCATCAGCATTGATTGTGCTGATAGTGCTACGGTGTGCAAGGACAGCTGTCACGACAGCCATTACAGCAGCTGTAACTGTGGTTTGGAAGTAGCGGCGTCCATACGGAAAGCGGAGGTTTCGTTGTTCGACTGATTGCTTCCTGATGACAACATGATTCTGTAACACGAAAGATAAGGATTTTGTGAGCGATTCTGGTTGACCCTAGATGTACTTCGATTGCTCAATCAAAGAGTAAGAGTATATTCTTGAAAGGTTGACCTACATCCTTATGATGCATTCCTAGTACAGATTGGAAGTATGTTCGTGAAGGTTTGACCTACATCCCCATGATGTAGTCCTAGCACTGAGTGAAGGTGAGTTTGTAGAATGGTCTCAAGACGTTTGTCGTTCAAGCCGAGGTATCGATGGTTGGTGAATAACATGATCCAACCACTGAAAGAGACTTGGAAGTGTCTCTAGAGCTAAATTGCTATAGTCCAATGACTTGACTAAAGCATGTTTCAGATAGACTCTAATGAAAGTATGATAAGAGTACTTGAATAAAGAATGACACAGGAGTTAGCCGACTGTCAATATCTTTGATATTCATGACATACAAGTTTGGGAGAATGACCTTGTAAAAGGTCTTACATCATATTCAGAGAAGATAGTCCTTGACAGCATAAAGACCTAACCAAAAGTACTTACGGTACAAGATAATCCAATAGAAAATGCCACTTCGGGCATAGACAAAAAAATGATTCCTTTTTAACAAGGAAAATAAAGTAAAGCATCTACTACTGGCGACGGTCATCCCTATGGTGAACTCTCAGCTCAGCCAGTTGACGTTCCACATCTAATAGGTGTCTTTCGTACACCCTCTGTCATACGCGGAGTTCTATGACTTCGGCTCGTGATTTAGCCAGCGCTTGCAGTAGGGTTTCATGTTTTCTCTCTGATCTCTCGCGATCATCTTCTAGACGAATGGTGCGGAGGGTATGCATTCTCGCATCGGCGACAACCTCAGTGATCTAATCTTGGGCTACCCTGCCTTGAATCTCATTTTGGGCCACTCTGCGGACCAAGATTGGCAAGATTTTGTCTGCTAAGCCCCCATTGGTCAGGTCATCAAAGCTTCGGTCACCATTAAATGGAATGGGTTGATCTTGTCCTTGGCTCCATGTTTCCAAGCATTTTATCCACTCAGGCGTCGGGCCATGAAAAGTCGGACGAGGGTTAGGAATTGGAATGGGAGCTGCTTGGGGTAGGTTCTCAACCTCGGGTTCGGAGTTAGCATCATCCGAAAGGTCTTCATCATGGTGATCATTCACAGGGATTAGATGATCTTTCTCTGGTTCTTCTTCAAAACATCCAACAATGACCTCATTCGGAAGGTACTGGTTGCCGTGGGGATGGAGTCCAGCCATGTTATCTACGCGAGAATTGGGGTAAGAAAATAATTATTAGACGAACTATCTAGATAATTATTTCGAAAATCTTCATTAGTTACATCGCTATTTGTGAAGTGTATACCAGTTATATGTAATCGAAACAGGATAGGCCTTCGAATAAGTGACCTTAACTCCAAATTCACATAGAATAGGGGTAAAGTAAAATTTTCACAGATTCTAAGTCTATAACATCCTAATTACATATAGCCTTAGTGTATCCACTTAGCAACTATCAACTTAGTAATGAAGATCCCGTTTTAGTTCTCAAGTATGAAGTATTTATAGTAACACCAAATACCCCTATAGTATTTTAAGTTTAATGTTATGTTCTACTATTCTCATTGTTGTAGGGTTGGTAAGATTTTTGACTTGTTGCAACCACACAACTACACTTAGGCACATGCTAGTCAACCCTCGGATCATATAGTTGATCAAGCTATATCTTCCTAGTTTTGACCGTATGTCTCTAAGTCGACATGTGTTTCCCAACAATCGTAATTCTCTTGTACTGTCCTAGTGACACTGATTTTAGTATGAATGCAGGCACGTAGACTTAATTAAATATTTTATTATTTAAAGTATAAACTCTTGGTCAGAGTATTTTTAATCCCTATGTATTTATAGTTAGTATATCTTTTATGGGTTGATATACTTAATTCACTATAAACAAAGCTCTGATAGCAATCTGTCACACCCCAAAACCAAGAACGGCGGAAACGTTCTAGGGCGGAGGACGTCATGTATAGTATCACAACAATGAAAAGTAGTAAACAACCAACAACATCATCCATTGCATTAATAATATAATGTTAATACAAGTGTTATGTCAAATTATAATAGACACTAAAGTATAAACAAAATGAAAGATGAGTCTTGAACGAGCTCCATCTTCTCTAAACCTTGCATCGGTACCTGTCTGTTGTTGACCTGAGGATACAAGTTATTTTGAAAGAGAGTATCAGCTTTAAAGCTGGTGAGATCATAAATATTAATGTGTCTTAATTCGTATGTAAGTATTTGTTTGACATGTAATGAAAGACTGGAAAATGTTTGGAAAGAAAGTTCGTGTAAGTATGATAATGTTTGCAAAACAACTGTAAACGTTTGAAAAACCCTAGAAATCCCTATGATTCCTACTATATTAAAAGGGAGTCTTCTACCAAGACCCAACTGTTCTAAATGTAGTCTTCTACCAAGACTTAACTTTTCTAAATGTTCGTTTCTTGAAAAAGTGTGTAATTTTCCCAAGTGTAACTATCATTAACAAAAAATAGTTTGTACATTAATGTTTAAGTGAAATAATCACTAAATATATGTAAAGGGTAAATTAATGTAGTACTGTAGTGTTGTATTATAGGAACTACTGCTGTACTAACTACCTTAAACCGGATTTATATTAAGGTATCATGTGATTAATTGTACCATACTATCGACTAAGTAACACGATAGATGTAGGTCGTAAAAAGGTATGACGTTTGGCACCCGCAGACCTGCAGGTCCGGCTGTAGGTAGCAACAAGGTGTAGGATAGTCAATCCAGTATAGATCTATATGCAAACTCACGCTCTCCCTCCAAGAGAATCTGGCTACAACTCAGGCCATGACATTGAAGGCATGCTCCGATACAGTGGATCACAATTATGTTAACGTATTCATGTATATGTAATGTATTGTTAATCATTCTACGTGTGCTAGCTGTAATGTGTGTTCTCTCTCTATCTAGCAGCTATAGTAATGTACTGTGAGTACTAGCTGTAATGTATGTTCTCTCTATCTAGCAAGTATTGACCCATGAATGAACTGACTGATTGTATGATATCGCGTCCTAGTAATAGTTCTAGCATATGGTAGCTTACTAGTAATTTAACTG
Organism: Lactuca sativa; assembly: GCF_002870075.4. Lineage (NCBI taxonomy): Eukaryota > Viridiplantae > Streptophyta > Magnoliopsida > Asterales > Asteraceae > Lactuca > Lactuca sativa. Next base: position 56,316,966 of record NC_056624.2, read on the forward strand.
GTACGTATGAACATGGATGTATACCCTTGCTACCCAAGGGCATTGGATGAACTGGAAGGAACTTTATGACTATGTAAGTACATATGATATATAACTAATATTTAAACAACCTTCGGACGGATACCTGATGTCCCACCAGACCACATCTCAAGCGCGAAAAGGAAATAGGGTGGATACCCTTCCTAAGTCTTTTAAACATTTCTTATATAACTATACATATATAGGCATGCAATTGATAATATAAAAGCATAAAATAAGTTTTGTAAAACCTTTGAGCATAATTATTATCTAAGAAAAGATTGACTTTATGTCAATCTATAAAACGGGTTGGAAGCATGGGTTTGATAAAAACAGATTAAGTATAAAGAAACATTTGTTTAAAACACAATTGTAAATGAGTTTGAAATGAAACATACAGAGTAAAATGTACAGTTTAATAAGTAGTTTTAAACATATAAAGTGTTTATGAAAAACATTTGAAGGAACTGTTTAGTAAAACGGCTAATGAGTAGCCAATCGTTTGAATGCTGCTTATTAATCACAATTGATTGATATAATAACTAGCATGATTCTACTTGTACACCCCCCCCCCATAAAGCAATTAAAAACATTTAAAACATTGATTAAGGGGTATGAACTCACCTGTTGCAAGTGGATCGGAAGGAAGTGTCGGATAAGTGCTTGGTGTCAAGTGAAGACTTAGAGACGCACAAAGATCCTAATTACATATGAGGACATATGTATATAAACAATTAGTCTTTAAACAACTAATAAACAAGTCAAGACACTCAAGGAGATGACAAACACTTTGTATAAGTTTTATAAGTGCTAAGGAGTGCATCTAAGTGTTGTTCGGAAAGGCTAGTATGATTGGGGTTCAAGGAACACTCTTAAAATGAGTTTACTCCCTAAGGACCAACACCCCTTGAGTTTACGGTCGTAAACTCTTGTTTTTACGTTCGTAAACTCCTAACCTTTTGACCATTTGTTGTTTTGAAGTCTTCTAAGCTATTCCAAGCATTCCTACTTCATGATTTAGCCTTAGGAAGTGTTGTGTGGCATCAAAACACTCCTAAATGGAGTTTACGGTCTAAGGACCATTTCTCCATGAGTTTACTACCTTAAACTCATGAGTTTAGTACCTTAAACCCATAAGTTTGGTATTTGGTGGTTTTCAACTCCTTAGCTCAAACATGGCAATAGTCTAGGTTAGATTTAGACATAAGGAACAACCGTGGGACATTTATGGGACTTTTACACATCATTTGGGGTGTTTATGGTTTTGGGAGATCCCCAAACCATAAACACATAAAAATGTATGATTTTGGTGCTTTTTGTGTGATAAACGCATCAAGGATGAATCTAGATAAGTCCCTAAGGCATTGTGAAGCATCTAGGCACCCTAACATACCACTTTGGCCCTATTCTTGGTGTTTACGGTTTTGGGACCTCCCAAAACCGTGAACACCTTTAACTTGGTGTTCTTGGGAATTTTCCTTGGTATAAACATGTATAGCTAGCTTTAAATGACTCTACGATAGAAGTACTTACATTGTGGAAGCTTGAAATGAACTTATAGTCCAAGAACACTAGTGTGTGTTCTTGGTGTCCTTGTTGTTTTTGGAAAACTAATCAAAACACAAAAATGGATGGATTAAAGGATGTACAATCACTAGATTAAGTGATATAATAACTTGAAAGGGCTAGAAACACTTACTAGATTGAAGATTCTGAATAAAAACTTGGATGATACTTGAGAGGATATTTTGGAGTTTACTCTTTTGGTGTTTGGGGAGTAAACACAAGAATGACTAGTCTTGGGGAGTAAACTCATGCTTATGCATGAGTTTACAATTTTTGGATGATTTTTCGACCCAAACTTAAAAGTTTGGCCGCGAACTTCTAAGACACGAGGTGTTTGTGGTTTTTAAATTTCAAAACCCGAGACGACACTTTCTTTCACCTGTTCGTTTAAAGAATAAAATTAAAATAATCAATTGAACTTATTTTTCCCAAAAACAAGTAAAAGTGAACTAGACTTATAATATGGAGTGATTGACTTTTAGGGTTTGACCGAATGAAAATTTCGACTTGTCACAATCCATCACATAGGCAACACACTGCAGAACAACCCTGATGAAGATAATGTATAGCCGTTGTTGAACATCCTCTCCCTGAATCACCGAATCTCCCCCACTTGGGGTCCGGATATGCACAAATTGCTACTCGCCATTTATCTTTTCCCCATTTAGGATCTGCCAATCGATCCCCACAATAACCTTGCTCTTACACAGGGGAATAGGAACAAAATCAATTAGATAGTGCTCACTGAACAACTGCAAGACACAACCCTGATAGACCCTCAATACCCGCACATGACGATTATCAGCAATCTCAACCTCTAATGGACAATCCAGCTCCCCTGAAGCTTTGGTAAATCTCTTTTTGAGCACAAAAGATACAAAGGATCGGGTAACCCGAATCAAACAATACCAAAGCAGAGATACCGTTCACAAGGAATGATCGTAAAAACAAAATGTAGATATAAGTAGGAAACCCAACATAAATAAAGAGATAAGGAGAAGAAACATACCCATCACCACATCAAGTGTTTCACGAGCCTCCTTGAGTGTCAGCTGAAAATCCTTGCTTCTCATAATGGGCGCAACCGCGTTGCCCTAGCAGCCATCCGTGATCCTCAAAGTCGCTAAAGCGGGTGCTGCAACTAGTCATGTCGCTTCTAGGCTTAGGCAATCGTCCTTTTTATGGACCCTATGATTGCAATGGAAGCTAATCAGAGTCGATCCCTGGGTAGTGGTTGTGCAATCCTAGTTAAAGTCCCCAGTCTTTCCATACATATAGCAGTCTGAACCACCACCCCTGCAAGCTCCATCGTGCGTCATTCCGCACTTGATACAGTGGCTCCGGCTGTGCTATCCTCTCGATCTCAAATCAAAACCCTTGGGCCTTTTTTCCGAACTATCTGAACTCTGAACCTGATCCGACTTCCTCTTCATCTCCATCTTCAAGTCAATCTCCCTCTCTCTAGATCGCATTGTCATATCATCCGGTGTTTTACAACTGGATCGACTCACAAACCGCCTGATATCGCTCCTCAACATATCATGGTATCTTGCCTTCTTCATCTCCTCTTTGGCCACATATTGCAGAACCAATAACACCTCCCTTGGAACATAGTAGTGATCTCCACCACCGTCTCAGTAGTCTGGAGAAGGTCCTGCAACTCCTTCTCCAACTGTTGGATCTCAATCACAGGTGAAAAATCAGTCCGAAACATTGTCAAAATATCCTCCCAAGTCATCCAATCAAACGCCTCGCCTCCCAAGGCATGCCCAACCTCCTCCCATTAGTCTCAAGCTCTATCCTTTAGAAGACAGGATGGAATTTTGGCCTTTTCCACCTCAGGACAGAGACTAGATCGGAAGGCGTTCCTGATATCTGCCAACCAACTCCTGCTTGCAATCGCGTCCTTCTTCCCGAAGAACCTTGGAGCCCCACATGCTCGAAACTCTTGGAAAGTCAAAGATCAAGATCCCACCATCGCCACTATCTCAGAGCGAAAAGCACCCAAGAGCTCATCCAGAATCTCTAGAATACCCTCCTTCACCGTGCCAAAGATCATAAGAGTCTACTCAAGAATATTGCGGGTAATCTTTGTTGAAATGAACTCCTACATCTGATCATCCAAAAACTCAGCTCCAGAGCTCGAACCCAAACTATCACCGGCACTAGAGCCACTACCATAATCTCCTCAAGTGACCACCATACTGAGAATAAACCATATAAACCATCAAAATATACTCAAAGAATCCCACATTATACAAGTTCCTGGTATCATCATCACTTTCCTTTACTCGAGTATGGATCCTCTACTTCCAGTAGTACAGGACCATACTACCATCCACATCTATCCGTACTTTCCTCAACGGTCACCTCGAATCCTCCAAGTAATTCCCTTATAATTCCAAAAAAACCTCTCGATACCGCATAACCTCCTAGGTTTTCCTTGGGCTACCACCTTACCACTCTCCACCATCAGCTGCAAAAGGAACTCCCCCTAACACCCTGTAACTAGCTCAAGAATAGAATTACATATCATTGAGACTAGATAATTCTTCCAATGAAAGGTCTCACACTACAACGGTTAGACTCAAACAAGAGCTGCATAATAGAGTTAAAACCTAACCTTCTAAAATTATCTAGTCTTAATAATATGTCACTTAGGATATTCGCTTACTAGTTAGCTGATATGAATGGGAACTCCTAAAAGCACAATGCAAACAACATTCAAGCATCGAGTAATCGGAATCAAAGCATAACCTAAACAGGTCATCCTATCACTGACTAATCAGTACTAGCATGCAGATCTACATGCTCATACAACATGCATATAAAGCCATTTCTCCTACCATCCTAGCATGCAATCTTCACTAAATCCTTAACTCTAATCTAGCATGCAATTCATAGATTCAAAATTCAAGCATAATGCAGAGCATGTAAGGGTATTTTGGTAAAACTTACTTGAGCTCGATCGATTGCATGCACCACACCCCTTTCTTTTATCAGGAAACTCTTTTTATAAAATGTTTCTTTGTATGAAAATCTACCAAACCCTCAATTTGACTTTAGATATACCCTAGAGTATGCCCGAATCTCTCAAACCACGACTCTAACACCAACTTATAAAGTCCAAAAGTTTAAGACCAAAAGTTTCATTTTCATAATAATAAAATCATCAATCAAACATGTTTATAAAACGATAAAGGAAAATAAGAGTATGTCAATCAATCATCTGAAATACATCAGAGTCAAATAAGGTGGAAAATAAGGGGTGTGTGTGTGTGTGTGATCCGATCCGAGCTCTTCTCTTTTTGATCTAGAAGTACCTGAAACATAAACTGAAAAGCGTAAGCACGAAGCTTAATAAGTTCCCCAAAATACCACATATCATACATATGTGCCAGCTCAAGGCTATGCTGGGTCTATTTCAACCTCGGGTCTCTTTTACCCATGAGTCTATCTCAACTCATGAGTTGGCCCAAAGCCGTACAGGGTCTATTTCACTCCCAATTATATTGCAAATCATATGTCAGCAAAAGGTTGTATCGAGTCTATTTCACTACATAAGTCTATTTCAACTCATATGTCAACACAAGGCTGTATCGGGTCTATTTTACCCCACATACATATAGCAAACAGACACACATGCATACATCACATACAATAGGAGTCACAAAGACTACAAGTACATAACACATCCTAGTGTCCTACAACATAGTGAGCAAACTCACATCAGTCTGCTATCAGTCAAACAAATGATCAGGTTGCTGAACGTGAAAGTCCCTATTCTAACCAATCTAATAAAACCCCAATTAATAATTGGGTCATAAACCATATCTGGGAATCAAGTTTATTTGTCTAGCACCTGGGGTAAAAGACGATTTTACCCATTCCTCTCTTGGCCCAATATTTGAGGCCTAACCCAAAGGCATTAAAAGCTCAATAATGGCCCAATTTCCTAAAGCATACCCAAAGCCCAATATGGAACTGATTCCAAAAAGGCCCAAAGTCTAACAATAGCCCAAAGTCTAAAAGGATAATGGCCCAATAAGGCCCCAAACCCCAATAGTCCAAAGGTGGCTCGAATCACAAAAACCCATGACCAGGCCCAGTACGTTGTGCGTACTAGGAGTACACCCAACGTACTAGGTGGCTTGCCTGTTCCTAGAATCAAATGCATACACCCAACGTACGCACCCATTTAAGAAATTTTCCATTAAGCACTTAATGCTCATAATCAAACATCCAATCTTCATATCCAAGTCTTGTGGAACGTCTTAATCCATAAAGTCACTAACTTAGAGCCTTTGCATGGCTCAGAACCTAAACCCTAGATTTAGCATTCTACTTTCACCAAATGGACATAAACACATGCATGTTTGATCCACAACCATGAAGATGCTAACTTTATGGACTAGAGGCCTCAAAAACAACAAGAGAAGCAACTCCTGATTTCTAGAGTGGAAGAAAGCCGACTAGATCTCATTTGAACGATTAAAAGTGGAAAAAACTCCATAAAGACTAGATCTAAGCATACAGTGTGAAACTTCCAAGGTTTATACCTCAATGAAGCTAGAAATAGTGAGTGGAATCTGGATCTACAAGTTCACCTTTGATCAAAGCTCCCTCTTCAAGGCTCTTCTTCCTCAAGCTCACCAACACACACGCACAAAGAGCGTCAAATCTTCGATAGAGGGGATAGGGGTTTAAACTGGGGCTCAAAGGGTAATGAAAGATGATAAATGAGAGGATCATTGGTCATAATGCTGTTTAAATAGGGTCTAAACCGTAAAATTTAGGATTTCTCTCCTAGGTGCATATGCCCAACGTACGAGAAATACGCCCAACGTACTCCCTCTTTTCTGAAAATGGCAATAATGCCCCTTAAAGACCAAATCTGCAAAGTATGTATACACCAAAGTTCAAAAATGAAAAATACCTTGAATCGGGTGTTACACTCCACCGATCAAGTCTAATGCGGTACTTGTAGAAGCATTTGAACTGGTCGAACTTCAGGGTGTAGGTGTAGAGGTTTGTGCACTCGTCTGTTGGGTATGTTCTATTGTTGAACTTTGCATCCAGATTTCATCTTCATGGTTGCTCACATCTTCCTGGCTATCTTCTGGAGGGTATCCTTCAATTGTAAAAGTTTCTCCTAGTGTAGTTTTTCATATAGTTGACTTTTCCCATGACCAAGCTTAGTCTTCTTCAGAACATACATCCCTTCTGATGTATATATTTCTCTATATTTGGATCAAATACTCTATATGCTTTTGTTCCTGTCTCGCATCCTAGGTGCACCAAACGTTTGCTTTAATCATCAAGTTTCCGAAGGTGACCTCTTATTCTTGCTTGAGCAATACACCCAAAAAATCTTAAGTGATCAAGTTGTGGATTTTTTCCAGTCCACATCTCATAAGGTGTTGCATCCTTTAAGGCTTTTGTGGTCACCCAATTAAGGATAAAAATAACATGATGTACAGCCTCTCCCCATAATGTCTCTGGTACATGCATACTATTGAGTATACTTCTTTCCATCTCTATAATAATGTGGATTTACCTCTTCACCACTCCGTTTTGCTATGGAGAATATGGTCTCGTGTAGTGTGGGTGTAGACCGATTTCTTCACAATATGTGGTAAATTGTTTTGACAGAAATTCACCACCACGATCCATTTGGAAGGTATTTAAATTTTCACCTGTTTCTATTTCAACAAATATCCAAAACTTTTTGAAAATACTAAAGGATTCATCCTTAGACTTCATCATATATACCCACATTACTCGAGTAAAATCATCAACTAACAATATAAAGTATCAGTTACAAACAGGTGTGGGCAGTGAAATAGGACCACAAAGGTCCCCATGTACTAGACCAAGCCTCTGTTTTGCCTTGAAGCTTGATTATCCTGGGTATGATTTGTGTGTCTTCTTTCCCACTAGACATCCCTCACACTACCGTCTAGAGTTATCTATCTTTCGCATTCCATAACCTAAGTTCGTTTCTAACATTTCTTTGACGACATTAAAATTTAGATGGCCCATTCGTACGTGCCAAAGCCATGTTTCTTCACAAGTCTCTCCAAGCAGACAGCTAGACTCGAATTTATTCAAGATGATTTCATATAGACAGTTTGGAGATTGTTTTACCTTCATGAGTAATCTCCCTTTTACATCATGAGCCCAAAAAAATGATCCATGTATTAAGATTCGATCATCATTCGCTGCTAGTTCACCCAAACTTATGATATTATTACACAAGTTTGGGATGTAGTACACATCTTGCAACTTTCATTGCTCTCTATTCTTGCATCGGAATATGATAGAACCTTTCCCTTCTATTCGTACCTTGGACCCATCTCCAAACTTTACATAACCTTGAGTTGTTTGGTTAAGATCATAAAACTTATCTTTCTGACCAGTCATGTTGTTACTTACTCCATTGTCTAGATACCAAACATTTGACTGAATTGTTTCACCACTTGCTAACTTTAGTCTTGGTGTTACTTTTTCTTCATTCAGGAACACCTCCTCTATTGCCTCATTACCTGTTAAAAGAAGCCAATAATAATGTCGGTTCAGCATGATCTTGGGTTAGATTTGCTTCATGGTTCCTTTCACGTCTTGGGTTTCTACACTCTATGGCGTAATGCCTATATTCTTGACAATTATAACATTGGAGCTTGCTCTTGTCATGACTGTTAGATAACCTACGATATCCTTCTTGTTGATGGTCAACACCACCTCCTCCATGGCCTCTTCTACGGTTGCTATAATTACTCCATCTCCCATGACCACCTCCACGATCTTGTTGATTGCTTGGACTGCTATAGTAGGATTTGTGAGAGAATTTTGAGTCCTCTTCACTTTGCTTCTTGTTTCTTTCAGACCAATCTTGGTGAGTTAACAAAAGCTTATTTTCTTCAACTTCACTGCGCCCTCAGATTCTCTCCTCGTGAGCTTCAACCTACCAACAACTTCTTCAATAGTTACCTTATCAAGGTCTGGGAATTGCTCAATGGTTGATGCAATCTACAAGAAGTTTGGTGTTACTGCTCGTAGTAGCTTTTTCACTACGTACGATTCCTCAACTTTATCTCCTAATGCCCGGATATTGCTTACAACATTTTTTATCTTCATAGCAAACTCATCCATTGTCTCCATCTCCTTCATATTTAGAACTTCAAAATCTGCTTTTAATGCATGCACCCTTGCTGTCTTTACTCTATCAGCCCCCACGTAAATAAATTTTAGAGTCTCCCATGCTTCCATTTGTTTGTTTCTTTGCCAATGACATCAACATATCTTTTGCAATTCCTTGATAGATGGTTATAAGTGTCATTTTATCTTTTCTAACTTCAACTACATCTTCTGGTTTACTAGGCCCTACAACATCCCAAACACCTCGTGCTTGCGTAAAACACTTTCATTTTAATGCCCATACAACATAGTTGTTTCTTGACAACATAGGACAGTGTAGTGTAATTTTCCCATCCTTCTCATTCCATGACGAATCTCCCATGGATGCAGATCGGGGTTGGCATTTTGGCATTAGCCCAAAGCGCTCTGATACCAAATGTTCGTTTATAAAGAGTATGACCACTTTACTTTATGCAAAAAAAATGAAAGGAAGAATGGAGTATTGCTGTTTATATATGTATGCAATGGAAAGAGAGGAAACAAATGACAAAAGGTTGAGACTTGATTCCGTCTCTTTTTTTACTTTTTTTTAAATTGCTTAATACATAAACGAACATACATAGTGAATGCACAACAACTTCTTTCTTCACTAAACACACATAAATGGAAATTGATGAGTGATAACCTTGAATAAAGCAAAAGGAAAGGCTAACTCATAAAAGATGGCAGCCCTAACATACCCAAATAAGATTGAGGGATTTAAACATGAAGTTGATGAAATGCAAGCAATGATCAGTCAATTGCAAGATGTGAAGGACGAGGTTTTGAACAAGCTAGACACTATGGAAATAAGAATTTCGTCGAATGTAAAAAAAATTCTTTTAAGTTTAAGGAAGATATAAAAAGATTGCTTATATTTATCATTTTAACAATTTAGTCAGTAGTAATTAAACAACTATATATATCTTTGACCATTTAAAAACTTTTTTTTTCAGTTATGCGGTTTTGAAAATATTAAACACAATATATTATCATCAATCATGAATCTTGTATGTTGTAATTATTTTAATAATAGCTTAGTTGTTAAATTTCTAAATAATACTAATCGTTTAATATCTATAGCGATAGATGTTATATTTATTTGTATTTTTGCCGATATCAAACCGTGTATCTAGCAAAATGGTATGAATTTATACATGTAAAAATGTATAAGGGTTTAATATTAAAGAAAATATATAATTAAGTGATAAAATTATGTTGATGGTACAAACATTTTTTTCTTCTATATTTCACATTTTTCATAGTGAAAGTTATGAGATTTCTTGTGTTTTTTGGATGTTGAAGCAGAACATATATTCTCAGAGAACCACAATCGTGTAGTAAACGAACTAGAACAACTTAAGAAGGACTGAGCAGCTGAAGTGAATGAATTGATATAACTACGATGGTGTCACGCCTGCCTAAGGCACGAGCTAGCAATGAGGAATCAACTCGAGAATGAAAGAAAAGCCTATAATGAAAAGAACAACGAGCTAGGATCAGGGTTTGGAGGAAATATTGTGCCACTTGAAGAGTACATAGGACATGAGTCTGATAACGAGAGTGTGAAACACACCAATGAACCTTTTTTGGACAAGCCTTTTTTTGGACACACACAACTTCACCTGAAGAGGCAATGGTTACTTAGGAAGTTCAAAAAATTGGTTGAGGGAAATGAGAAGAATCATGAGGCTAAGTGTTTCGAAAGCCATTCGTTTGTTGATGAGACTCGTCAACGACATTTGGCAGGAAGGAAGTCATTCTCTAGTGCATAAATGTATATGTGTCACGATCTGCGAAGTCAAGGAATCATTTGCGAAGATTCTTATAATATTCTAAAATTAATGTTCTACACTGACAATAACCTTTAACACATATGTTATGAAGATGTAGGATGGATCTACGAGTAAGAGATATGTAAAACTTTATAAAATACCGGGTCAATTATGTATGACACTTCAAATTTGATGTGTAATGACATGTAGCTATCATAAGTTTTTTACATGAAATCGTACAATTCACAATAAGTGTAAGTGTGTAACATCCACAAATTCATGGAATAACGTATGGTAAAATGTTTACCATAAAATATAAGTAGAGGTTTTCCGTATTTTTATCTTAAATTATAAACAAATCGACAGTCAACATATTTTCTATAAAACGAGTAAATAGATCCATTATATACTTCTTGACGTTTTTGTTCATAAAAGGGATTTCGTATCGACCATAAACGAGGGATTGAGGGTTGCAATGTATTAATTCGACAGTCAACATTTTTTCTATAAAATGAGTAAATAGATCCATTATAGACTTTGTGACGTTTTTACTCATGAAAGGGATTTCGTATTGACTATAAACGAGTGTTGCAATATATTAATGTTTGTAGAAAGTATATGCATGCTAAAAAAAAAGAATACGTTGAAATAAATATTGAAATGGAAGAACGACATACTATATCTATTGACTAAACTTATTAATGAAGTAAACCAAAAGGATAAATACACACTCGTAATATCAGTATGGGGAAGAGGATAAACATTAATATTGTGAAAGTAACTTCTTTTTAACAACAATTCATTCAAGTTTGAAGTATTTGTGATTTGAACTTTAGCCAAATCTTTTTTGAGTGTTTAATTCAAAAATAATCGCCATTAAATTATGATGTTAAGAGTTAAGTACTTTGAAAAAAAAATGCATAATGAATAAAAATTCGAAGAGAAAAATAAAGAACAAATAAATATTCACACATGGTTCATTCAATTTCAACCACGTCTATGAGAGAGAGAGAGAGAGAGAGAGAGAGAGAGAGAGAGAGAGAGAGAGAGAGAGAGAGAGAGAGAGAGAGAGAGAGAGAGAGAGAGAGAGAGAGAGAGAGAGAGAGAGAGAGAGAGAGAGACGCCGCTTTCAACTTTTGTTTATCAGTTATGGTTACAAAAATTTATATAGGGTAAGTTGATCAAAAGTTTGCCTAAAGGTATAAGCTTACAAGACATGACATCACTGATAGGTCAGGCTCATAATGCATACACAACCACCCTACATTGTAATCGCTCTTGGAGTTGTTGTATGAGACACCGCAATTGAGGTATCGGTACATATCAGTTGCAATAACAGGGGCAACTCGCTCTTGACCCCGACCACTGCAAGGGGCAACTCCACCTTTACTATTACCTTCTCTAATCTTTTAGAGCTAAAATCTGCTAAATATATATTTGTAGAATATTCTAAAAGATTATTTAGTTCCACACCTTGCTAAAGCGGAATCACGGAGTATGACAAAATAAAATTTCATAACACAAGGTACAAGAAACACCAACCATAATTATCAAGTGTTTAAAGTTTACATCTAAGTATTTCAAAACAAATTACTTCAAGCTCCATACTAAATTGTCTAGTACATGTCAAAAGTAACAAACATATGTCAAGGTGGTGTCCTTAATTTGATCACTGTTTGTTCCTTGAAAAGCATGCGAGCACGAGGTCAACTATAAAAATAGTTGGTGAGTTCATAGGTTTTTAAAAGTTCACCATTTCAGAAAAATATTTTTTGTTCGTGCAATGTTCCAATTCAGAAAAATTGTAAATGCTAATGCATCTTGTTCACAACCAAGCCTAATGATCGGACTGCACCAATCAACCATGTCTATTATTTACATGATGTGTATTCACAGAAATATGCACTCACGGTTCTAGGTGAGTATCGGTTGTCTACCCCCAAATAGCCTTATCTATAAGATCGACGGCTTGAATACAAGTTAATATGTTGTGATTCAGTTCTTGGGGACTTAACATTCAAAATTTATAACACAAAGTTCATAAAACAACACCATTCCAATTTCAGTAGGTTCATAAAACAAAGTTCAGCAAGTAAATAAAATAGAGCTCAACAAGTTCATAAAACAATATCATTCTAGGTTCAATAAGTTAATAACATGTTTTCCACTTCAAAACATGAAAACAATAAAAAAGGAATTGTGAATACTCACAAGAGAGAGTTTGCGGTTTGGGATCATCGAGGTCGATTCGTACCATCGTCCTATGGAACGATAAGTTTCTAGTGAGTTATTGGTCACTAAACCATAATCTAGTAGCTACAACCAACTAGTGGTTTTACAAAGTGCCAAAAGTTTGTTCGGATTATTATTGGTAAATAATGGATTCATGGTGCATTATGTTCAAACATCCACAAACACATGAAGATGATCTTCAAAAATCATGGAAATTTACTTTCATAGACTAACAAGAGTTATGAGACTCCTGAAATTTTATTGTGGATTTTGGAAGCCTTTTAGTATTTATTCTTAATTTAAGCTCTAATAATAGGAAAAGTTTGGAATAAATAGTAAAGAGTGGCCTAAGACCCGGTTTGACAAATTCATGTCCTAGATTAAAGTAAAATCCGATTGAAATATTTAATAGTGGCCAAATTGTATGAAAATTTCGGTAGGATCATCATTAGGTGCATAAATAAATCCATCAATTTTCCAGATTTTTATTCCTTCTGTAACATTTAATTTGGATTTATTTCCTTAAACTTCTTATTTCTGTTAAAAAAAGATTGGGAATTTATAGACCTTCCCATGAATTAAATTTTCATAAGCCAAATCAGTTTAAAATTCATTTGGAGCTTAAGGGGGGGGGGGGGGGGGGGGGTTCAACCCTGGTAAGTCAGAAAAATTAATATTATTTAGTGCATGACTACAAAATGGAACTGAAAGTTTAAGAATTTTTGTAGGTACTTCTATAAAGTTTTAATCGAAGAAATTTGAGGTCCTTTGAGGTTGGCATGTTAAGTGTTCAACATAACTTTCCCCATATTTTTAGTGAAGTTTTAATCCCTTGAATATGCAATATAAAACTAGCACTCATAGAAAATTTGATGTCAGAGTGTCAGTTTTGTATACACTGTTTAGGGGTCGAAAACTCCACATTTTTTAGTGTTTAGAATTGGGTTTGAAAGATAACTCGGAATATTATATTTTGGAAGAAAGAAAAATAATTTTGGATGAGAAATGAGTGAGCTATGACCTTTCAAATTCAAGTGAACAAATTTGGTAGAATGCATGTTGTATTTGGTTTGGTTAAAGTGCCCTTTTGAGTCATATTTTCACAATGGTACCATAGTTATTCTTTTTGGTCGGAAATGACATGCAAGATCTTAAAATTTACAGAGGAACAAATAACTTTTATGGTGCATGAATCCAAGTCATGATTTTTGGGTTCCAAGACACCAAAAGTGTGTGTTTTGTTCTTATTAGTGAAGAACTTCTTGAAGCTAATCAAGCACCAGGATTTTGCACTTGAAATCCGATTTTTAAGTTATATGAACATCGACGGGGTTAACATGCACCCATGATGCCTTAGAAGTGTTTTTTGACATAAGAAAACATAAAATAAGAATATGAAGGTCTAAAATCGGGTTTTTGAAGTTATATGAACATCCAAGCTTCCTTTTGATCTCAGCATGGATTTGATCCTGGATTTTCACTATTCTAGACACATGCAATGTGGTTTTAGTGAATATATAGAAACACCAAGATGAAGGAAGATATTCTAACCACTAAAGTGTATATAATTCGAAAATTATGAGAAACAAGAAGAAATTTAAGCAAAGTAGAAAAACCATAAGAGAGTGTTGTGCTTCATACCTTGGTTCCGATTTTTGGTGTAGCAAGAACACTTCAACGCCTGAAGAATTTCGAGACTAAAGGAGATTATAGATGATTTCCATTGGGTTTGAGAGAGATTTGCAGAGGTAGATGTTTCGTAGAGAATGAGAGAGAAGTTTGAGTGTAGGAAATGCTCAAATGAGTAATAATGTGATGATTTAAGGCGAGCGAGAGAGAGAGAGAGAGAGAGAGAGAGAGAGATAGAGCCGAATTTTTAAAGGAGAGAGGGTCTCCTTGCGACAACTAACAAAATTAGGTCAACGTTCGCCAGTCAAAACACCGCAAAACCACTTGTAATAGGACCTAATGTACAGTATTCCATACTTTTAATGCAAATATAGTTTTCATACTTTGGATTTCATACAAAATATCCTTTTATCTCCGATGAATGTTGATTGCTAACAAACAAAACATTATTCACATTATATAAGTATTGATTAATACATTAAAAACAATATTTATGTGTTAATCATACTTATGAACAGTTAATACTCTATACAGATAGAGTGTGTTAACACGATTGCATGCATATAAAATACTCGAAAATGAAAATTGTATGAGAAAGTTATGCTCTTTTTAAGGAAACAAATAAGTTATATAACTCATTTTCCCGGAAACGAATGCCGAATCGATACATTAGGTTAGCTACGCATCTCGTTAAGTGTTTTTGAGCACGTTTTTGAACTCAGACTATGCTATAAGATTTTATTTCACTTTCCGAATATTTTTAATACGAAGTTATAATACTTTCACTAAATCAGTCGAAATGAGAAAAATATTGAACACATTTTTAACCAAGTATCGTCTTTCATTCGAAAATTTCGATCAAGTATTTGGAATCACAACGTTCAGAACGTCTAACAGGCGTATTTAGAAATTTGCACGAAGTCGTTTTCATTGGGACTTGGCATGCGGTTCGAGGAGATGACACTTGTCACAAATGTAATGGGGACATATATCAAGATTTTAGAGGTTCTCGTTACCAATAAAATAAGATAGGATAAGACTCTCTCCCTACACCATCAATCTCGACGGAGATATTGTTTAGTAATATGATAGGCCAATTGTTTAGCACTATCAAAGGTAGTGGGTATGGCTACATCAACCATACCTTGAACTGTGGGAGCTAGCCCCCATATGTACCTTTCAATCTATTTGTATTCTAGGTTCACTATTCCCAGGTAGAGGTTAGCGAGGTCGTTAAACCGATAGGTGTAAGCACTCACCTCCGACTCTTTCATAGTAAGATTCCATAATTCTTTTTCTAAAGTCTTAATTTACTGTCGACGACCATACTCCTCGATCAATATATGTTTCAAGGCTTCCCAAGTAATGCCACAGGCCACATCGATTTCCATAGACTTTGTATGGTTAATCCACCAATTCAGGGCGAACTCCATTCATGTACAAGTAACATACTTAACTCGGTAGTCATCAATATAGGAGTTGATGTAGAAAACTGGCTCCATCATCTCTATCCAGTAGGATAGACCAACGACTCCCCTGTACCAAAGAAGGATTGGGGTTTGTAGGATAAGAAATCCTTGTATGAACAGGATCTGGGGTTGTTTCTGTTAAAGACTGGAATACCATCACCATTTCCACAGTTCATGGGAGACTTGCTATGGAAAACTCATACGCATCTAAGGCTGTGGCAATCCCCGGTGCAATTAGTGTTTGCACTAGTTTTTAGTCCATTCGAAATGATGGCGGTCGACGAACTTGCGGATTCCTTTGAGGGGCGATTGTCCTAATATGTTTAGACGGACATGTTAAGTTGTTTTACACTATGTAGTCATAAACACATATGTATGAGTTGTATTTTATGATAGTGTATTAGTGTAATTTGTTCCTAAAATCCTATAGATTTACAAATTATAGAGAGAGTGATCGATTTCTGAAATCCTATAGATGATAGAGCGAGAACTGAAATCCTACTGATTAAAGACGATAAAGAGAGAATTAAAATCCTACTGATTTCAAATGATAGCGAGAGAACTGAAATTCTACTGCTTATAGATGATAAAGAGAGAATTGAAATCCTATAGATTTCAAATGATAAGGAGAGAACTGAAATCCTACTGACTTTAAATAATAGGGAGAGAATTGAAATTCTTCTGATTTCTCCAAATGGTTTCTTATATTTGATCGTTCATTTCTCTTCTTTGGATACCTCCCCTTCAGTGGGTTCTCTAAATGGTTCTTCCTCAGAAGTATCCTTGTTATCTTTGGAAGATACTGGAGAGAGAAGTTTGGATACTATTGAAAGATCAAAAGGGAACTAATGATTTCTCTGCGACAATGGTAACAGAGCTATTGGTTCTCTATTCTTCTTCGAACTTAGGTAAATCGGGAAAAAACTAGGATAACAGATTTTAAATATTTTTATGATTTTTAAAATGCATGTGTTGTTTTTGGGAGTTGAAATAAGGCTTCTAAGGTACTTGGTATCTAGTATGAATATTGAGAACATTCTTCAATCTCTAAAACTCTCAACCATTGTAGTTTGTCAAACACCTTGCTCAAGGTTGGTTGTGCACCAGCCTGACCATAAATAACATAGGTGCACATTCCAGATTTATTATATATGACTTATGTATGGAACTAAACTTTGTCAAGGTGTTTGACCTAAAGGATTGAGTTTGTAGTTTTAGTTCAAGACATGTTAGAATTTTATTAAGTTTTCTCATCGCGGGTCAAAGTAAATATATAACTCTTATATATTATTGTTGGTGAGGTTTTCAGTATTATTAGTTTTTGTTTTGTACTCCAAGACTGTCAAGTAAGGATCATGGCCATATAAGAAGTACCAAAGGGCAGGACCATTTTGGCATACAGCCGTTCTGAAATCAAGCAACCCAAGCAACACTTCAAACCAGTTACCTCTCTCGTAAGTAGTCGAGAAGTAGGATAATTAATAATAATACTTTTATTAAGAGCATGTGGCTATAGTTGTATTCCTATTTCGAGGATATGAGTTCGCTATAGCCAATTTAGCTCTGGTACCAATATGTCCAACCCCCGGCCTAGATGGCAAAACATGTTGGGCTGTACGACTTAGTTCATGGATCACAAGCAATTCAATATATAGAAAAAGTACAACAATAACAAAAAAGTAGTTATATTTCATGTTGAAGTTTGAAATATAAGGTTCTGACATATAATAATAGAGTACATGAATTGCCTTAAACAGACAGATAGACATGACAAAAAACTAGAAAAACTATGTTGCCTAAAATCCATGACTATTCCTTCATCCGAAAACTTAATTAATGAACTCCTGGGAATACATGTAATTTTGAGGGTCAACAGAATGTTGGTGAGAGTTACAGGTTTTCTGCTAGTGGAGTAATGGTACTTTTAAAAAGACCAAAATTATTTTCTTTGTAAGTAAAACCATACTTAAAAATGAGTTTGTAAAGTGTCTTTGAATAAAATTTGAAAACCAAATGATGTTTTTCCATAAGTAGAATGTAACACCCAGTTTTCATATCGGATCGATTTAGGGATTCAAGGATTCAAAGGCATGGATTTTTTTAAAAAAACCATGGCTCACGATGTGACCACAGAGTGGTCACAACATGAGTAGTGATCAACTATGATTTTCAATTAAACTGAGCTCACGACGTGAGCAATAGGATCTCATGACACAAGATGCACTGCAACCGAAGCCCATGATCTTTTAGGGTTTCCTTCATGTTTAAACCCCACATACTTCATTTTAGGGTTCCAAAACAGCCTCCTTCGTCCCTAAGCTCAGTAAAACCCTAATCCTAGCATCTTATTATGATTCTTGAGCTTTTTGGTGGAGTTTTGGTGGTTTGAAGAAGAAGAGATCGCCATTGAAACAAAGTTTCAGCTTGGAAGTTCCATTTGCAACCTTTAGCTACACATCTGGACCATTATGAGTAACCAATATCCAAGCTTTATGTTCCCTTGTTGCTAGATCTAATGTTTTATGCATATTATCCATGACTTTAAGAGTTAGAGTGTTGGGACTCCATAAAGTTGGCAACTTTATAGGTCCTTAGGGTCCCTTGGTGCTTGTATGTTATGGATCTGAGTTTTGGAGGATGTTTGAGTTCATGAATGAGAATTTATCTCCTTTTTGTTCATGAATGACCTAGATTGAGCTCAAGTGTTGTGTTAGACATATAAGACCTTACATCGATTTTTATGATCCTATGGGTGTTAGGAAGCCTATTGGAAAAGATGGATTAGTGGCTTAATGGTTAAGAAGTTTTTGGATCATAATAGCATTCAGACTGATCTCACGATGTGAGGACATTTTTGTCACATCGTGAAGATTATAAGCCCCGATTATTTTTTCCTATAGTGGCTCACGACGTGAGCTATAGATGGTTACATCATGAAGGTCTATTGACTGTTGACTTCCATTGATCGTTGACTTTTTGACCAAGTTTAACTTTGGTTCAAACTTGAGGGTTTTGGGATATTGGTTGAAATTTTATATGGTTTCATTATTAGTGGATTTGCTGGAGCAAGCAATGCTGAAAAAGGATCGTATCACAGTATTTCAAAGTTTTTCAATTCAAGTGTGTTTTGCCTCATTGTACCTATGGGTCGAAGGCACCAATGTCGACCCACTAGTTTTGGTTATCTTTAAGTAGAGGGATTCCATAGGGATTGTATATAGTCATGTAGGATAGGTTGAGGACTCTTGATCTAGGCTTTCTTGTCAGTTCCTTGTTTGGTTTTGGCTCTAGAGTAGGATCACCTGTCCGGGTGTCTATCTCACCTCTAAGTATAGACGGTTATGTATTCCTTGGATTTTTAGTATTTAGTATGTTGTTATGTTGTAGGGATCAGTTAGATCTATATCCTGGTATATAGGATGTTGCTATGTTGTAGTGATTTATTAGATATGTATCCTGGTATATAGGATGTCGCTATGCAGTAGTAATCTGTAGATCTATATGTTTACCTGTACTTGCTGTTTATCATCCAGTGGAATGCCTTAGGGACTGTACGTGGTCATGTAAGATATGCCGAGAACTCTTGATATAATCTTTCTTGAATGTTCCTTGTTTGTTAGTGGCTCTAGAGTAGGACTATCTGTTCAAGTGGTTATCTCACCTCTGGTTACTTATGGTTACACACTTCATGGAGGTTAGCTGGTAGCGGGACAGTGTGCAGTGTGAGGACTAGTAAGTGGTAGTGAGCTATATGATTCTTGTTGTCCTATATTATGTGCCGACTTGATACTTGTTTGTTTATATGTCGACATATGGTAGTAGGGGGTTGAGGCGGTCCTATTGTGTGTTGTAGGCCATGATACCCGGCGTGCGTCAGCTGGAAGCTGTAGGCATGGAGGCTCAAGACGAGCAGTAGGATGAGGCGGTAGGCCAACATACCATACGCATTGCAATATGATCATTTTGGGCTGTTATGCATGTTTGTATGTTTAACGTATGGGGTATTTTGGGGGAAATTCACTAATCCTTGTGCTTAACTAGTTTTTTTATTGTTTTAGGCGTCATTTGTCGTCATGGAGAGTTGAAGGCATGACTGTACACATTCATCGTGAAAAATGAAGATTCCACGCTTTAATGTTACTCTGAAATGTATTTGGAATAAACGGTTTTCTTCTTAATGGATTTATAATTGGGAGTTTTACGCTAATAAAAATGAAAATTTTTCGAATGAAAACGGGACATTACATAAAACCATACTCCTAACTGCTTTGAAGTGAGAGAAACCAAACCCATGTCTCAGAGAGAGAGAGAGAGAGAGAGAGAGAGAGATCCAGTTAATGTTTATAGTGAGTCTTATAACTCGTATATTTATATAGCATATTAATATATGTGTAAGAATTATGGACTTGGAAATATCATAAAAACTTTTCATGACATGTGCATTTATGACATGCATTTTTCACATAGAATGATAGCCCTTTCACATAAATCATAGAATTTTCCATGCATGTTTTCAAAAGTGGCTTGTGTAAATATATGAGCACATGTATTCCCCCAAGATATCTAAAAACTTTAGAAAGGGGTCGTAAACACTCACCTTAGACACGTGAATTTGGTTTAGATTTGAGAATGTAATTGTGTTCAGGAAGCACCGCGAGATAACACCAACTAGCAATGAACTTTGATCCAAGTTTGGACTTCATTTAAACCCACAAAAAAATCCAAGACTTGGACTTGGAAAAATTCACAAAAAAGGACACAAGGTGGATAATTGTGGTTGCCAAGAGGTGGTTTAATGGCGGCAACAAGGTGGCAAGGGGCTGTCTAAAAGCCCCTTCGCTGCTTCCGGTTCTTTTTCCCAACAGCGTCGACGAAGGGAAGGGCAGGAGGGCAGTGTGTAGTAGAGGTGCTTATGGTGGTGGCCGATTGTAATAGCAACAAGAGAAATAAGGGGTTGTATGGTGAATTTCAGTGGTGGATGGTGGTTCTCGGTGGTGGGTCTTAGGCCGAGGGAAAGGGAGAGCAAGGGAGGAAGGGAAGCAATTTGTGTTGGATAAGGTGTCTAAGTCTGTAACTATATTTGGTATGTACTTGACCCAACCCAACATGGTCCATTTGGGTTGCACTTCACCGAAACAATTTGTATGGATAATCTTTTGAGAATAGTATATTTATGATATATTAATATATTATAAGTTATAATATATTAATATGAAATCATATTATTTTATTAGTATTGATCAAAAATTATTTTGGAATTAATTTAGTGATCAAAAGAAACTTATTAAATATGGACTCGTATGGATAGTCCATCGAATTTTTAACGCATGGATCCTATGGAAATGAAAGGTCATGGGTATTAGCGTTTACATGGACGTAACCCTAATCCACCATACTATATAAAGAGGTCTTTAACACATGAAATGGCACTAGTGTGTGTGATAGAGAAGGTGGGCCGATTTCTAGTGTGCATTAATATTCTCTTAACTTTTCCTAGTTGTGTGGTGATTTGTGATTCCACTTGATGCATTCACATCATTGGTGCTAGGCTCTCAAAACTCCAAGCAACCAACCACAAGAAAATGGTATGTCATTCTACTAGATTTTTATGTTACAAGTACCCCATCACATGCTAGTTAGGATGAGATCCTTGGAAAAATCAAATTTGCATGTATATTAGAGAAAACATAGATCCAAGGTTTCTAGGGTTACATGTACACCATAATAGTGTTAGAATGCTCAAAACCCTTCAGTGATATAAAAGCCTAGGCTTGTTTTCATTATAATTGATGCAGATTGCTATAAAAAGTCGAAATTGTGCTCATTGTTCAGTGAACTCGCCGAGTCCATGGGGGAAATCGATGAGTCTAAGGGAAAGTTCATCCTACTCGTCGAGTAGGTTCTTGCACCCGGCGAGTAAGAGGCCCTGTGTGCAAAATATCGAATTTTGTTGTTGGAATTGAACTAGGATCATTACCCTAAACTGCTTTTAGATTGTTAAACCTGTTTTTGATGTGGTAATGATTATGCTTATCCCATTTCAATGATAATTATCAAAGTTTCAATTTTTATTTTATGTTTATATGATTCTTGAAAATTATTGATGTGGATGTTCATGCTTATGAGTTTTGGTAGATCATAGGAATTATTTGGAAATTGCTTGTTAGTGTAATTCTTGATCTTAATGCCAATTAATGGACTCCATAACTTGTCCTCAAGTTATGGAATTCCAAAAGTCTTTTCTTTAAAACCATTAAAACTCATAAGTTATAGAAATGAAAAGTTTTGAATAGTTTCAAAACTTGCCCTCAAGTTTTGGAATTTGTAAAGTCTCACACACAATTTAATTCCAATCCCTAGAATTTTAAAAGTTTAAAAT
The DNA here is from genome assembly GCF_002870075.4 of Lactuca sativa. Classification (NCBI taxonomy): domain Eukaryota; kingdom Viridiplantae; phylum Streptophyta; class Magnoliopsida; order Asterales; family Asteraceae; genus Lactuca; species Lactuca sativa. Next base: position 56,339,210 of record NC_056624.2, read on the forward strand.
TCAACCCTTATACTTTATAATATAATAAGTTAATAATATATGTGTATATGTATAAGATCAATTCAGTCTTACCGTTAGTAGGCCTCATTCACGAAGTCGGTCTAAAAGAGGGGTATAAGGTTGTTGCCTATAAAATGGCAACTTAATGGGTGTCCACTCTCAGCCACTACTTCCTTGACTGGTGGAGGGTCGTTAGCTAAACGGGTAGAACAAGGACTATAATTCTCATTAAAGTATAATGATAAATATAAAGTAACTAAACCTTTTATAAATTCCCAATCTTAGTTACCTTAGGAAAATGTGAATTTGGTGCTAACCCATGAAATTACACTTTGTACTTTACCAAGTCGTTAGTGGAGCGTGTGTGGTTAATCGGCACACTAACATGGACTAGTAAGTGTGGAAAAGGGTAACTTAATGTTTATCATAGATTGGTGGAGCGCGTGTGGTTAACCGACACATCCATTAGGTGATAAAAATTAAGGGTACCAAGTTAATTTGCATGGTTATTCAAACCTTGTTTGTGATCCTCGGCATCCCAGTCACAAAATTGAGAGGGCACAATCGAGATTTAAACATGCCATTGAAAAGTTCAATGAATCTCAAAAGATCTAGGAGTGTCAATCCAATTAAAACCTAATACCTATTTCGTTTTTCATGGTGGAAATTGGTGAATCTTTATTTTCCTACCTTCAAATATTTTATAGCTTTGATTACGACATCCCTCTTCCAAGTGATAAAGTATTGTATTGGGTCCTAGTCTTAATATTACTTTTGGGTATCTTATTAAGGACTCTTTATCTAATCTAAACTTGTCTTTCTTCTTTTCAGATGTCTTCCAACAATGCTTCTGGCTCAAACCCTACCAACTCCTTCTCTCTCATGAATCTTTGTGAGAGAGTCATCTTTGATGGTTCCAACTTTAATGATTGGATCAGGAACATCAGGATGGTCACACGTTACAAGGGAAAGGAATGTGCATTGACAAGGAGCTGAAGGAGATCGATGAGTCCACTACTACTCCACAGGAGATCGCTGACTTTAGGACTCATGACAGAGATGCCACTAAGCTGGCATGTATCATGTTGGCCACAATGACATCTGAACTCCAAAAGTCCTATGAGGACACATGAAAGAGATGCCACCAAGGTGGCATGTATCATGTTGGCCACAATGACAGCTGAACTCCAAAAGTCCTATGAGCACTTTTACCCTTTTGAGATGCACATGGACCTGATGGATAGATACCACCAGAGTGCTCGTCAAAAGAGGTAGGAAATCATCTCTTCCATGATAACAACCTGAATGAAGGATGTTAAACCCATCATGGGACACATGCAGAAAATGTAAAGGTTTGTGGACCGTTTTCTGAAGTTGAATGTGAACTTCCCTGAGGAGTTGGCTATTGACACCATACTACACTCCTTACCTACTTGTTATGATCAGCTCCGAATTACCTATCATATAAACAAGGAGGAGGTCACACTCAGCATGCTTCAAGGAATTTTGAATACCGTCGAAAGTGGTCTCAAAGGTAAATCGGTTGTTACTACTCCTACTCCTAACACTGCCCCTGTTCTGGCAATCGGACAAGGTAAAGGGAAAAAGAGGAAGACTCCTTTGAAGTTACCAAGGGAAAGTCTCTTGATGGCTCCTTTTCGAGTGGAACCAAAGGTGGTTCTGTTACTCCCTCTTCCAACCCAAAAAAAGTTGAATGCTTCTATTGTCATGATAAGGGGCACTGGAAACGAAACTACCCCAAGTACCTAGAGTCTTGGAATCAGTTGACTGAAGGTCAGATGATAGTTGCGAGTCTTTTTTACTTGGAAAAATGACTAAGTCACCCTTCACTAGTACTTGTGCTCGGGGTGAAGGTTTATTCGACCTCATACACAAAGATGTGTGTAGACCTTTCAAAACAGCCACAAGGGATGCTAGCCACATCTATGTGACTTTTATTGATGATTACAGTAGATATGGTTATGTCTACTTAATCAAGCATAAATCGGAAACCTTCGAAAAGTTCAAAGAGTTAAACAGGAAGTGGAGAATCAATTGGGTGGGAACATTAAGATGCTTCGATCCGATCGAGGTGGAGAGTATCTTAGTACATAGTTACTTGACTATCTTAAGGAATGTGGAATTGTTTCACAATTGACACCGCCCAGAACACCACAACTTAATGGTATACCTGAGAGGCACCACCCATATCCTTAATCTAGTCCCTACCAAGAAGGTTGTCAAAACACCTCACGAGATGTAGACTGGGAAAGTTCCCACTTTATACCACATCAAGATTTGGAGTTGCGAGGCTTTCATGAGATGTGAAACTCACGACACTCTCGAACCTCGTAGTGAGCGGTGTATTTTCATCGGCTACCCACATAAATCTTTTGGTTACCTCTTCTACAGACCAGTGAGAATGCAGTCTTTGTGGCAAGGAGAGGGGTTTTTTGCGAGAGAGAATTTATAAGCTAAGGAAACAGTGGGAGGAAAATTGACCTTGAAGAGCTTCAAGAGTCAAGTGGTGAAGGAACCTCAAACCCTAGCAATCAACCTGAGTAGGAAACTCTTTTTGAACCAACCAGAGCATTATTATGGTTTCCATATTACTACGGAAGGTGATACATTTATCAATGATAGTACAATGGTAAATTTGGATGAACGTAACAGCTATAGGGAAGCCATGGTAGGCCCTGAGTCTGCTAAATGGAAAGAGGCTATGGACAGTGAGATTCAGTCCATGTATGACAATCAATTTTGGAACTTGGTTGACAATGTACCGGGTCGTAAGATGGTCCGATGCAAATAGATCTTCAAGAAGAAGACCGACATGGATGGGAAAGCACACACTTAAAAGGCACGACTGGTTACGAAGGGCTTCACCCAAAATCAGGGAGTTGACTATGATGAAACCTTTTCACCAGTAGCGAAAATTAAGTCTATTAGGGTTATGCTAGCCATTTCTGCATTTCATGATTATGTAATATAGCAAATGCATGTCAAAACCGCTTTCCTTAATGGAAAGTTAGCTGAGGATGTTTACATGAGTCAGTTAGAGGGTTTTTTCAATGCAGAGTACCCTGATAGAGTGTGCAAGCTTGAGAAATCCATTTATGGATTGAAACAAGCATCTTGTAGCTGAAATATTTGTTTTAATGAGAAAGTCAAAGAGTTTGGTTTTTCAAGAAGTGAGGATGAGTCCTGTGTATATGTCAGAGCTAGTGGGAGTATAATTAGCTTTTTGATACTATATGTGGATGACATACTACTCATAGGAAATGACATCCCAACTTTACAGGAGATTAAATCCTTGCTTTCGAAGTGTTTCACTGTGAAGGACCTTGGAGAAGTTTCCTATATCTTAAGGATAAGGATATTGATAGATAGGAGTAAAAGACTAATTGGACTTAGTCAGAGAACCTACTTGGACAAGGTGTTGAAGAGGTTCAACATGCAAAATTCCAAGAAAGGTGATTTACCGATCCAAAGCAATGCCAAATTGAGTAAGGCTCAGAGCCCGAGTATAGAGGCTGAGATAGCTGAGACGAGTCGATTACCATATGCTTCCGCTGTTGGCTCGATCATGTATGCTATGACTTGTACCCGCCCTGATGTCTCCTTTGCTTTAAGCATGGTCAGCAGATATCAGGGGAACCCTAGCAAGGCTCACTGGATTGCGGTAAAGAACATTCTCAAGTACTTACGAAGGACTAAGGATTGGATTCTTACCCTTGGTGGGAGTGATGACTTGAGAGTAGTAGGGTATAGCGACGCCATCTTTCAGACCGACATGGATAATTTCCGTTCTCATTCGGGCAGGGTGTTTACCTTGAATGGAGGATCGCTTACTTGTAAAACTTGCAAGTAGGAGATGGTAGCTAATTCGACGTGTGAATCAAAGTACATAGTAGCTAGTGAAGCGGAGAAGGAGGCGATATGGCTGAAGAACTTCATCGAAGACCTTGGAGTTGTACCACCTATAAAGGAGCCTATGAAGATTTTCTGTGACAACAATAGTGTGCTTGCCTTAGCCAAGGAACCGAGAGATTATGGTAGATCCAGACACATTGACAGAAAATATCACTTCATAAGACACAAGATAGAAGAAGGACTCATCGTGGTAAAGAGGGTATCGTCAAAAGAGAACCTAGCAGATCCCCCCGCGAAGGGACTGACTAGGGTTAGGCATTTGCAGCATGCGAGGCACATCAGGATGAAGGAGGATATTAGTTATACAGATTAGATAGCTATCTCTAAACTTGTAAAATGTAATTGACACTTGATGATTAAATAAAATTTCTTGTTTATTTATAAGTAAGGTGTTACTATCTTGTGCAGTCGTATACTATTGTTTAAACTTTGCACGTTTTGACTTCTAGAATAATTACTTTATTCAAACTCACCATAATGAATCATACTTTGGAAGTAGGTATGAATCAAGACTGTCATGAATTGGGCTTGTAGATGTCTAAGGTGTTAGACATAGCAAAAGTTGCTACAACATTCATGAGTACTTATAAGTTCGGAGTATTGGATTAAACCCACGCTCACTTGTATCACTTCATGGAATTTATCTAGAGTGATCGTGAGACGGTAATATCATATAAGTCTTCAAACCTAGATATATGAGTTCTTGGCTATGAGTTGGTTATGCACTGATTGTAAGAAAACGCATCAGTAACTTAATGTTATAAAACGTGCATTTGTGTATGATTCAACAAGTAGTTAGTACAAGCATATGAGTCGAAGTTTATCAGTTCCTTTTAGTCCTTGGAGGATTAGAAGTGATATCTGGGCCCCTCGATGATTTTGTTTTGACCTATGTGTCGAGCCCGGTGATAGTTTTGTTTTTATACTTCTTTTCATAGTTTATTTTTAGTTAAAATCATCTCATTTTAGTTAATCTTCATGCATATTTTCTCTTTTTATTATCTTTCTCCTTTACCGGGTTCTTTCCAGTCTTTTGAGCATGTTTTGCAGGATTTACTAAAGACTATTTGTTACTGGAGGTATGGAGGGATTGCGGGGCTTGTGGATTGCTTGTGGACTTGAGGTGGTGCAATTGGGCTTGATGTCAGTATAAGCGAGAAGCGCGTTAGGCCTAGTCTTTGGATGAGGACTCAGGCTACGAAAGACAAAATGAGCATTGGACCATCATTGGAGGCTTTAGAATAAAACAATTGGGCTCCCAAGAGTTGTGCATGTGGGTTGAAGTGTGAATGAAAACATTAGGGTGGAATATATTTTAAATGAGCCATGTCCCACAATCAGTGAGACCCATGCGGTCTGTGTGGATCCACAAACGGTCCGCGTGCATCGTGCAGAAGTGAATGCGAGTTTTGACTTTTTGACTCTATTTTGGGAAGGTTGGTGGGTCGCTTTTGGGGGAGGTTTTGAATCCGGAAATGAGGTCTTTTTGCTGGAGATTTGGAGCATTATTCATGATCATCACTTGGAAAAAACTACACTTTTGCTCTCAAGAACACTTGGGAAGAACTTGAAGAATTTGAAGATTGTTGTTATTTCTTTCCATCTTGCACTTAGAAAAATCTTTGGTACTTCTAAACTACCTTGTATTTCTTTTATTTTGGCCATGCTTGGCTAGATTTTCATTTGGTTGATTAGGGTTTAATCCCATGGATGATTTGTTGTTTTGAAGACTATTATTACCTTGTGTTTGAAGTCTATGGAAATTTTTTCTAGTTAAACATCTTGTTATGTTTGTTTATCTTTGATCATGATCTTGGATGAATAAACATATATTTTTGTTGATCATTTTCTTGGTTAAGTAATGGACTTTGAGATTGGTAAGCAACAAATGGTTTCTATGTTTGTTTTCATTTCATTTAAACCATGGGGATGTTTCCTCCATAATGACAATGTAAGCATTTGATTGTCTTATGGACTTGGTAACTCTTAGAACTCAAAGCTAATTGATTTTCACAAGATTATATGCTTCAATGATTTTGTGACTTTAATTAAGGGAACGTGTTAGAGCTCCTCTAACCATTTCAATATCTAAGAAGAGCTGAGGTAATTTGTGCTTATGAATTTCTATAGCCAAGTTAAACCAATTCACAAGTATTGTTCCTTTTAGTCTAATGATAAGTCAACTATGTCATCCATGTGGTGTACCCAAAATCAATCGATTTCACTTCATTGAATTTAATCAAATCTTTTACTTGTTTATTTGTCATATTACATTCTAGCTAGTTTTAATTTTGTCAAACAATCAAAAAGAATTAACCCCCGTATTTTACTTTTACTTTTGTTTTACAAGTACTTGAACAAGTGATTTACATAGAGATTTAAATTGAACCAATCCCCGTGGATACGATCCCTTTACCACTTTACACTATTTTAGTGTGTAATATCAAGGGTATTAATTTTCTTGGCCTCGACAACCACCAGATTTTGGCGTCGTTGCCGAGGATTGGTTTATTTTTAATCAATTTGTTTCTTTATCCCCAGATCTCAGCGTACCGATGACTTGATTTACAACCCGAAAATTGAAAAAGAAGCAAGGTGTTTGGCGAAGGAAAAGTGAATAGAACATGGTCAAACTTCCAACCCTCACGGGGATCCAGAGGTTGAAACCGCTTCATCAAGTGATACGGATCCCGACTCTAGCCCCGACCCTCACCAAGAAATTCCCGAAACACCACCCTTTAAGAAGATCCACCCATTATTGAACGAATTGCATTGGCAGATGGAGGAGAATTTCCCGAGAGAACTTTGAGGCAAATGATGGAAACCGATGTTACACAAACTCCAACCGGTATCAATTATCCGGATTTGGAAGGAGGTTCGGAATTGAACTCAAGTTTAGTCCATCACCTTCCAACTTTTCATGGATTAGAGAATGAAGATCCTCATAAGCACTTGAAGATGTTCCACATTATTTGCACTGGTATGAAACCACAAAGGTCAACCGATGACCAAATCAAGCTAAGGGCATTCCCCTTTTCATTGGCCGATAGAGCAAAGGACTGGTTATTCTATCTTCCCCTGGGGTCAATCAACTCATGGACCGACATGGCAAGGGCTTTTCATGACAAGTTAAATCCCGCTTCAAGAGTCTCAAGTATTAGAAATGAGATTTGTGGAATCTGCCAAGGTCAAAATGAGACTTTTCATGATTATTGGGAGAGGTTCAACAACTTGTGCTATAGTTGTCCACAACATCAAATTCCGAAACAACTCCTCATCCAACACATCTATGAGGGATTGTTGCCAATGAAGAGAAGACTAGTTGATGCCTCAAGTGGTGGAAATGTCTTTTGCAAAACTCCACAACAAACAAGACAACTCTTCAACACCATATCCGCAAATTCACAACATTTTGGTCTGTGCCAAGATATGAAGAGAGAAACTTAACAAAAAGTCAATGAAGTGGGAACATCAAACCTCGAATCTCAAATCAAAGATCTAGCCTCCGTTGTTCAAAAGCTAGCCATGGGGCAAACTCCACAAGTAATGGTTTGTGGAATACGTGCAACAATGGGACATCGTACAGATATGTGTCTTATTCTCCAAGAAGATGCGAAACATGTGAATGCCACGGGAGAGTTCCAAAATTACCACAAAAAAACATTTGGTTACCAAAATCCATACAATTAAAGTTGGAAGCCAAATCCTAACATGAGCTACAACCCAAGACCATTGCCTCAAAATGCATTGGTTAGACCTTCCTATCCACCACCACAACCTTATTACCAACATCCAAAACCACACTGTCAACCCAAACCACACCCTCCACATCATCATCAACAACCTCCTCAATCCCAACCAAGTAGCTCCGGAATGTCTCTTGAAGACATTGTCAAATCCTTAGCCACTAGTACCCAACAATTCCAAAAAGAGACAAGAATTAGTATCTCCAACCTTGAAACACAATTGGAAGATATAGTTACATCCGTAAGCAAGTTGGAATCCTGTGGAAAATTTCCTCTCAAACCGAAAAGAACCCAAATGTTAATGTGGTGACCTTGAGAAGTGGCAAAGAAACCGGAGAGGGTAGTTCAAAGAAGAAGCCAAGGGATGAAGAGGAGGAAATAGAAGTAATTCCCATTGAGGATCCCATAACCAAGAACGCCACACACGCCGAAGTTCCAAAGAATACCATTCCCTTAGTGACCCCAATAGCCACTCAACCGTCATTCCCCTCTCGACTTGTGACTTTCAAGAAGAACATGGAGGAGAAAGAGATTTTGGACACCTTTCGAAAGGTAAAAGTAAACATTCCTTTACTTGATGCAATCAAACATATCTCTAGAGATGCAAAATTCTTGAAGGAACTTTGTACCAGCAAGAGGAAATTGAAGGGAAACGAGAAAATCCAAATTAATGAACATTCATCTGCGGTTTTACAAAGAAAACTTCCACCCAAATGCAAAGATCCCAAACTGTTTACGACTCCTTGCAAGATTGGAGATGTTACTTTTAGTAGCGATATGCTAGATCTTGGTGCTTCTATCAATTTCATGCCCTATTCGGTGTACAAATCATTGAATGGCGAACCTTTGAGTGAACCTAGAGTCATAATCTCTCTTGTGGATAAATCAAGTGTCTTTCCTAGAGGTGTTCTAGAAGATGTTTTGGTGCAAGTGAAACAATTGGACTTCCCGGCGGATTTCTATGTGATTGATTTAGAAGAACAAGTGTCCTCCAAGTCGGGTATAATTTTACTTGGGAGACCATTTTTGAAGATGGCTAGAACGAAGATTGATGTGTATGCGGGAAGCTTAACAATGGAGTTTGATGGGGAAACAATAAGTTTCAATATATGCGATGTTATTAGATATCCTAGTGATGTTTCATCCTTATGCTTTGTTAATGTTGTTGAACCATTAGCCCAAGAATTGTCCGAGTTGTCTAATGGTGACATGTTGGAGATGATTTTGAGCAAAGGATTTGATTGTGGGAAATTAGCCAAAAAGTTGAAGCTTTACTCGTTAGATCCAGAAGTTGAAAGATTGGTCAACAATTTAGAAATCAAGAAAACCACTCAATTTAGTGTGAAGCAAATTGAAATACCTAAAACTCACACAAGATTGCCACCCTCCCTTGTTCAACCACCGAAATTGGAATTAAAGGTCCTTCCTCAACACTTGAAGTATGCATACTTGGGAAACAACGAGACTCTTCCGGTCATCATTTCAAATCATTTAACCGAATGTGAAGAAGAGAAACTCATCAAGGTGATAAAGGAGCACAAGGAAGCCATGGGATGGACGATTGCGGATATCAAGGGATTGAGCCCCTCCACTTGTATGCACAAGATCTTGTTAGACGATGAATGCAAGTCGAGTTAGGATGTGTGACATCCCCAATTTCAAGGGCCAGAAAATACCGACTTGTTTATGCTTTGTTTTATAAAATCAGAGTAAATTCTTTTGATTTAAAAGAGTTGCAGAATTTTTTCCCAAAACAAAATATGACAAAATTTATCAAAACGTTTCTCAAAGAGAACGTATTTTCATTAAATAATAAAACCTCGGGATGTCATGTTCTGATACAGACCAAAAGCATAAATAGTATATAAAATAGACCTTACAATAGTTATTTATAACTACTAATCTATATTCCAAAATCTCTCGTCAAGTCCACCAACTTATACTCTTGTGTCATTACCTATAATGCAAAGAAAACTGAGTGGGTCAGGCTTGGGAGCCTGGTGAGCATATAGGGTTTTCAACCCACAATATTATATCTTATATTTATATATTCAATCATCAAACAATCATTCCAATTACCAGTCCCCATTATCCTCCTTACTCTTAACCGTCTACCCTAAGAGTCATCTATTCGTTCACTCCGTAATAGGCACTAAGACAATAGCTGCCAGGATTCTTTATTAGGCACTAAGACAATAGCTGCCAAGGTTCTTTCGTAAATCACTAATTCCATAGTTGCTATGGTTCATTCATCGAGTACTAAATCCATAGCTACCAGTGTAGGTACTAAGTCCATAGCTACCAAACGTTTATCTAACAGGTACTAAGTCCATAGCTATCATCATCTATCTAAGAGTAGTAAATCCATAGCTACCAACGTTCGTCTATACGGTACTAAATCCATAGCTACCAAGGTTCATCTATATACAGTACTAAATCTATAGCTACCGAGGCTTATCTTTACAGTACTAAATCCATAGCTACCGAGGTTTATCTTTCATCTCATCCTCAAACTCATCCTTTATCACACACCAACTATTTTGTCCATCCATGCTCTACCCAACATATTTGTAGAGATAAATACATATACAGTTTAACTCATTTAAAACCTATATAAAACTTCAATTCCACGCCCATCTCAAATAGACAAATAATATATAAACACATAGCAAGTATTTCATAGAAAATACTTCGTATTTATGTGTTAGAAGAAAGTAACTACACACTCACCCAAACATATACTTAATACATTCAAACATTACTTGTATTATACTCGTGTTTATGAAAGGGACTATACACCCACACATATAAACAACTTTATATTATACACATAGCACGTATTTCATAGCAAATACTTAATATTTATGTGTAAGATGAAAATGACCACACACTCACACATATAAACAACAATATATATACACATAGCACGTATTTTATAAAATACCTCATATCTATGTGTAAGATGAAAGTGACTATACACTCACTTGATTAGAAGATGATTGGACAACACTACGACTTCTAGAAGTAGTATTCTTCGGTAGATCTGGAAGATCTTCATAAAAACCGGGCTCCTCGCGGGCAGAGCTTCGGCTCGTGAATTGCACTTCTCGGGATCTTTGGGATTCGGGACTCGCTTCGGGTCTCGGGATGATATCGGAGCTTCGGGGGTACTTCTTTTCATGTAAATCGAGGTAATATGGGTGAGAGATGAGAGAACGAGCAACCAAACTCGACTTGCCCTTCAAATCTATTTATAGGGCAAAATCTGCCCTTGCCATGTCGTGACACCTTTTTCCATGTCGTGGGATTGGTTGTCACTGCATGCGTCATAGCAAGTTGCATCTGGGGGACTCCCGGAGGTGTCATAAGACTGGCCACGTCGTGGCACTGCTTGCCACGTCGTGGTATCTGACAGTTTTGGGGTTTCGCGCCCCGAACTTCAGAAATTCATACCTTTCGCATACGAACTCCGTTTTCGACGTTCTTTATATCGACACGAAGGTGAGATTATGCTCTACAACTCTATTTTATACTCCATTGGATAATTTTGACTTTATTTTTAATATATTATAATTATATTACTTATATATTATTTTTAGTAGGGCTGGACAGGAAAACTCTGTTATAAACTCATAACTCCTTCGTCTGACGTCCGTCTTTCTGTCGTTGCACTAATATCAATGAGATCTTCAATTCTCATTTAGATTGTTTTGGATAATTATCTCTCTAATGTAAATTCACTATTTACGTCGCACTGTGTCGTACCGGTTCTGTCGCAAAACTTCGATAGGTCATAACTTCTTCGTTATAACTCGGATTTCGGCGTTCTTTATATGTACGGAATCCTTGTAACATATACTATAACTTAGTCAAGATTAATCCTTCTAAATAATCTTCCATCAAAAAGTCATTTTTTGATGCTTATCGTCTCTAATTTGACTAGCCCTAATCTACGGGCGTTACAATTATCTCGCCCTTAGGATGATTACGTCCCGGAATCATCAACGAAATAGGAATTTTATAATGATTCCATACGATATCTCTTCATCCTAGGTAATAAAACTAACTTCTATGTTTCTTCGAAAGAGTATCTAACTCTAGGGCTTCTTGACTACAGACGATGCTCAATCTTGCATTTGGTTTTGTTACTATGTTGGACTTTCAATCATAACCTTCAAGTTACAAAATAAGTCCTCATTTTGGATTCCTTCTTCTTCTTAGGATAAATACTTTCCGATATCTATTGTAACAGACCTATGGGTTGTGTCCTGATGACCTCTCATCGTAGTCGGACTCAATAGATATGACCACTAGGGTCGGAATAACAACCATCTTACTAGTCATTACCGAAACAATGGTAACGACATACTTGAATAAAACGGAATCAATTACTAGCTTCTTGGTAACCTTGCGACTTCCCATGATCCAAGCGTGAGTCCTGTGCTTCCAGTAGTATAGATCTCTACTACTATTCACACCTACTCATACTCGTCCCAAGTATTGTCTCGCAGTCCCCAAGTCCTAAAATCACAAAACAGTTTAACACATACGAACGTGTCCAATTAATCATAAAATTTTTCCTAGACTCTACTAGGACTTCTTCCATGAGCATCTTCTATCATCAATCATGCTTCAACTCGATTGGTGATGGAAATTCTAGATTATGGGACGACTTCAAGAATTACACCAATCGTTCCATCATCCTGCCAATCGAAGGTGTACTTCAGACGTACCGTACTCCTCTAAACGTTCCGTTATTTCATCAAACATAAACTAAAGGCAAGACACCACTCTGACGATATCTTCCGATAGGTGTCATTCACTATCATAAGCCTTTAATTTTCTCCATTTAATCAATTCTCTACGAGTCTTTGCCATAACATTTTGTACATCCAAGCAGACGTTCGGTGCACCAGGCGAGAATTTAAGATAAGAAAGCTTTATTTATGATAGACGTATAAATCTCCTTATTACTCTGAAACGTTTACATGCTAGTTCTAATATCGTATCAAACGCTTAGAATCCTAAACACATAAGGTCTCCAGTTCCGGTCGGCAACAGACCATAGATCCGAGCAAATAATAACATATATGGAAACATATAACATTTAGCACATAAAAGCATTTTAGGCATCATTCCTAAAATATACTAGTGCTCGTGTCTTAAAATATGGTAGATACTCATCTCACAATAATCTCTTAGCATTCTAAGTTTAAGTCTAGAAATCCTACAAATTCCTAGTTCGCTTAAACTAATGCTCTGATACCAACTGTGACATCCCCAATTTCACGGGCAGAAAAGGCCGATTTGTTTATGCTTTGTTTTATAAAATCAGAGTAAATTCTTTTGATTTAAAAGAGTTGCGGAATTTGTTCCCAAAACAAAATATGATAAAATTTATCAAAACGTTTCTCAAAGAGAACGTATTTTCATTAAATAATAAAACCTCGGGATGTCATGTTTCGATACAGACCAAAAGCATAAACAGTATAAAATAGACCTTACAACAGTTATTTATAACTACTGATCTATATTCCAAAATCTCTCATCAAGTCCACCAACTTATACTCTTGTGTCATTACCTGTAATGCAAAGAAAACTGAGTTGGTCAGGCTTGGGAGTCTGGTGAGCATATAGAGTTTTCAACCCACAATATTATATCTTATATTTATATATTCAATCATCAAACAATCATTCCAATTACCCATCCCCATTATCCTCCTTACTCTTAACGGTCTACCCTAAGTGTCATCTATCGTTCACTCTATAATAGGCACTAAGACAATAGTTGCTAGGATTCTTTATTAGGCACTAAGACAATAGCTGCCAAGGTTCTTTCGTAAAGCACTAATTCCATTGCTACTATGGTTCATTCATCGGGTACTAAATCCATATCTACCAGTGTAGGTACTAAGTCCATAGCTACCAACGTTTATCTAACAGGTACTAAGTCCATAGCTATCATCGTCTATCTAACCGTACTAAATCTATAGCTACCAACGTTCGTCTATACGGTACTAAATCCATAGCTACCAAGGTTCATCTATATACAGTACTAAATCCATAGCTACCGAGGCTTATCTTTACAGTACTAAATCCATAGCTACCGAGGTTTATCTTTCGTCTCATCCTCAAACTCATCCTTCATCACACACCAACTATTTCGTCTATCAATGCTCTACCCAACATATTTGTAGAGATAAACACATATACAATTTAACTCATTTAAAACCTATATAAAACTACAATTCCATGCCCGTCTCAAATAGACAAATAATATATAAACACATAGCAAGTATTTCATAGCAAATACTTCGTATTTATGTGTTAGGAGAAAGTAACTACACACTCACCCAAACATATACTTAATACATTCAAACATTACTTGTATTATACTCGTGTTTTTGAAAGGGACTATACACCCACACATATAAACAACTTTATATTATACACATAGCACGTATTTCATAGCAAATACTTAATATTTATGTGTAAGATGAAAGTGACCACACACTCACACATATAAACAACAATATATATACACATAGCACGTATTTTATAAAATACTTCATATCTATGTGTAAGATGAAAGTGACTATACACTCACTTGATTAGAATATGATTGGATAGCACTACGACTTGCAGAAGTAGTATTCTTCGGTAGATCTGGAAGATCTTCACAAAAACCGGGCTCCTTGCGGGCAGAGCTTCGGCTCGTGAATTGCACTTCTCGGGATCTTCGGGATTCGGGACTCGCTTCGGGTCTCGAGATGATATCGGAGCTTCAGGGGTACTTCTTTTCATGTAAATCAAGGTAATATGGGTGAGAGATGAGAGAATGAGCAACCAAACTCGACTTGCCCTTCAAATCTATTTATAGGGCAAAATCTGCCCCTGCCACGTCGTGGCACCTTTTTCCACGTCGTGGGATTGGTTGTCACTGCATGCGTCATAGCAAGTTGCATCTGGGGGACTCCCGGAGGTGTCATAAGACTGGCCACGTCGTGGCACGGCTTGCCACGTCGTGGTATCTGACAGTTTTGGTGTTTCGCGCCCCGAACTTCAGAAATTCATAACTTTCGCATACGAACTCCGTTTTCGACGTTCTTTATATTAACGTGAAGGTGAGATTATGCTTTACAACTCTCGTTTAGACTCCATTGGCTAATTTTGAATTTATGTTTAATATATTATAATTATATTACTTATATATTATTTTTAGTAGGCCGGGACAGGAAAACTCTGTTATAAACTCATAACTCCTTCGTTTGATGTCTGTTTTCGTCCGTCTTTCCGTAGTTGCACTAATATCGATGAGATATTCAATTCTCATTTATATTGTTGTGGATAATTATCGCTCTAACATAAATTCACTATTTACGTCGCGCTGTGTCGTGCCAGTTCTGTCGCTAAACTTCAATAGGTCATAACTTCTTCATTATAACTTTGATTTCGGCGTTCTTTATATGTACGGAATCCTTGTAACATATACTATAACTTAGTCAAGATTAATCCTTCTAAATAATCTTCCATCAAAAAGTCATTTTTGATGCTTATCGTCTCTAAATTGACTAGCCCTAATTTACGGGCGTTACAGGACTTACAAAGGAGATTGAACCCGCCAATGATGGAAGTGGTCAAGAAAAAAAATTGAAGATCCTTGATGCGGGAATGATCTATCCAATCTTGGATAGCAAATGGGTGAGCCCGGTGCATGTGGTGCCAAAAAAGACGGGAACCACGATGGTCGAAAACAACAAAGGTATGATGGTTCCCACCCGCGTGCAAAACGGGTGGAGAGTATGTATTGACTACCGCAAACGCAATGCAAGCACAAGAAAATATCATTTTCCATTGCCTTTCATTGACCAAATGTTAGAAAGGCTGGCCGAGAAATCTCACTATTGTTGTCTCGACGGGTACTCCGGTTTTCACCAAATCCTAGTGGCACCGGAAGACTAAGAAAAGACAACATTTACATGTCCATTTGGCATTTTTGTATACTGGAGAATGCCATTCGGATTATGTAATGCCCCAGCCACTTTCCAACGTTGCATGGTTAGTATCTTTTCGGAATATGTTGAAAATATAATTGAAGTTTTCATGGATGAGTTTATGGTATATGGAAACTCCTTTCAAAAGTGTTTGACCAATCTCAACAAAATTTTGAAAAGATGCATTGAAACTAATTTTATTTTAAACTTTGAAAAATGTCATTTTATGGTGAGTCAAGGTCTCATTTTTGGTCATATTGTGTCAAAGAAAGGAATTGAGGTAAATAAGGCTAAAATAGATGTTATTCAAAGCTTACCTTACCCGACTTGTGTTCGGGAAGTTCGTTCTTTTTTGGGCCATGTAGGATTCTACCGAAGATTCATTAAAGATTTTTCAAAGATAACAAGACCAATATTCCAAATCTTGCAAAAGGATGTAGATTTCGAGTTTAATAAGGCGTGCAAAGAAGCTTTCGACAAGCTCAAACAATTGCTTACATCCGCTCCTATCATGCAAGCACCAAATTGGGATCTCCCTTTTGAGATCATGTGTGATGCACATAATTATGCTATTGGCGTTGTTTTGGGTCAAAAGAATGGAAGAGCCTCCCGTGTGATCTGCTATGCATCGAGGACACTAGAAAATGCTCAAAGCAACTACTCTACCACGGAAAAGGAGTTGTTGGCTATAGTGTTCGCTTTGGAGAAATTTAGGCAATATTGACTTGGTACCAAGGTCATAGTGTATTCGGATCACGCGACTCTCAAGTACTTGATGACAAAGAAAGATGCAAAACCAAGACTCATCCGGGGGATCTTATTATTGGAAGATTTTGATTTGGAAATTCGGGACAAGAGTGGATGCGATAATCTTGTTGCCGATCATCTAAGTCGGATCACTTCAAATGAAGCACCTCTCCCATTGTGGGATGAGTTTCTGGATGAGCATCTCTTTTTCCTTACTCAATATATTCCTTGGTATCCCGATAACATTAACTTTTTGGTCATGAAAAGGTACCCTACACATTCACACGTGCTCAAAAAGACAAATTGAAAAGTGATGCAAAATATTATGTGTGGGATGAACCTTATTTGTGGAAACATTGTCCCGATCAAATCATTAGGCGATGTGTGCCCCAACAAGAATATCAATCCATTTTACAATTTTTCAATGAATTTGCTTTTGGACGACACTTTGGACCTAGCCGGACCTTGAGAAAGGTCCTTAAGTGTGGACTATTTTGGCCAACCATGTCAAGCGGCTGTTACTTGTTTTACAAAATTTGTGAACAGTGCCAAAGGACGGGGAACATTTTGCAGAAGAACCAAATGCCACAAAATCCAATCCTTGTTTGTGAATTTTTTGACGTATGGAGGTGTGACAACCCAAAAATTTCCGTTAGTTTTAACGTCGAAATTAACGTCGAAATCTATTACATCCAAAATTAGTCTAATTTAGCCAGAAAATATTTTTGACCGGAATTAAACCCGTTGGAATATTTTATATAATATTCCTCAAGTAAAAATAAACTCGTAAATTATCTTTCCATTTTATTGGAAAAAATTATTTTTAATTACTACCATTTAATCGGGTGCGACCAAAAGCCCCGTTTAACGGCAGTATCGGGTAAATTTCCACTGAGCCCCAACTCAAACCCCTATATAAGGGGGAGTGGACTCCATTCACACTCTTTCCACTCTCTCTCTCTCTGTACAACTTGTTTTCGAGCCAAAAATGCCCATTTCGAGCCCCAAACTAGTAAGTAATCTATCCTAACTTTTTGTAGAGCTTAGTTATCATGCAAATTCATGTTTAAGGCATCAAATAGGGGCAAGATTATGTGTTTATGGCCCAAGAACACTCTTGGGCCGTGAACACCCTTAAGTGGGGGGTTTTAAGCCCCAAAACCCCTCTAAACTACCCCTAGGGCTTAGATATGACTTGTGGACTTACACCTTCGAGCTTAGAACACTAAGAGTAAACATGAGTTTACGGCCCTAGAACACTCTTGGACCGTTAACCCCTCTTCAAGGGCCGTGAACACCTTTTAACGTGTTAGAAATGCCTCAAACACCTCCTATGGCCTTGGAAAATGTCAAGAAGCAACCCCATTTAAGTAAAGGAATTAAACATCAATTAAACCAAGGAAATAGGAGTTTACGGCCGTAAACCCCCATAGAATTGGTCCATGGGTGGTAAACTCCCAAAAAGTGCCCAAATGATGCCCTAACTTCTTCATTTGACTTGGAAAAATGCATAGAACTTTATTCTCTACCATTTAAGACCTTAATACACCAAGGAATGAGCATATAGGAGCTTATGGCCGTAAACTCCTTGTTTAGGGCCGTAAACTCCCTAAAATGGTCATTTTGAGGCCTTAAACCCTTCATAAGCCCTAGATTTGAGCCTAGCATAATTCCACAAATGATATAAGACCTTGAAACATCCTAGAACACCCCACCATGAGTTTACGGCCGTAAACTCATGGGGATGAGGTCTTAGGGCCGTGAACTCTATAAAGAGTTTACTCTTGAAGAGTAAACTCCCTATCTAGGCCATACATACCCTTAGATGTTACCCGGGACACCCTAGGACTTAATCAAAGTGTTTTCCGCACTTTAGGATGCGTATACGTGTTTAATTAGTATTATATTTACTAATTGTATGTAAACATATGTCATCATATGTTAATAGGTCACTAAGTGTGTTCAAGTCTTTACTTGACACCGAGCACCCAACCGGCACCTTCACCCGATCCGCTTACAACAGGTGAGTTCATACCCCTGAATTAACCTTTTAAATGTTTTTACATGCTTTTATGGGGAGGGGGAATACAAGTTAATACACTGTCAACTGTTTTTACATTCTTACATGCCAGTTATCATATCAATCACATGTGATTGATAACCCGCATGCACAAGGATTTAATACACCGTCAACTATTTTACCAAATATGATACTGTAAATGGTTTTTCCAAAACGTCTTTACTTGTTCAAATCTTTTCTCAAATTGACTCTCACGCTGTATGTTTTACTTCGGATTCAGTTACAACAGTATTTTAAACAAAGGATTTCTTTACCTATAATGTTTTATCAAAGTTTCATTTAAAACTTGTTTATGAATGTTTTTCAAAGGATTTCTAAAGGTTTTCAAACTTATTTTACAAAAGAATACCAAGTCGTGATTTTCTTAAGTGTAATGGTTTTCCAAAGTTTTCATCAAAGTTTTCTCCCATGTTTTATACTCCTACTTTGTTAGATACTACTGCTTTGTTATGCTTCTACTTAGTTAATGCTCCTACTTAGTAAAATGCTACTACTTTGTTAACGCTTTTACTTCCTGATACGCTTATACTTTGTTAACGCTTCTACTTCGTGAATTGCTCCTACTTATTAACGCTTATACTTCACGATACGCTTCTACTTCACGATACACTTCTACTTATTAATGCTTCTACTTCACGATACGCTTCTACTTCACGATACACTTCTACTTATTAACGCTTCTACTTCACGATACACTTCTACTTCACGATACACTTCTACTTATTAACGCTTCTACTTCACGATACGCTTCTACTTGTTAACGCTTCTACTTCGTGAAACACTTCTACTTCGTTAAACACTTCAACTTCGTTAAATGTTTCTACTTAGTTAAATGTATGCCTGTACTTGTATAGTTATATAAATAATGTTTAAAGGACTTAAGAAGGCTAGTTCGCCCTATTTCCTTTTCCTCATTTGGATGTGGTCTGGTGGGATCGGATATCCGTCTGAAGGTCGTTTGATCATTAATTATATATTATGTATACATGTATATACATATAGGTTTACATCGATCAGTTCAGTTATGAGTCTCTACTGCTAGTCCAGCAATTACATCAGAATTCATTGTTCGAGATACATCTTCAAGACACGGATCTCCCCGTCGTCGAGTTGGTAAGCAGAGTCTCTGGTAGGGAGAGCGGACATTGTGTATAGATCTATATGGGATTGACACCCCCGCACCTTGACTGCTAGCTACAGTCTGCGGCCTACCAAGCCAAGGGGTGACAAAAGTCATACTTACACCGATGCTTGCAGGGCGTCAAGTACTCTAGTGTCGATTAGTATGGTTACGAGTATCTCCATGTTACCTTATAATTCATGGCCTTAAGGTAATGATGTTTAACACTGTATGCTGGAAACACATTCTTGGAATTACATTGTTTTAGACCTTGATAGCTGTATCTTTCATTTGATACTGTCTGGGGTCTGTATTCATTGTTTTAGACCTTGCTAGTTGTATCTTTCATTTGATACCGTCTGGGGTCTGTGTCTCCTTTTGTTAGAATGAGCCAGGCGTGTCGTTCATTCAATACTCTCCTGGAGTCTATGATTTCTTTGCCTTAGTCAATAGTATATTCTGCTGAGGCATATGTTATTTTCCCTTGTATTTTACTAGTGATAATCTCCTGCTTTCTTTAAAAATCAAATACCGTATATTGGTAATGATAGTATTTCAGGGAAAATTACTCTTTAAAAACATAACACTGTTTTAATTAGAAAATATAGGATTTTCTGGAAAGGACTCTAATACACTGTTGATTCTAAACTACTACTTTTTATAAAGTTATTGGAATAAAATGACACTAAATACTTATGAACTCACCAGCATTTGTAAAAATGCTGATACTGGCTTTCAAATAACTTGTATTCTTAGGTTAGCAATAGACAGGTACATTCCAGGAGCTTTGGGTGAAGACAGTTTAGTACCAAGCTGCAACTATATTATTACTTGTATTACTTTAATGTCTCTATGTAATGTAAACCATGTAAAACTATTACTATTAATGCAATGGTTGTTGTAGTTTGATTATTATACTGCATATGTTGTGAAACTTGACATGACGTCATCCACCCCAGAACGTTTCCGCCGTTCCGGTTTTGGGGTGTGACAGGAGGATTGATTTTATGGGCCCATTTCCTGTCTCATTTGGCAACATTTATATATTTCTCGCGGTTGACTATGTTTCTAAGTGGATTGAGGCCAAAGCCACAAGATTAGATGATGCAAAAACGGTTATCGAGTTTTTGAAGTCTAATATTTTTGTAAAGCTTTGTGTACCTAGGGCTTTGATTAGTTATGGAAGGATGCATTTTTGCAATAAGATGATGGAGGCCATGCTAAGAAAGCACAACGTGACCCGTTGTGTCTGTACCGCCTACCACCCTCAAATAAATGGCCAAGCGGAGGTTTTGAATCGTGAAGTGAAGTCTATTCTTGAGAAAATAGTGAATCCTACTAGAAAAGATTGGAGTTCGAGGCTTGAAGATGCATTGTGGGCCTATCAGACCGCGTACAAGACCCTAATAAGAATGTCCCCATTTAGGTTGGTTTTTGGAAAACCATGTCATCTTCCCGTGGAATTAGAGCACCATGCATTTTGGGCGATCAAGCAATGCAACTTCAACATTGATGAGGCGGGAAGGAATAAGAAGCTTCAACTTCAAGAGTTAGAAGAATTGAGAAATGACTCTTATGAAAACTCAAGAATTTACAAGGAGAAAACGAAGCTTTTCCATGACAAATCCATTACCCGCAAGCATTTTGAGCCGGGCATAGGGTTTTGCTTTACCATTTACGATTAAAGTTATTTCTCAAAAATTTGAGGTCAAGATGGATATGTCCATTTGTTGTGCTAAAAGTCTTTGAGCACGGAGCAGTTGAAATACAAAGTGAAGAAACGGGAAAAATTTTCAATGTCAACGGTCATCATTTGAAGCCATTTTATGAAGGTTTTAATGTCAATGCCCTTGAAATCATCCATTTGGATGTCCCAAAGTGTTGAATCAAGTTGGGAAGACATCTTGCCAAAGACGTTAAAGAAGGGCATTTTTGGAAAACTTAAAGTTATCATCTTTTCTAATTCCGAATAAATATCTTAGATAGATCCTTTTTGCACTTAACATTTCTTCTTCTTCCTTCTTGTAGTAAAAGAGTGTTGGATTTTAAGACCCGATATTCGTTTTGGTCAAAGGGAAAAAATTGAGAAGTTGCTACAGAATTCACGCAGACTGCGTGTACTCGAAGGAGTGTCCACGTATATAAACAAATGGTCTGCGTATGGTCCTCGGACCGCGTATAATCCCAAAAAAACAACCACGTGAAAAATTCGAAAGCAGAACTGGGATGCCGAGGATCACTAACAAGGTGTGAATAACCATGAAAATTAACGTGGTACCCTTAATTTTTATCACCTAATCAATGTGCCGGTTAACCACATGCGCTCCATCAATCTATGATAAACATTAAGTTACCCTTTTCCACACTTACTAGTCCATGTTAGTGTGTCGGTTAACCACACACGCTCCACTAACGACTTGGTAAGGTACAAAGTGTACTTTCATGGGTTAGCACCAAATTCACATTTTCCTAAGGTAACTAAGATTGGGAATTTATAAAAGGATTAGTATGGATAATCTTTTGAGAATAGTATATATTTATGATTTATTAATATATTATAAGTTATAATATATTAATATGAAATCATATTATTTAATTAGTATTGATCAAAAATTAATTTGGAATTAATTTAGTGATCAAAATAAACTAATTAAATATGGACTCATATATATAGAATGGGCCAAAGTTCATTTAGGATGGGCTAAGCTTGCATGGATAGTCCATGGAGTTTCTAACCCATGGATCCTATGGAAATGAAAGGTCATGGGTATTAGGGTTTACATGGTTGTAACTCTAATCCACCATACTATATAAAGAGGTCTTTAGCACATGAAATGGCACTAGTGTGTGTGATAGAGAAGGTGGGCCGATTTCTAGTGTGCATTACTATTCTCTTCAGTTTCCAAGTTGTGTGGTGATTTGTGATTCCACTTGAGGCATTCACATCATTGGTGTTAGGCACTCAAAACTCTAAGCAATCAACCACAAGAAAATGGTATGTCATTCTACTAGATTTTTATGTTACAAGTACCGCATAACATGCTAGTTAGGATGAGATCCTTGGAAAAATCAAATTTGAATGTATATTTGTAACATCCCAAAATTCAAGACTAAAAATTTCTTTTAATAAGAATTACGTATAGAAAATTCATCGTTTTCAAACATAAACAAAGTATTAGTTTCCAAAATACATATTCGTTATCAGAGTAAACAGTCCCAGGCTGTCTAAACTATGGTGTGTGCCATGCGATCATCCCGAGCTCCATCATCCGCTACCGGAAGTACCTGAAACCAAAACTAAAAACCGTAAGCACGAAGCTTAGTGAGTTCCCCACCTTACCACATACTGCACATACTGGGCCACGCCCGCTATCCTGGGCCTCGCCCCCTACCTCGGGCCTCGCCCACTACAACGACCCCGCCGCTCCAGGCCCCGCCTGGCTTCGAGCCCCGCTCGGATACAAATCTGTTTCATGTAGGCCTCGCCTGTCACAGGGCCTCGCCCACTAACATATAAAAGCACATAAACATCTCACATAAGCTAAACACATACTAACGAATCTTGTCCTAAGGCCTCGCCTATCTCTGGGCCCCGCCCCTGACCTGCTACTGATGAGTCACAGAACCCCGTCCATGCTCCTACTGGTAGTGAGATACGGGCCCAACCCACACTCACTCCTTTCCTGACTTGGGCCTCGGCCCTACTTTGCTGCTACTGAGATGTGGAACACCATCCACACTCTGCTATTGGTGAGATACGGGACCTCGCCCACACTCACCTCCCTACCAGGCACATACAAGTATCACACAGACAACAAGTATAAACTATCACATAAACCATTCCTTGGGCACCCGCCCTCTATCATTGGACCTCGTCCCGAATATCATACTAGCATACTATGCCTAGGGCTAACCCCCGTGTCTTCTACTCATAACTACATGGGCCGGCATTGTGGCCGTAGACCCATTCATACAAAGGGAAACTCACCTGATACTGCTGAACTGCTGCTGTTAATCCCTTTGATCGCTACCTGACCACTGACTCCGAACTACTGCTACACTAGCTCCCCGAGCTACCAATATCAATACAACATTGAGTCAAACTGACCCCTGACAGACAACCAAGTCAACTTTGGTCAAGTCAAAGTCCTGGTCAAAGTCAACCTTTCTTGGTCAACCCTACTCGCCGAGTGCACTTACTGACTCGCCGAGTTCAACGATTTCCGAGTCCTGACCTGACCAACTCGCTGAGTCTCCACGCGACTCACTGATTCGAATCTCAACTCGAAGGGTTTGGGGCTACGCGACCTGACTCGCCGAGTCTAAGAGCAGACTCGCCGAGCACAAGGCAATCTTCATCCAACTCGCCGAGTTGTTCATCCAACTCGTCGAGTTCATGCCCATCATCATCCGAGTCGACGAGCTGTTCATCCCACTCGTCGAGTTCCTCCTCATCTTCAAGCTACTCGCCGAGTCCACTCGAAGGACTCGCCGAGTCCATTCAGATCTACATACATGCAGAGGACTTTCGAGTCATGCATGGACTCCAAACTGTAGATCTACCCTTCCCAAGCCTATCCCCCACGTAAAGTTGCAAACTTTACGTGTAGAGAGGGAGATCTAGGCAAAAAGCACCATAAACTAGGGTTTAAGGCCAAGGGGCTTCAAAATCGACTCAAGGGCTGATACTTTATGCTTCTCCAGTCCATAACACACTTGGATCTGAAGTAGCAACTCCAGATCCGGCTCCTAACTCAAAATAATATTATTATGGCTAAAGAGCCCCAACAACCACACATAAATCTAGATGCAAAAAGGGTCCAGGAACTAGTTCATACCTCCAAAAGCTCAGAAATGTCTTCCCAATCCCGGATCTACAGCCCCCTTCTTGCACTCTCAAGATTCTTCTTCTTTCTCCAAGCTTAATGCACTCTTGAAGGCAATAAATGGCTCAAATAGAGGATATGGAGGCTAGGGTTTGATGTCCAGGGCTTAAGAGGCAGTAAGGAACCCTAGAAAGAAGATTAAGACGTTTATATAGCCTCCAAGTCCCGAATTTAGGGTTTTCCATGCACAGACCAGACTCGCCGAGTCACCTTGGCCGACTCGCCGAGTCGGTCACTTACTCCTCGACCCGGATCCCGCTGTGACTCGCCGAGTTCCTCCTTGGACTCGCCGAGTCGCCCCTTAACATTAAGGCTTTCTTTCCTTTCTTGGCCTTCAAAACTTTGGGTGTTACAACTCTCCCCCACTTAAACTAAACTTCATCCTCGAAGTTTGCTATGGCCCACCGCCTGCGATCTGCCTGCAATACCCAACCAATTATCCCAACACTAGCTGCCTTCCTTCGCTGGCCTACCGCCCGATCATTTTGACTAGCATCAAACCTTGCGGATAATCATCTCGGGTCAACCCTGACCCTAAACATTCTGGAAACACGACTTACTCACCCGATAATCCGCCTGGTACTTACCGAGTACTGCACTGAACCTATAGGGATTCACCCCTTCTTTCCTTGCACAATTCCTTGCCTTCCCAAGGCAAAACCCCATAACCAACTATTCCTTCTGTCATTGTGAAGGCCCTATCCTTCACCAACTCCATCACCTCCGCTTACCAATATGGGTCATTATCGCCAGTATCCACTGGGCATTTCTTTCTACTATGGTTTGGTGCTGAGCACCTCACGATCAACTAACTGAATTCCACCATGCGCTGCATGCTCGCACTGCCACTGCCTGGCAATTATGATGTTCCTTTTTTGACTTCTGGATGAACTAAGACCACCCTGGTCCCTACCAACCTATCAATGACTGGATTACCAGCTCCCACCGGTAGTTGGTCCCAATACCACCACTAATCGCTCCGAGCGACTTCCAAAGAACTTCGATCATCTATAACTGCTCAATCTACTCTGCCATTCAGGCACTACAAACCTGGGATTCCCGATCCCCTAACTTGACAATAAGGTCCCTACTAGGTCCCACCTGTGCTGCTAAAACTCACGGGTCTCACCCGCCTCTATCCTTCTATTCCCACTAGTCTAATCACTCTCGCTCGGGCCTCGCCCACGGGTCTCACCCAACCATACTACCGAGCAACCCTGCTCCCAGGTCTCATCTACACTGCTAATCTCATACGGGCCTCGCCCACGGGTCTCACCCAACTATATCCTGGAGCGACCTCTCCCAAGGTCTCACCTCTCTAGGGCTATCCAGGCAAACTCCATATCATTCTCATCCACTACCCATTCCTGATCCCTATCTGATCACTAGGAGATAAGGGTCTCGCCCCAACTCCGCTAACGAAACCACTAAGGAATGCTACGGCTTACCCATAATCTTACATCACCATCCATTGCTGACTACTAGTACGAAGGCACCCATGTGCCATTAGCTCTCAAGATCCTCATTCCGACTCCCTCGAGTCCTACGGGCGATCCACAACCTGAATTCTCAACCATAATCTAACCATTACCATCACACGCACTAGCTAATGGGGAGTTTCTCAAACTCCCAACCCTTAAATCCTCAATCCATCAAACGCTGAACTACTTCTCTTCCTTCTCGGAGGTCACGTACTCATTCTGGGTCTGCGTGCTCCTCTCTGGGCACACCGGGAGGATTCTCCCCCACTTCGATCCTGCTTACCCCTTGCTGCTCAATACTCAATAGAGATCCCGATCTTTGCTACCATTCCATAACCCATCTACTGAGGAACCCGAGCCCGCCATAGCTAGGGATTTAGCCAATCCATCTCAATCACTATACCACTCCGAACTAGTGAGACGTACCAAATCTCTCCCAAGCATGCTACAGTTACTGCATCCTTCGAAACCTTCTTCAATAGAGCACATCCCCTAACTAGCATACAAATATTCAGGGTATGCAGATGGCATATAACTCGATCACAATCAACCACTCAAAATAAAATACTTTTACCGATAATGATGCAGAACCATAACAATAAAATCATGCACAAATAAAAGAACTGAAAATGGGAAATTGCATACCTGCAACGTCCGACGTTGCTCGTGTCTCCAAGGTGGTCATCTGAAAAGCCCTGCTCCCTGCCGCAGGTGCCTCTACCCGGCCCTGACGGCCATCCGTGATCCTCAAGGTTGCAGGGGCGGGTGCCATCACCCGTCCTGCCGAAAACAAACCGGGACACTGGGCCTTCTTGTGGCCCCGCTGGTTGCAGTGAAAACATATCAAGTCTGATCCCTG
Source organism: Lactuca sativa (assembly GCF_002870075.4). NCBI lineage: Eukaryota > Viridiplantae > Streptophyta > Magnoliopsida > Asterales > Asteraceae > Lactuca > Lactuca sativa. The sequence continues at coordinate 56,366,056 of NC_056624.2, forward strand.
TGCGGCGGTAACAGTACAATCCCTGCTGAAATGACCAGTCTGACCGCACTTGAAACAGCCAGACTCACCACCGCTACCACTCCTGCACGCGCCCCCGTCCGCCCTGCCACACTTTCCGCACCCGACTGCGGTCCTGATGATCCCTTAATCTCAAATCCGATCCCTTGGGCCTTTTGCCCGAACTCGCAGCTACCTGAACCTCATCCGGCTTCCTCTTCCGGATTGCTCCAAATCAATTTCCCTTTCTCTAGCCCGAGAAATCATATCTTCCAGCGTCTTACAGCTGGATATGCTCACGAACTCCCTGATGTCATCCCTCAACATCTCATGGTACCGAGCCTTCTTCATCTCCTCATCCGCGACATACTGCGGTACAAGAAGAGCCCTCTCCCTGAACTTGGCGGTGATCTCCGCCACAGTCTCAGTAGTCTGCGTCAAATCCTGAAACTCTCGTGCCAGTTGCTGCACCTCAATAATCGGCGAAAACTCCGCCCTGAATCTGGCCGAGAAATCGCTCCAAGTCATCGCGTCCAACGCGGCATCATCCCCCAAAGCATGACCAATCTCCTCCCACCAATCCCTCGCTTTGTCCTTCAGAAGGCAGGAGGCGAGTCTAACCTTGTCCCCCTCGGGACACTTGCTCGTACGAAAAGCGTTGGCAACATCAGCCAACCATCTGCTACTAGCAATGGGGTCCCTAGCCCCATGATAATCTGGCGCCCCGCAGGCCCTGGACTCTCGAAATGTCAAGGTACGCGCTCCCAGCAAAGCCATCATCTCGGTACGGAAGGCTCCCAGCCTCTCATCCAAAATCTCCAGTATACCCTCCTTGACCGTGCCAAAGATCATAGGAGTCTGATCTAGCATACTGCGCGCAACCTCGGCGGATATCAACTCCCTCATTCGCTCCTCGAGCTGCTCGGCCCCTGAACCCGAGCTTGATCCTTCTCCGGCGCCTGATCCGCCCGCTGGTCTCTCTCGCAATGTCACCATGCTGAAACATATAACACAACCACTATCAGAATACTAATCACAGATGCGAGACCAACCATACCCCACCAGGTTCCCGGTCTTGTCTCGGCCTTTCCCGAATCGAGTACGGATCCTCTGCTTTCAGTAGTACGGGCCCATACTACCTTCCACATCTCCGTACTTTCCTCAGGAATTGCTTCGACTCCACCAGGTCCCTTATCCACTAATACCGCTCCCAGCACTACCTCATCCTAGGCTTACCCTAGGGGAACCTCTGACTCAACTCAAACCAGTCCTCAGCTGCTGAAGGTCTCCTTGGGATGCCAATTAGCCATCACCTGGATACCGTCACATGTGACGAGGCTCAGATAATCCTTCAAGTAAAAGACTCGTTCCTACAACGGTTGGACTCAGACAAGAGCTGCATAATAGGACCAAATCCAACACTCTGAGATTATTCAACCCTGATCACATGTGGCGTGTCGTACCCACCTAATGGCTAACTCCCATCGCTCAGAGTCCCACAATGCACAAAGCAGGCAGCATTCAGACAAGGGAAAATCTAACCATAACATAGTCAAGCAATCATATTCACATAGCAAGAATCTGAACTAGCATGCAACACAAACTCATAACCTCAGGCATAACCTAAACAGGCTATCCTACTACTGTCTAATCAGCACTATCATGCAACCCAAAAGCACAATTAGCAAGCACATAAGGCATCATCCCTAAATCCTTAGTCCTATTCTAGCATGTTGTCCTATCAACTGATAATCATAACATAAACTTGTATGGGTATTTTGGGGTACTTACTTGAGCTCGGCAGATTGCATGCACCACACCCCTTTTCCTCTTTTCAAAATTCCTCTCTTTCTGGATTCTTTTTGCTTTTCTAAAACTATTTTTCGTTCTCAAAATTCTTTTTACAAAACTGTCTTTTCACTTTTGAAAACTTTTTATCCGACCCCTCAGTTTGAGTTCAGGCACACCCGAGAGTATGCCCGAATCCCTCAAACCAAGGCTCTGATACCAACTTGTAACATCCCAAAATTCAAGACTAAAAATTTCTTTTAATAAGAATTACGTTAAGCAAATTCATTGTTTTCAAACATAAACAAAGTATTAGTTTCCAAAATACATATTCGTTATCAGAGTAAACAGTCCCAGGCTGTCTAAACTATGGTGTGTGCCATGCGATCATCCCGAGCTCCATCATCCGCTACCGGAAGTATCTGAAACCAAAACTGAAAACCGTAAGCACGAAGCTTAGTGAGTTCCCCACCTTACCACATACTGCACATACTGGGCCACGCCCGCTATCCTGGGCCTCGCCCCCTACCTCGGGCCTCGCCCACTACAACGACCCCGCCGCTCCAGGCCCCGCCTGGCTTCGAGCCCCGCTCAGATACAAATCTGTTTCATGTAGGCCTCGCCTGTCATAGGGCCTCGCCCACTAACATATAAAAGCACATAAACATCTCACATAAGCTAAACACATACTAACGAATCTTATCCTAAGGCCTCGCCAATCTCCGGGCCCCGCCCCTGACCTGCTACTGATGAGTCACGGAACCCCGTCCATGCTCCTACTGGTAGTGAGATACGGGCCCAACCCACACTCACTCCTTTCCTGACTTGGGCCTCGCCCCTACTTTGCTGCTACTAAGATGTGGAACACCATCCACACTCTGCTATTGGTGAGATATGGGACCTCGCCCACACTCACCTCCCTACCAGGCACATACAAGTATCACACAGACAACAAGTATAAACTATCACATAAACCATTCCTTGGGCACCCGCCCTCTATCATTGGACCTCGTCCCGAATATCATACTAGCATACTGTGCCTAGGGCTAACCCCCGTGTCTTCTACTCATAACTACATGGGCCGGCATTGTGGCCGTAGACCCATTCATACAAAGGGAAACTCACCTGATACTGCTGAACTGCTGCTGTTAATCCCTTTGACCGCTACCTGACCACTGACTCCGAACTACTGCTCCACTAGCTCCCCGGGCTACCAATATCAATACAACACTGAGTCAAACTGACCCCTGACAGACAACCAAGTCAACTCTGGTCAAGTCAAAGTCCTGGTCAAAGTCAACCTTTCTTGGTCAACCCTACTCGCCGAGTTCAACGATTTCCGAGTCCTGACCTGACCAACTCGCTGAGTCTCCACCCGACTCACTGATTCGAATCTCAACTCGAAGGGTTTGGGGCTACGCGACCTGACTCGCCGAGTCCAAGAGCAGACTCGTCGAGCACAAGGCAATCTTCATCCAACTCGCCGAGTTGTTCATCCAACTCGTCGAGTTCATGCCCATCTTCATCCGACTCGACGAGCTGTTCATCCTACTCGTCGAGTTCCTCCTCATCTTCAAGCTACTCGCCGAGTCCATTCAGATCTACATACATGTAGAGGACTTTCGAGTCATGCATGGACTCCAAACTGTAGATCTACCCTTCCCAAGCCTATCCCCCACATAAAGTTGCAAACTTTACGTGTAGAGAGGGAGATCTAGGCAAAAAGCACCATAAATTAGGGTTTAAGGCGAAGGGGCTTCAAAATCGACTCAAGGGCTGATACTTTATGCTTCTCCAGTCCATAACACACTTGGATCTGAAGTAGGAACTCCAGATCTAGCTCCTAACTCAAAATAATATTATTATGGCTAAAGAGCCCCAACAACCACACATAAATCTAGATGCAAAAAGGGTCCAGGAACTAGTTCATACCTCCAAAAGCTCAGAAATGTCTTCCCAATCCCGGATCTACAGCCCCCTTCTTGCACTCTCAAGATTCTTCTTGTTTCTCAAAGCTTAATGCACTCTTGAAGGCAATAAATGGCTCAAATAGAAGATATGGCGGCTAGGGTTTGATATCCAGGGCTTAAGAGGCAGTAAGGAACCCTAGAAAGAAGATTAAGACGTTTATATAGGCTCCAAGTCCCGAATTTAGGGTTTTCCATGCACAGACCAGACTCGCTGAGTCACCTTGGCCGACTCGCCGAGTCGGTCACTTACTCCTCAACCCGGATCCCGCTCTGACTCGCCGAGTTCCTCCTTGGACTCGCCGAGTCGCCCCTTAACATTAAGGCTTTCTTTCCTTTCTTGGCCTTCAAAACTTTGAGTGTTACAATATTAGAGAAAACATAGATCCAAGGTTTCTAGGGTTAGATGTACACCATAAGAGTGTTAGAATGCTCAAATCCCTTCAATTTGATGGTTGGTGAATTGATGAAGAAATAGGGATGAAATGGCTTTTATTTATAGCCTAGACAATCCTCACAAGTCCTTTCAAGAACCATACTCATTAGGTTAGTCAAACATTCAAAGGGGTCATGTTTTGTCCTCTTGAAGAAGTTTATGCACAAAGGAGTAAGGTGGTGGAAGAGGGTGGGGGGTTAAGGACGTGGATATCGGTCAAAGAGGTAAAAATGTGTGATAATTTCCATTCATGCAAGGTGGAAAGGGCCTTGGTGATGTCACAGTTCTCAAAAAGTCCGTATAACAATCATAAGTTTGCGTGCCAAGATCCTGACATCTAATCTTTTTTTCGAAAGTGGCGAATGATAGAGCCGAGTTCAAGGATTCCAAAAAACCTGAACAGATTAATTTTTGACGTTGTAGAGTTATGGGAAATCATGTTTAAAGATTCACATCTAATTGACCCAAAATGTCCGATTTTTTACTTTTACAAATATTTTCGCTAAAAATATTTCAATTATCGATATATAATAGACCATAACCTGAGTCCAAAAACGTTCTTGGAATTTCCATCTGAGGTGTGCAAGTGCCTCAACGGATCAAAACGGTTTAAGTGGTTTAAAGAAAATAAGTATTATACTGGTTTATTTTCTTATAATGGTCGTATCTTTTGCATACGAACTCTGTTTTAGACATTCTTTATATTTTCGGAAATAGGTGAACAAATACTACAAGACCAGAGTGTTTGCTTTGGTCATAACTGCTCATTATGGAATTTTATTTTTTTCAGACATATTAACTAGGGTTACAGTTTTTCCTTTATGATTGGTTTGAGATTTTCACCAAATGGAAGTAAGATATCATCTCATATCTTATTTTAATTGTAATGACACAATTTATTTTGCAAAATATGCATCAAATCTCAATAGGTCTCATTTTAAAGAGGTTCGCGATGAATTGATTGTCTCTAGTATTAGACCTAAAAATCCGAGATGTAACATGCCCCTAGGCAAAGAAGGTTCATCACAAACTCCACCATCTGGTTCTTCCAACAAGAAATTTGTAAAAACATCCCTCAACATCGGATATCCATATCATAGCAACAATTGGGTCCTTGACCCCTTCAAACTTAGGGGGATTAGTGTTACTGAACTCCCAGTATTGCCTAGACCCCCCTCCCTGAAGTCTTGCAGTTGTAATGGATGTAATGGTTGCGGAGGAAGCAGCCTCGGTAACAACTTAATGTTCATCGAACATCTTGATCATGGTGGTCTGATTAGATCCAAATAGCTCCGAGATTGCCTCTCTGACTGCCAAAGTCACATTAGTAGTGATCAACTCACTAGTCTCATCATCACCCAAACCTGGCCTCTCCATGCCATGAGCACCTGATCTTGATCCTCTTGTAGTCACCATACTGAAATTAAACTGAAACACGTCAGAAAATCACTTTATACCTTAACACATCACTACTTAACCACTCATCCGTCATATCACTTGAATTCTTTGATACGTGTACAGGTCATGTGCTTCCAGTATTACGAGCCCATACTACCTTCCACACTTACCTGTATCTGTCTTGTAGGATCACCACGAATTACCTGGGCCACTAGGCCAAAAGCATCTAGGGTACAAAATACTCCATATACTCAGTCTCTTAAGAGTAACTATCAGATCCTCATTATTGTTGGCTTTCTAACAATCCAAACCCAACTCATGAAAGCTTCACTAACTCTGCAATTGCCTTGTGTATAGTAATCATACATAACACTGGATTCGATATACGGTCAAATAATTGAGTCAACCCTAAGCCCACAACTAGAAAAGGATCATGAAATAAGTCTAAATCAAACATTCTCATGCTATAAATTCTTAGTTATGTACAATCATGATACATACACTAGTCAACTACAGTAATAATGTCAGTTTCATATAGCATAACATGAAATCCTCTATGCTATCAGGAACTATAAGTCAGAAATTCTATCATGCAATTCCTAAAGACCCCTAGCCTAAAATTAGCAAGTCGTTCAAACATATAACCAATATACACATAACAAGTGTGGATATCTTGGGGACTAGCTTCTACTTGAGCTCCAACTAATTGTATAAATAACATCCTCTCCTTTAATTCTTTAGACATTATTATTTTTTTGAAGAACCTTTTTGCAGATCCATAGTTTGAGTCTGGAATCACACAAGTGTTCATCCAAATCTCTCAAACCAGGGCTTTGAAATATCAAACATTTTTTAAAGTTAAAACCATAAAACTAGAGTATCAATTTCATTTCATAAAACATAAATCAGCAGGGGGATATGTGCAATCATACCTTTGCCTTGCCTTGATCATCTGAATTTCTTGGAAACATTTAAATCCAAAGTTGTAAGCTAAAGCTTAGTGAGTTCGCCTACCCAACACAACAATACACATACAATGCATGCACACATCAGCCTACAGTCTGTCTGGACTGCCCTCGCAAGGACTACAAGATGCCCGGACCGCTCTACCGATCCTATAGTCTACTGGCCCGCCTCGCAAACCCTATAGTAGTTGGACCGCTCCCTTGGGGCTAGGTGTGTCAATTTATGACACAACACGACAAAAATACATGAAACGAAACGAAATCGGGACGAAATCAAAATTTGAATTCGTGTTCGTGTCGTGTTCGTGTTAAGATTAAAAAACACGATGTCGTGTCGTGTCGTGTTCGTGTTCATAAATCGACACGAAATTGACACAATTAAGCATATGGTTGTCGTGTTTTTCGTGTTTGTCGTTTTTGTCATGCTATATATCTTTAAGTATGAATGAAATACACTAATAGTTATGTAATATTATCTATGGCGTGTCGTGTCGTGTTGTCGTGTTTTAATTGGTTCATTTTCGTGTTAATGAAAACAAACACGACATCATGTTGTGTCATGTCATGTTCGTGTCATCCAAAACCTTGTCGTGTCGTGTCGTGTCAGACAAAAACACGACGCGACTACCCGATTTGACAGCCCTACTTGGGCTTACAGTTTGATTGGACCAGCTCGCAAGGCCTACAATACACTGGACCGTCCGGGTATCTTAGCATACAACATAAAGCAGGACCGCCTCAACACAACCACAAAATGTCGACATATGCACTTAAACAAACAAGCAGACAATAACCAACAATATAGGTAATCATAACAGATCTACCAATCAAACAGATCACTACAGCATACCAACATCCTACACACAAGGATACATACTGCAGTACATAATATAGTGAAAAAACTCACCTCACTGTCTAGCAGATAACAACACAACTCTTACCAATCAAAACATTTTACAACAATCAGGGACCAATTCTTAAACTACAGCCCAAACCCCTCAAATTGACCCAAAGTCAAAGTTGGTCAAAAAGTCAATGGTCAAAGTAAAAGTCAACAATCAAAAGTCTCACAGCCGGTCGTTATGCGGTGACCAAGACTTTGCCACGTCGTGGTGGCCTCAAGACAAAATAGTCGGGAGGCTGCCTGTCGCAACGTCGTAGATGCCACCCCACCACGTCGTGGCCGCTATTATTGGCCAACATAATCCATTAAGCCCTATATCCTTTTACCCACTCATCTTATCTTTCCAGAATGCTTTTATACTTCTAAAACATCCTAAAAATTGTTACTTTAGGTGAAAAATGGTGAAAAGAGGTCACAACCTCATGCATAAATTCATAACCTTATAACTCGTTAGTTCCATAACTTATAACCACCAAGGGACCTCAAGGATCCATAAAGTTGCCAACTTTATGGAAACTAACCATTCAAACTCTCAAAAACAAGGAGAAAGGGGACAAGAAGCCTAGATCTACAAGCAAGAAATATAAAGTTTGGAACTTGAGTACTTACAAAAGTCAAGATTATACAAAACGATGTGATGAGGAGGTTAGCTTGCTAGATGTATGCACCAAGGTGTCCTTCTTCTTCTTCTTCTTCAAAACACTAAAAAATGCCACCAAAAGCTCTAGAATGAAAAAATAAAGGCTTTGGTTTCTTGAGGGTGAAAGGGAGGTGATGGAGGCTGAGGGTGAGCAAACCCTAGCCATCACATCCCTTAAATAGGGCCCCAAGCCCAAAAAGTTAGGGTTTAGCAATCTGACCGTCCCCACGTCATGGCCAACGTAATGCCACGTCGTGAGATCTTAAATGAATACGCGATTCTTCTGGCCATGGCCACGTCGTGACACATCCTTTACCACGTTGTAGCCTACATAGAGTCCATATTATTAAAATAAAACCTTAAAAGAATTATACATGAAACTTGGTGTTACAGTTACCAGGTTGTGCTCTTGTGCAAAGTCATTGGGAAAGAGAAGGTGATGATTGGAGCTTGAAAGTTGAAACATGGGTGGGGTAAGTCAGTATGTAAACGGTAGTGGTGTATGTGTTTATGTGTTCTATTCTACAATTCCTCAATTTTGACTATCGTAGTTGACATTGTGAACTTTACAAACTGAATCATCTTCAATTGATTATTTGGTAGATAGAATCGGTTATTTCAGGTTAAGGGGACTAAAAAAGATAGGTCACTTACACTTTATTCTCTCATAAAACATGTAAATACTTAAGGGGAGTGAATTGGCAAATGTGTAAAACATCATAGGGCTAATTTGTCATTTTCCCTAATTTTTTATATGGTTAAGAACAAAATTATTAGCCTTATTTTTGTTGATCCAAAAATAAATCAACATTTTTATTTTATTTTCTTGAAGTTTAATATTTGTAATTTTTATATGGTTAAGAAACAAATTACAAATTTAAAACTACTATGTGTATATTTTATAATGCTTAACATCTTCAAGGTAACAAATTGAGAAGATCCAAAATACTATATGTATATATTTTCCATTAAAAGGGTATTTTAGATTTAACGTCGTTATTTGTTTACCCAAAACTAAATTAACGTATTTCTTTTCTTTGATTGTAGTTAAATATTTGTAATTTCGATAAGTCAAAATAGCAGCCACACTATTTGTTTGTTTTACCTCCATATATTTCATGCATTTAACTCTTAATTAGTTAATTCTCTTTTTTTTTTCTTCTCTAAATGGTTAGTATTTTTACAGATTTATTTATTAGTGTAAGATTAAACAAACAAAATACATTTACAGTCGTCTATGAAGTATGAACACAATAAAGGAACCAGATTCCAAAACGAATTGACGAGAAAGAAAAACACAAAAAGTTGGCATTTGTGGCCATGAACATGAAGTGCTCCAAAAGCCACCAAATAAATGGTACATGTCATAAAAGATAGCTTAAAGCATGACACAAAAGCAAAGAATATGCATCACGAATATTGCAAATCAACACCACTTTTTGTTCTTCCTCTTCAATAACACAACCAAATCCAAGATTAATTTTCCAAAAAATTTTGAGTATTGATGGAGAGCACAGGATCAAGAGAGTTGATCAAGTCAATCTTGATCATGGTTGGAATCCCTCTTGCTTTTTCTGTAATTGCTAGGATTAAAAATCGAAAGATTTCATCCTTTCAAGATAAAATCCAAGAAACCGAATCCGATAGGAATCATCTCAAAGACCAGATTCTCAACCTCAAAACTAAAATCGAAGAACTTCAAAAGCTCGAAAGGGAGATAGAAGACCGTTTTTTGGAGTTTATCAACTTGAAAGATCAAGAGTACGCATTAATGGAGATTCAGAACAACTTGGTTATAGAGAAAGAACGAGCTGCGTTCTTGGAAAGGGAGGTGTCATCAATGGACGTAGAGACCAAGAAGTTTGATGAGGTGGTGATCGAGTATTTAAACGCATTATATGAACTCCAATCTTCAAGAACAGAAAACAGTATGCTTCGAAAAAGGATCAAGAAACTTTTGAAGAAAACAAGAGAGAGTTCAAAGTTGATGAGCGATCAGAATTCGAAAATCAAAACACGAGAAGTACAAATGTTACATATTGAAGCCGATTTGAAAAGTAAAGACAGTGTGATTGAGGGATTTAAACATGAAGTTGATGAAATGCGGGCGATGATCAGTCAATTACAAGACGAGAAGGATGAGGTTTCGAACAAGCTTGACGCTGCCGAAATAGCAATTTCGTCGAAGGTAAAAATATGCTTTTAACTTTGGGCCAGATATAAAAAATTACATATATTTATCATTTTATAAATTTAGTCGGTAGTAATTAAACCATTATATCTTTGACCATTGAAAAACATTTGTCTCTTCCGTTATTGCGGTTTTGAAATCACAGAACACAATGTATTATCATCGATCAGCAAGTATGGTCTATTATGATTATTCTAATGATAGCTTAATTGCTAAGTTTATAAATAATAATAGTTTAATAACTAAGACTATAGATTTTAGACCCGAGGGTATGTGTGGTAAAGATTGTTTACTTTTTGCTCACTGTCAATTTTTCCTTACATTTTTTTCCCTCACCAAAACCTAGGGTGTGTATGGAAAGCATTTATTTTTTTATTTTTTAAAAATATATTTTTTATACAAATATTGTTTTCATTTTTTAGGAAATTAAAAACCATGAATTTTAATATATTTTTTCTATAATTTTTTAATAGATATATAATTTAATAAATATTAAAAAACTAAAAGATAAAAAATAGTGATCAATCATTCAAGGAGAAAGAATAGAGGATAGACTCCTCTCACTTTTGTCCCTCTATCCATTTTTCTCACCCACTGGTGTTCCAGGATGTCGGAAAACTTTACCTCACTTTTTCCCTCAAAACACCACTAGGGCTTATATTATTTTTTTTAGCCATATCATACCGCATAACTATGAAAATGATATTTATACATGTAAAAATGTATAATGGTTTAATATTAGAAAAACTATATAGTTAAGTGACAAAATAATGGTGAAAGTATAAATGTTTTTTTTCTTCTATGTTTCGCCTTTTTTACAATGAAAGTTATGAGATTTCTTGTGTTTTTTGGAGGTTGAAGCAGAACGTATATTCTCGGAGAACTACAATCGTGTAGTAAACGAACTAGAACAACTTAAGAAGGATCGAGCCGTTGAAGTGAAAGAATTGATATACCTACGATGGTGTCACGCCTGCCTAAGGCACGAGCTAGCAAGGAGGAATCAACTCGAGAATGAAAGAAAAGTTGATAATGAAAAGAACAATGAGTTGGGATTAGGGTTTGGAGGAGATATTGTGCCACATGAAGAGTGCATAGGGCATGAATCGGATAATGAGAGTGTGACACACATCAATGAGCCTTTTTTTGAACATGGAAAACATCACCCGAAGAGGCAATGGTTAGTTAGGAAGTTCAAGAAATGGGTTGAGGGAAATGAGAAGAATCATGAGGCTAAGTGCTTCAGAACCCATTCGGTTGTTGATGAGACTCGTCAACAACATTTGGCAGGAAGGAAGTCATTCTCTAGTGCGTAAGTGTATATATATTGTGATCTGTGAATTCGAGGAATCATACACAAAGATTGATAGAATATTCTGAAATGTTTTACACATTCACTATCCTTTAAGATATATCTTAATAAAATGTAGGATATATCTACAAGTAAGAGATATGTAAAATTTTATAGAATATCGGGTCAAGTATGTGTGACACTTTAAATTTGACGTGTAATTACATGTAGTTGTCATAAGTTTTAACATCAAATCATACAATTCAACATAAATGTAATTGTGTAACACCTATGAATTCATGGAATAACATATGGTAAAATGTTTATTGGGAAATATAAGCAGGGTTTGTCCGCATTTTCTATAAAATGAGTAAATAGATCCATTATACACCTAGTGACGTTTTTATTCATGAGTAATAGATCCATTATACACCTAATGTCGTTTTTATTCATGAAAGGGATTTCGTATTGACCATAAACGAGGATTGCAAATTAATGTTTGTAAAACATTGAAATAATGGAATAACGATATATTATATCTATCGACTAAACTTATTAATTAAGTTAACCAAAAGGATAAATAAACATTCATAGCAAGAGTATGGGGAAGAGGAGTGTAATAATCCAGACATAGAAAAATAACAGCTAAATTTTTTTGAAGTTAATCAATTTTCATCACCAAAATAATAAACATTATAGCGAAACTAACTTCTTGTTTAATTTACAAACAATCACCATGAACTTTAGATTAAGTACTTCGACAAACAAAAAAAAGATCGCACAAGGAATAAGGATACAAATAAAAATAAAGAACAAATTAACATTTATGTGGTTCACTCAATTTCAACTCGTCTAACAGAGAGAGAGAGAGAGAGAGAGAGAGAGAGAGAGAGAGAGAGAGAGAGAGAGAGAGAGAGAGAGAGAGAGAGAGAGAGAGAGAGAGAGAGAGAGAGAGAGAGAGAGAGACGTCGCTTTTAACTTTTTTTTATCGGTTATGGTTATAATAATACATAAGGGATACACACACACACACACACACACATATATATATATATATATATATATATATATATATATATATATATATATAACTTTGCCTAAAGATATGGGCCTACAACACCATCAGCAATAAGTCAGGCTCAGGATGCATACACAAACACCCTACACTATAGCTACTCCTGGAGGAGTTGTATGAGACACCATAGTTGTGGCGTCGGGACATAACAACCACGATCACATTGGAGGCTCCCCCTAAATCCTGACCCTCTCTTTTACGACCCATGTATGTTTGGTCTCTATAACATAAATAATATAAAAAAGAAGATCAGACTCAACAACTCTATATATTAATTGTGGTAACATACTTAATGTACTTTGTAATGCAATGCAATCTAGCAACCAATAAGTAAATAAATAATCTAACTATTACATTAATGAAGTTTAAAATATTTATAGAATATATATTATGCTATATCAAAAGTTTTTATCTTCTAACATTTATGTAATGTATCAAAGATATCACTAAGTCTCGTGTGCCTAAAACTGACACTTAAGCCTTCTTTTTTCCTTTACCGACATAGCCCCTTTTGTGATCAATTGAAATTTGCATCACATAGAAACATACAAATTCACTTGCATTAAACATATAACATTCTAAAAGTAATATTAAAATAAAATAAGGATGTTAATGTTCTAAATATGTAAAATAACTTGATAAAGATGTAGAAATTAAAATAAATGTAAAAAAAATGGCAAAATGCATAAACTTGAAGCACCAAATGTAAAAAAAAAATGGGGAATAAGATATACCCACACTCCCACTCTTTCATTCCAGTCGTGTTTTTCAAATCAACACACCCTATCAAAGGTTTAAGTGGTGAATTGAGCAACAAAGCCAAGAAACGAAAGAAGAAAGTGTTACAATGTAAAATCTCTTCCCCTTTGACCTAGAAATCTAGTTTGTGAAGTGAGTAGAATCCTGATGTCGAGCTTTATGGATTTAATGACTAAGGTATTGGTTTATAACCTCCCTTGGATAGTTTTGATGATCTCAACCTCAATCATTCAATTGGTGGATTTGAGGATTGTGGTGAAAACCCTCATGATCCCTAAAAATCTAAATTGGATATTTCATAATGATATGTTTAGATTAAGAGATGTTCAATGATATGATGTTGTTTAATGGCAACAAATCCAGTTCAAATGTTCAAACTCATCCATGATGGTAGAATCATGTAAAAGCTTCGGTTTAAAAGGGTTCCTACGAAAAGCTATGGACTATCACATGATGATTGACATCTAAGAAGTGAATGGTATTCATGAATATGAATTGATACTATAGATATGATATAGGAACATAAACATAAAGGATTGCTAGTGAAGTTGTAGCTTTAATTTTTTTTCCCCAAGAGCAATTTGGGAACATGGAATGAAATTGAGGATTCTACAGTTGAGTTAAGTACCTATAGTAAGATTTATTATGGTTTTATGTATCTAAAAACATTCATATGGGTATTTAATAAGTTAGGAAAAAACTATATGAGTTTAAAATGTCCAAATGGAAGCTATACTAGTTAAACCTTCATTTAAGCTTAATGATCATTATATTCTTAAAGGTTTCAATGAGAAATTAACAGATTAAGTGGGGTGCTTTTGGATGATAAAACATCTCCTAATGGGGTTGGATGATAAAATATCTCCTAATCATGTGTGAGAACCTATACAAATAATACAACATGAATTGAAAAGGGCCTTCAAGAATCAAGCAAAGTATGATATCATTTTGAGAAAAAAACATATATGGTATGGTGAAGAGTTAAAACACGACTGTGTTTTCTATATGCCTTAATAAACATGACTATGTTTCATTCTATTAAGGATCCACTTAACTTTCTAACCTGAGTTTAGCTCATCTGTTTGACTTGATTCCAATTGCAATAGTTAGGAATGATTAAATAATGACATTTAGAAGAGTTTAAACATTTTATGACCCTCAAGGATATTTTGGTCATTTTTTTTACATTCACCTATATTTTATAGGTGATGTCTAGGAAGGGTTTGCTTGTAGAATTGAGTTGGAAAGGGGTAGCAATCCATCCTAGAAACTAGGTGAATACGTGTTGGATATTTCCCACATTAGGGTATGTGGAAAAATGATTTTTGATTAACATGGTACTATGTTTAAAGTATTTGAAAATAAAATTGCTTTATGTTTGAAATGAATATTTTAATACTAAAATATTGAATGTGTAAAGCATGAAAAGTAATGACAAGAATGTATTAATCGAGTTAGATATCCCCTTAACGGACATAGAGGAATCTAGTAGGGTGGTGCTACCCTTTCACGAGATAGATTACCAAATGGATACGATGCTAAGGTGAATTTTTTTTGTTCTTTCCACCTTTGTATAGACTTGGGGATATTTGTAGCATCTAGTTTCGGGTTGTTTTTAATTTCAGGATAACGAACCGTAATTTGATCGAGTAAAGGTCTTGGGCTACAAGGGAATAAAATTTAGACCTTTTTGGATATTAATAATGTTGGTTAAGTGATTTAAGCCCTTGAATTGTGCTTTAGAGATGAAGAGGTAAAATTAGAAAAAGTGATATTTTGGACTTTTGGATGTATTGATAAATTAAGTTTTGTATGCATTAATTCAAAAGTAATTAGATAGAATTATGGGGTTTATTAATACATTAGTGTGGATATAAAGATCACTGAAAACAGATTTGGAGTGAACAAGTTATGGTTGTTTAACCTGGAATGGAAATATAGGAAAACTTGTTACCACGTTGTGGTGAGTTATGCAGCCAAAGCCCATAAAATTAGGGTTTACTCTGCATTTAAAGGTTATGCCTCCATGATTTAGGTCATTTTTTGCCACCATCACATCAAGCGCTACTTAGGAGAAAGTCCTAGCCTCCTCATTCATATTTTGAGCATCCCCTCTATCCTCTCGCACTTCTTGGTTGGTTTTTGGTGGTTTTATGTGATGCTTTCATGCAAGATTAGGTATTAGAGCTTTGCATCAGAAGATCTCAACTTTTATCTATTTTTTGGACCTTTGTAAGTCATAAAGTTCCTTGATTTTTGGTATTTTGTCTTTGGATGTTAAAGTATTATGTGTTTCAGTCCATGAAATGATGTTTTGGCTGCAAAAATCTTTGTGTTCTTGGAGTTTGATGAACTCCAAAACTTATAAGTGATATATTTAGCTTCTAGACCTTTGTCAACAAAGAAATACGGTTACTTTGAGTCCATACAAAATTTATGACCTTTTTGTGAGATTTTTAAACTTACGATTTAGATCTAGCTCTAAGGAGTTGATTAGATGGATAACACTAGAAACTTTATCCATTAGGACCCTTAGAAGAATTAGATATGAGCTTTTAAGCTCTAGAGATTAAGGGTTAACTTCTAAATCCATTAAGTTGTTTTAGATGATCACCACAGCCCAGTGAGGTGTGGGTTGTGGCGCGGTGCCTTGTTGCCATGTCACGGCCATGGGATTGGCCACGACGTGGTGGTTCAATCGTTGAACGTTCACTTTTGACCCATTTGACTTTTTGTTAAACTTTGGTAGAATTGAATATTTCACTAAGAACTAGTCTTTGTTTGGCTTTAGGTAACTTAGGTTAACTATTTTGTTAGTAAGAATGTTGTTGAGATTTTGTTAAGTAGTGTAGGTGAGTTTTCCCATTATACTCAATAGGATGTTTGATGCTTGCTTTCTTTGTGTCTCATGCATGGTAGTTCTATTAAAGACCATGATTTTGCCCATGGTATTTGTATGTAAGACCATTAGTTGGCCCATGGAACTTGTATGAAAGACCATGATTTTGCCCATGACATGATGTGATTGTAAGACTTGTAAGACTATGATTTGGTTCATAGCATTCACATGGATTTAAATAGACAAGTTACCTATTGTATGATGGTATGTGGTATCTTGGGGAACTCACTAAGCTTTGTGCTTATGATTTTAAGTTAAATTGGTTCATGTGTTCTGGTAACAAAGGAAGGGCGCGACATGATTTCATCACGTCTATTGGAGACTTCTACACTTAATAACTCTTATGACTATACTCTAATAAATGTTTTGAATTAAACGATTTTATTTACATATTTAAAGTTGTAACTGGAGAAAATGCTTTTAATATTAAATAAAAATTTTGTTTTGAAATTTAGGTCATTACAGTATTGCAAGACATAAGTATAAAAATGATAATGTTTCAATACCAGAATTAGCCCTTAATAATAAAATGGTATGGATCGTTAAGAGAAATGCTTATGAATTATGTTATGCTTAATGAAATGTTTTGATGAATTGTTAAATGTTTTGGGTCTCAAAATCGCATATCTCAAGAGAAATAATGTGTTATGTATCTCTTTTTATGCCATATATCTCAGGTGATAATTCAAAGGTGTGAAGTGTTCTAGAAGTAATGAAGTCCATGAGAGACTTAGCAAAGAATAAGTTACAATGTTGGTAACACCCAAAAGATTGTTTTAAAACTATTTGTTTAAACTCTTATATTTTGTTAAATGGTGATAGTATAAGAAAAGTGATCCTTATGATATCCGAATTAAGTGAAGATTCTGAGATGAAGAGTATTTGAGAAAGCAAGTGCTTCTGATCAACTTAGTGTTTCCAAAACATAGTTATTTCCGAGTTTATGATTTATGAGTGAACAGACTAATTTGTATTTTGTCTTATGTTTATTTTAGAATAAGGGACAAGATCAATAGTAATTTTTTGTTAGACATGGTACTGTTGAGTTGCAGTTCACGCCTTGTAATTTTGTTCCCTTTCTCTTTACATGCTCATATTTGCTATATATATATATATATATATATATATATATATATATATATACACACACACACACACACATAGGAGTGTCAACCCTTGTAGTTGTTAACCTTTATCAGTTCTAGAAATCCATCTGTCATTTTCCAAAAAACTTTCTCTTTGTGCATTTACTTCATTTCATTTACTGTTAAATCATTGCATTGAATATTTTGGTTGTTATTCTTCAAGGCTTGACAGGATATTCATCCGGAAATGATTGGAACATGTTATTAGCCACCATTGTTGTTGTTTACTCAAGGTTTAATTCATTATACCTTGTCCTAATTATATCTCTGATATACCTATTTCCTTTCAAATGATATCAGAGATTGAGTGGTTGTCCTTTGAATAAATACAATCAGCTTATCATTGGTTGAGAATACCTTGGTTTCTCTTTCATTTTTGTATCAAAGGATAAATGTTCTTCTATATACCACTTCATTTCAACTAACACAACAACGCATGCTCCAAATACCAATCAACCATTATATTCCATGAGAATTGCAAATAGTGTTGGTTGCACTACAAGAGCCCTATTTTTTGTTGTGGATTAATATGATCATTGCAAAATAAGAATGGAAAGGTTATTGTAACCAAAAGAGAAATGTAATGAAATCCGGAGTTCTATCATTCAAGTTCCTCAAGTTCCAGCCAACCAACATGTTAGAGATGTTGCATGATCTCCCAAAATAACTTTGATATTTTTGTTTGTGAACCATATTTAACTGAAATTGAATAAGATATGAGATTTGTCTTAAAAGCTTATGAAACGACCATAGATGACAGAGAGAAGATTAAATATGAGTTGACCAGACTTAACTACGTCATGAAGACCGCAAACTTAAGATAAATTGTTTAGTAAACAAACTTGTAATAGCTAAGGATAAATCTATCATTTTAAGTGACAAATGTTCTCTTTCAATTAGTGAACAAAATCTTTCAGTTGCTGACAACATTTGTCTTAAAGTTGCTATTGACAAAATGCGTAATTCCATAGAAATAGTTGAGTCTCACGAACATATGAATTACAATTTTTGTCATCAATGGTCAAAAGAACAAGGACGTCTCAGATCTAAGTTCTCAATTCCCATTGTGTCACACCCCCGAACCAGACGGCGGAAACGTCCGGGATTGGGTGACTTCATCTAGTAATATCATTATAGTGAATATAATAGAAACAAGGAAAACATCATCATCACACGAACAATAATACAACAATATTGAGTTTACATCATTGTAATTGTTTACAAGACTTACATCCCAAAATTATAAATGTTTTTAATAGCAACGAAATGCCACAATTTTCCACATATTCTTGATGCCAACCTGCTTAACGATTTCCTTAGAATACAAGTTATTTGAAAAGGTCAACATATATAATGTTGGTGAGTTCATAAGTATGTTTGAATGAAAAGCCTTGTATCATATAGTAAACACCAACAAATCATATATTTTCTGTAAAATGGTTTGAAAGTTTTATGTCCAATCCCGTGTTAAAGCATGTGCGTTTTTGTTTGAAAATGTATAAAGAGTATTTCAGAAATCCCATACTTCTTGTTGTAAGTAGAAGGTACTGTAAAATCGTATGTTTTCCCAGAAAATCGATATTTTCTGTTTATAAAAGTGTTATGGCCTTAAAATCCTAAGACCGAGTATCAGTGTATGTATGTTTTTGTATTATCAAAATGGTATATGCATTCCGTAAATTTATAATGCGGTTATTCTCAATGTGAGTCGTTATAACCATACTTGATGATGACTAGTTCACGTGTCTTGACGTTTTTCAACTGCCGACTTGTTTAAGGTAAGGTTTGTCACCCTAGACTGGCTGTGTCTAACTGTAGCAAACAGCTCAGGTGTGGGGGAGTCATCCCCGTATAGATCTATACACAAACTCTCGCTCTCCCTCCAGGAGACTCTGGTTATAACTATAGGCTACGGTTGTACACTCGATAGGTGTCAAACGAAATGTCTCACAAGAGCCTTAACTAAATTTACACGAATATTGAATTGCACAGAGAAATATGGTTTCCGTGTATGTTTTTAATTTATTAGTCCCAACAAGCATGTAAATGGGCCACAAAGGCCCAAACAACACGTAATGTATATTCCAGGCCAAATAAACATGTAATTGGACCACAAGGGCCCAATAGACATGCAGTGTGTTCCAGACCTAATTAAACATGCAAATGGGCCACTAAGGCCCAATAAGCATGTAAGGTATATTCCGACTCAATTAAAAGTGTAACTGACGTATTTGTTCCGTTTGTTATTACCTGGATCATTTAAGCTCAATTGATTACCAAAATGACATAAAAGGCCCACTTTTTGTAAAAAGGCATTTTTGGTCCTTAAAGCCCAAATTTTACAATTATGGCACATTTCTGGCAAAAATGACACTTTAAGCCCCTTAAGACCAAAAGTTTACATTTAAGGGCTTGTACCAAACAAAATAACATTTTTAGCCAACTTTTGTCAAATATAACAATTTCGGCCCATTTTTTTTTTAAATATTTGCATTTTCAGCCCAAATGCATAGAAATTATATTTTTTGGCCCAAGTTTAATAAAATTGTCATTTTAAAACCATAAATCCGAAAAATAACATTTTGGCTCAAATTTGTACAAAATGACCATTAATTCCACACAAGTCAAAATTTTCCAAAAGTACTCCATAAAGCCGTGAAGGCCCAATTTGAGGCCCATTTTGTGAAAATTTACACTTTTGGCCCTTTTAAAACCATGAATATTATAAATACCCATTTTATTTAAAAATGACTCTTTTAGTCCTCTTAAAACCATGCGTTGACAAAAAGATCCTCACTTTTGTTTATTTTGTCAATTTTTGGCCCTTTACACGATTTTCCTTAGTTTCAAACATCCTTAACATTTTTTTATCCTTTCATCTTCATCATAAGTTGCATAAGTGTTTTAGTTTACAAATATCACCATACTTTAGTAGATCTTTCAAAATTTAAAATGTTTCAACACATAAGCACAACATCTAACATGGAAAACACATATAATCATGCATAAAAACATAGATCAACATAAATGCAACTTGTATCCCCCAAAACATAGTAAAAACCGAAATAGGGTGTATGAACTCAGTTTGGATTGATGAATTAGGTTTTTGGTGAAGGAATGAGAGAGATTTCAGCCCTAACAAGCTCCCTTGAGTAGATCTCGCACTTATGGGGTTTCTAAGGATCATGGATCATGAAATGAAGTGTTAGGAGAAGTAAGTTTAACATGAACATGAAGTTAAACCTCTTAAGTGGAAGTAGCTTACCAATATGATTGGATTTTGGATGAAGTGCTCTTGAACTCACACACTAGCACACACGAATTTTGAAGAGGGAATGGAAGGATTTTCTTGAAGTTCTTGGAGAAATATGAGAGGAATTATAGTATGTGTTTCAAGTTGTAGTGAGAGTGGTAGTGAGGAGTGATTCTCGACCATAAATAGAGAGGAAGGAGGAGAGAGGATCAAGGTGGGTTTTACATGGGAGGTTAAGAATTAAGGATTTAGATACATGTGATGTAATTAGCTTGGAAGACCTCTAGTTAAAGATGAGGTGTCACTTATTTTGATTAGCTACATTTTTTTATAAACCGAAAATGAGAGTGAGGGATAGATTTAGAATTGGTCTTGGATGCAAACCAAGAATTTGATAGCCCAAATGAGAACTTTTCGGCCCATTGGGCCCATATGAGAGTTCACGGCCCAAAAATGATAATGGAAATGGGTTTGCGGCCCATTGGGGTTCAAGGAAGTCATTTGTGGCCCGATAAGGCCCAAGAAACCAAAGTAAGACATTTTAGGTCTAATAAGGCCCATAAAAGTCTTATGGCCCAAAATGCTATAGTTTAATGAATGTGGGCCAATTAGGGACCATATAAGGATTCTTAGCCCAAAATAATCAAGTTGTGAGTTTATTAGCCCATTAGGCCCAATAACTGATTCCTAGTCCTAAAGGGGTTTTGAACCGAGAAGATTAGAGTTGCCACCCGAAGTTGAGTGTATGAAAGGTATTGTATTAGATTTTTGGGCTTCACGAGTGAGTTCTGATTTGAATAGCTATTTTTGAAAAGACTAACATGTATAGTATCAATCTTAAAGTTTCAAGATACATCCAGAGTTGATCATACATAGATAGAATTTCATAGCCAGAAATGCTAGTTGTGACATCATCCCCCCATTAGAGGGAATTTCGTCCTGAAATTCTTTTGAAAGATATACTTAGGAACTAGAGAAAACGTGAGGGTACTTCTGCTTCATCTTCTCTTCGCGATCCCATGTGAATTCCGGCCCACACTTAGCATTCCATCAAACCTTCACAATCAGAATGCGGCTTTGTTTTGTACGCTTCACTTCCCTATCCATTATCTCAATCGGCTCTTCAATGAATAGGAGATTCTCATTTACTTCGATCTCATCTAGAGGAGCGACGAGGGTTTCATCTGATAATCACTTTTTCAGATTCGACACGTGGAACACGGAGTGTACGTTGCTGAGCTCCCCAGATAGCTGCAGCTTGTAATCCACTGGACCAATCTGGGCAAAAATCTCAAATGGTTCGATGTATCATGGGTTAAGTTTTCCTCGCCACCCAAAATGGATCATCCCTTTACAAGGAGAGACCTTCAATAGTACCCGATTTCCGACTTGAAATTCTAAAGGCTTCCGTCATTTATCAGCATAACTTTTTTGTAGGTCTCGTGATGCTTGGAGTTGTGCCTTGATTTTGATTATCTTCTCCATGGTTTACCGAATGATTTCGGGTCCTGTAAGATTGTTGTTCGGTGTTTTCCCTCTTGTTAACTGAGTGTCTCCCACCTCAGCCCAACAAAGAGGCAATATGCATTTGCAACCATACAAAGCCTCAAAAGGAGCAACCTTTATGCTTGTATGATAGCTGTTATTGTACGAGAACTTAATTAAGGGCAAGTGGGTATCCCATGTCCTGCCAAAATCAATCACATAGGATTGGAGCATATCTTCAAGAGTTTGGATGGTTTACTCGCTTTGGCCGTCCGTTTGAGCGTGGTAAGCAGTGCTCATGTCTAGTTGTGTTCCCACTGCCTTCTGGAGTGACTGCCAAAATCGCGAGGTAAATCTACTATCTCGATCTGAGATAACAGATATCTGCACTCCATGGAGTCTCACAATTTCTTTTATATAGATTCATGTTAGTCTCTCTATTTTGTATGTCTCCCTTATTGGTAGGAAATAGGAGGATTTTGTCAACCTTTCGACAATCACCCAGATAGTGTCCAATCCGTCTATTGTCTTAGGTAATTTGGTTAAGAAATCCATGGTAATTCTTTCCCATTTCCACTCAGGAATTTCAGGTTGTTGCAATAATCCTGAGGGCCTTTGATTTTCAACTTTAACTTTGGAACAAGTGAGACACCTGCCTACAAAGTGGCAATCTTTTTTTTCATGTTTGGCCACCAATAATGTTGTTTAATGTCTAGGTACATCTTATTGGAACCTGAATGGACAGAGTATCATGTTTTGTGCACTTCGTTCATGACCACATCTCTAAATCCTCCAAATTTTGGGATCCAGATACGTTCCATGAAGTAATAAGCTCCGTCTCCTTTGACTTCCAAATTCTTATCCATCCCACATAGTGTTTCATTAATGACATTCTCCGACTTTAATGCTTCTAACTAAGCTTCCTTGATCTGTGAGGTTAGGTGAGAGTGGATGGCTATCGATAATGTTTTCACCTGGCAACCTGAGTATTCTTTCCTGCTTAGGGCATCGGCTACCACATTAGCCTTGCCTGGGTGGGTGGAGGCTCTTGTGGTCCGTGAAAATGGTGCACTTTGTACCATAGAGGTAGTACCTCCAAATCTTTAGAGCTAACACCACTACTCCCAGTTCGAGATCATGGGTGGTGTAATTTACCTCGTGGGTCTTTAATTGTCTAGATGCATATGCAATCACCTTTCCGTGCTGCCTCAACACACAACCTAGCCCTTGGTTCGAGGTGTCACAATAGACCACAAAGTCTTCTATTCCCTCTGGCAAGGACAACACCGGGGCACTATATAGGGTATGTTTCAAGGTTTGGAAAGCAACTTCTTGTTTTTCTGTCCAATTGAAGGGTACGTCTTTTTGTGTTAGAGTGGTGAGGGGCTTGGCTATCTTGGAGAACTTCTGAATAAACCTTCGTTAGTAACCCGCAAGACCCAAGAATTGCCAGATTTTTGTTGGCATTTTTGGAATCGTCCAGCATTCAATAGCCTTGATCTTGGAAGGATCCACATGAATTACCTCCTGACTGAATACATGACCCAAGAAGTTTGCACTGCGAATCCAAAACTCGCATTTGGAGAGTTTTGCTTATAGCTTTTCAGCTCTTAGAGTTTCCAAGATTTGAAGTAGGTGCTAACCATGTTCCTCCTTACATAGAGAGTATATGAGTATATCATCAATGAAGACGATTAAAAAATAATTGATGAATGGGTGGCAAACCCGATTCATGAGGTCTATAAATGTTGCAGGGGCATTTGTCAGATAGAAGGGCATAGAAACGAATTCGTTCGGAAAGCAGATTTTGGAATATCCTCTTCTCGGACTCGGAGTTGATGATAACCGGATCTTAGATCTATTTTTGAGAAGTAACTAGCTCCTTGAAGCTGGTTAAATAGATCATCAATTCATGGAAGTGGGTATCAGTTTTCGATAGTGAGTTTGTTCAACTCTCGATAGTCGATGCACATTCTAAAGGATCCATCCTTATTCTTGAAAGACAAGACCGGCGCTCTCCAGGGTGAGAAGCTTAGCCGGATGAACCCTTTGTTTAGAAGTTTGCTTAATTGACTAGATAACTCCTGCATTTTGGCGGGAGCTAACCTATAGGGTGATTTGGCAATTGATGTGGCCCCTAGTATTAGGTCGATTCAAAATTCGACCTGTCTTTCTGGGGGTATTCCTGGAAGATCTTCAGGAAATACGTCCGCGAAGTCGCATGCCACTGGGATGTCATTAATGTTTACTTCCTCCTTTTCTTATCCATAACGTGAGCGAGGAAGGCATATTTCTTCTTGTGCAGACACTTTTGTGACTTGATGCATGATATAAGATGGAGATTTGCGCCAGGCTTATCACCGTAGATTATTAGGGTTTCGTGGTTGGGGAAGTGAAGGCGAACAACCTTCTCATGGCACATAATATCATCATGGTGGGATATTAACCAATCCATGCTGATTATCACATCAAAACTCCTAATATTTACTAGCATCAAATCTATTTGAAACGAATGGTTGTTTAATGTTAAGGTGCACCCTTCGTAAACATTGTTGGTTGTTTCAGTTTTCCCGTTAGCCATCTCCATCGTGAAGGCTTCTGTTAGCTTCTGGGGTTGTTGGTTTAGTAAGTGTTTGAATTTATTACTCACAAAACTACGGTCAGCTCCACTGTAAAATAGAATGCATGTGTAAGTGTTGTTGAGGAGAAACATACAAGTAACAACTGTTAGGTATTGAACTGCCTCTCCTTGATCCAAAGTAACGACCCTGCCCGATCCTCCTGTCCCTTCGTTGTTGGCTTTGGGGCAGTTGCATCTAAAATGGTCAGTTCCTCCATACAAGTCAAAGAGCGAGTGATGTCGGGAACGATCAAACCATAAGATCAGGCCAAATGTGTAATAAAGTGGCCTCCACAAACATATTATGCCATCTAGCGGGCCAAGAAGTACGGAATGTTACAACACACTCCTAGTTATAGAATGCACCATAAAAAGAACAAGTTTATTTTTGTAACCTTATCCCCATGGCATTTGTGATGAATAGAAAATATGATCAGGAAATAGATAAGGCGATGGACTAGTGATTTAGTGGTGCTTTTCGGCGATACACCGGAATTGAACACACCAGATGCGATATTACTCCAGAACTTAAGCCCCGATGCCTCCATTCTCGTATCCACGTGTAGCCTCCCTTAGAAACAAAACAAACTCGTGAGTCATGGTCTCGTGAGCCTCGTATAATCCCATCCTCCACGAAAACTTGACCAAACTACATTCTTGGTATTCATCTCCGAGACGAAAAACTAAAGCTTGTGGGAAAGTAGGATCTCTGACATTCTCATGAAATGCCACAGTTGAAAAGAATTCCACACAAAGCTCCTTTTATACCCTCTCCTGGATAGCAAACAGATTATGCCACCCCTTGCATGTGAAGGAAAATCCATTCCCCAAAAATAACTTTGTGAGATACTTAGACATCCGATCAACAAGCCTAACCTCCATCAATCTTTCCCAATGAATGGTATAGGCAATAGCAAATTCCCGGATGTACAACCATCCTAGCCGGTTGTTCCAACGCACATAAACATCTCGTGACACATTCGTTGGAAAGGCGTAAAATGGGTGTAAACTAGCAACCCCGTTTGGAACCTCGTGTCTTGGAGCCATTCCTGTAGAAGAAAACAGCAAACAACCACAAAACAAAAACAAATCCAAGAATTATAAGAAAACATAAAGCTGTAGTATTCATGTTCAGGATTCACATCGTGAATCCATCAGGATTCACGTCATGAGTTCGTCATGGATGGTCAAGATTGGTCAAGGTAGAACTCGAATCGGGCCAAAAACTTTGTTGGGGTTTATTCCTAAGTTAAATCTAACCATAATCTATCAACATGCAAGTACTATATCACGAATTTTAGGGAACATATGAACAATTCACTAATTATCAAATCCTAGCCCCCAAATGCAACTGGTAAAGTGAAATTAGCCATGAAACACAAGAAATCATTACCTTAGATTGTTGATTACGTAAGCAAAAAGGGAGTAGAAGTTGGAATTTGGCCAAAATCAGTAAGATGGGGGGACCAAAAGATAGCCTCACTTTGTGGGGGAATAAACTAAATGGATTGGTCAAAGGAATCTGTTGCTTACTTGTGGTCACGTGTGTTTTCAAAATTCACGTCGTGAATACACTTGGATTCATGTCGTGAGTTTAGTGCACTGATAAATTGGGCCATTCAATTAAATAAGAAATGGGATGGGGCATGTATTAGGCTAACAAATAAAAATTCGTAATTGTTACTGTACTCACGTCGTGAATCCTAACGATTAGCGTCATGAGTTCTGTCTGGGTAAATTTTCATTAAACTCTCAATTTTATTACTATATTTCTTAATCTATTTCTACTCAATTTTAGGCCCCACACTCAGTGTTCTAGTATGCACAAAATGATTTAGAAGATATGATTGATTTTCCTAAAAATAAAAAAAATAAAAATAAAAAAATAAAAAATAACTAAGGAAAACGAAAAGATAAATCCAAACCAAACTCGGGTTGCCTCCTGAGAAGCGCTTCTTTTTTATGGAGTCGTGAGCCGGACTTCGTGCCTGCTATGTTAAGCTGTTGAAGTAGTCCACCACCTGCACCTTCTGTTCTTTCCATCACCTCTTGTACGCTTGAACTCGTCTAATGTACACCTTCTTTCAATTTTCTTTTTTAGCTTTAACTTCAACTATATCGAGCTTACGTTTGATCCCTTTAGTCTTTAATTTTTCATCATTCTTATTAAGTTACATAGGAATCTTTTCTTCCTTCACCAATTGACTCGTCTCCTTGGAAGTAGCCTCATCTTCATCACTCGACAAATCATCGCTTTCCTCACTCATAAAAGTTGTTGTTTTGAGTAGGTAATAACCTCAACAAAGAATGGAACGGATGCTCTCGGTTTGGTGCGTTTGACTTGATGAATTGTCTTGATTTCTTCTTCCATGAGCTTTTCTAATTCTTCAAGTTCATTAACTTCATCAACATTGAACACCTCACTATTTACATCATCTCCTTGAAACCCATCTTGTACTCCAAAGTCCTCCTTATAATCACCAACCCTCAATGTACGCTTGGATTCACGAACATCAACTAAAGCGCTAGCAGTATTTAGCAAGGGACGACCAAGAATGATTGGGATATTTACATCCTCCTTCATATCCATATTAACGAAGTCAACTGCGAAAAAAATTCCCCAATTTTAACAAGGATGTCATCTACGATTCCCGTTGGGTGTGACACCGAACGATTGGCCATGTGGACGGTCATCTTTGTAGTCTTCATTTTCTGAATATTCAACTTTTGATAAAATGAATACTACATAAAATTTATGCTAGCCCTGGAATCGTCTAAAGCATAAGTCTTCAAATTGTTACCAAACTCACATGGAAGAGTGAGGCATCTAGGATCTCCCATCTTCTTAGGTATCTATCCCAATATAGCTTTTGAGCTTTGTTCACTAAGAATGACCATAGAATTCTTCTTCAACTGCTGACGAGTCACTACAAGATCTTGTAAGAACTTCGCGTATTCTGGAACTTTTGAAACTGAATCGATAAAAGGGGTATTAATAGGAATACCCTTTATTTGCTGAATAAACTCCAGATGCTCCCTTTCCAGTGGGCTGAGGTGTGCTCGAGACGAAAACGAAAAAGGAGGTCGGTAAGATGGAACGGATTCTGAATTTTTCTGTTCAGATCGAGGTCACGTCGTGAACAGAGGAGGTTCACGTCGTGAATTCGGTAGTTCAGCAACATTTTTGTTTTCGAGTTTTTGCTTCTTTGGCTTTGTATTGGTCTGCTTCGGCTCCACGTCTAGTGCTTCTAAAAAGTTAGTGATTACCTCTTCTTTAGTGTCAATCACAATGACATGAGGTTAAGTCTTTTTCTCGGGGATTTTTAGAGAAAATTTTTCGTTAACCAAATTTGTTAGTTGACCAAGTTGGGCTTCAAGATTATGGATCGATGCTTGCTGATTTCTTAATGATGTTTGTTGGTCAATCATGATAGCTTGTTGTTCCTTCATCATAACTTGTTGTTCCTACATCATTAACCTTTGATCTTTCAAGGTCGCATCAGTGTCATTACGTCTCTTCTCTGAAGCTTCCATAAAACATGCTAACACATTCTCCAAGTCAACTTTATGTTCAACTAGTGATTGATCCTTTTGGTAGAAACCTCTGTCAGTTTGCCTATATTTTTCCTCCTTCTGCTTCTTGTACTCATCATATGGCAGCCACTCTTTCTTTGGTTTTCTCCAATCTTCATCATACTTTTCCCCACTCGAGTAGCAAACTTGAGCCCTTTTATTTCCATATTCATCCAAATTACAGTCCATAGTCAAATGTGGCCCATTACACATCTCACAATCAAATCGAATTGCATGAATAAATTGGTACATTTGGGTCAATCTTCAGTCCATAGTATTAAGCATTGCCATCATAGCAGCCATCTCTTCAAAATGTGCACCTCTGCTGCCTTTTACTCCATCTTGTCTTGGTTGTGATATTCACGAGAATGCTTTGCAAATTCTTCAACTATTTTCTTGACTTCGGCAGGATTTTTCTTTGTAAGTGGTCCTTGAGAATCAAGGAGTTTCCTTGTCAATACATTGACCCCATCATAGAATATAGACACCTCTTGTTGAATGTTGAGGTCATGTTGAGGACAATTCCTTAACAACCCCTTTTAACGCTCCCATGCCTTATAAAGTGACTCCCTGGGTTTTGCTCAAAATTAGCTATTGCCTTTTTGAGTTTAGCTATCTTGGATGGTGGGAAAAATAATTTTCCACCCATTTGAGCCCAAGTAGTGATTGTACTAGGTGGAAGTGCCTTTAACCAATCTTTCGCAACTCCTTTAAAAGTAATGGGAAGCATCCTTAACAAGACAATATCTCTATTAACATTCGGGACATTAAAATAGCCTGCAATGTCATTGACTTTATCTAAGTGCTAAAACGCATCCTCATGATCTTTTCCATAGAATGGAATATCCTTTAGTGCAGTGACAATATGTCCTTTCAGCTCAAATGTGGCAGTGGCAGGTATGGTGGGTTGTACTAAACCTGGACCAACATCGTCTCTTATTCGCTTCCTATAAGCTCCCATTGACATTTCTTCAATATTTTTCATCTCGTTTCTTGGCTCATTTTTGGGATCACTCGTAATAATTCAAATTCAGGCTTGGTATCGTATTTGGATTTGGTTGGCATAGGTATTTGATCTAAGTTTTCAACCTTGATTTTGTTCTTTGAAGATGAACTCGACTCTTCCGTTTTCTTTGAGAACACTGACTTGATTTCTTGTAAAGGTGTCTTCTTTGGTGTTTGATCTTCTTTCACGTTCTTATCCTTCTTTTTGGGAAGGGCCGACTCTGGATTTTTAAGTGGTGGTACCAAAGGTGTGTTTGAGCCTCTGGTCATGAACTCCTGCAAAATAAACAAAATAAAAACGTAAAACTAAACAAAATCTAAATAACAATTTCCTACTGACTGGCCATCACGATGTGGTAAAGATTACCACCTCATGTTGTCGTAGAAAAACTAACATAAAAGAAATACGAAAAACTACTGAATTCACATCGTGAGCTTAAGGATCATGTCCTGAATCAGAAACTGAAACAAAACTAAAGCTGGAAAAATATATTTTTGCAGGTTTTACCCCGCAAAAAGGATCGATCAATCTAAAGCAAATAAATCAACAATAAAATAAGTCGTTCTCCGACAACGACACCAAAAACTTGATGTGTGCAAATAGCTACACCTAATTTTAATATTTATAATCTAACTATCTTAACTAACTAAATTGCATCTAGGCAGTGTACCTAGTCAAATTATAGAATAGTCGGGTAAGTCGGGTGTCGATCATAGGGAACAATTTTGATTTATCAATTTATCTACTACTAAATTAACCTAGTTTTAACAAAGCAAGGGGTTTTATCTAATTTTGCAAGTTTAGATGAACTTAATTCTTTAACACACAAACTCAAACAATAAACAAACACTTCTTTTAGTTCGAATCCACTTTCACTCTATGGATGATAAATTAGCAATAACAATTACTGTTGGTACTAATTAATAAAGTATTAGCAATTTAATTCCAAATTTACTAATTTTCAATCAATTCTTGTAAATCAACGCATACTCACACATTAATTAACATGGAACTAATTATTTAATGGATTGGAGCTATGTAGTTTGATTTGGTAAACACAATTATATTCATAATTTGTATTCTCTAGCACAGCCTAATTCAATTATTCAATTGCTTAACAAAGATTAGTTTGATCCTAGCTCTAATAATTTAATGCTCACTAAATTACTAGGTATTCTAATTCATGCAGATTAATAGTCTCTAACTACACAGAAATAGAACTAAAAGCAATTAAATATCAAATCAAACATGCTAAGTAAAATCAATCAACACAAGTTTTTACCAACAAGTAAAATCAAATCTAAAGTATCAAATCCATGAGTTCCAGCTTCATCTAGCTAACAGAAGCAGCTAGATTTAGTTGGACATTCTAGCAACTAAACAAACAAAATCCTTAATCAAAAACATGTTTAAATATACCAATCTATGAATAAAATTATGAACTTCTTCTTCCTTGGTGTTGAAAACCGATTCCAAACTTTTCCTTCTTTTGAAAGTCGTCTCCAGGAACCCTCCAAGGAAGCAAAAAAGTCCTTCAAGCCGTAAATAACAAGGATATATATATATATATATATATATATATATATATATATATATATATATATATATATATATATAGTTTTTGATTTTTCAGAGTTCACTTCGTGAACCGATACCTCTCATGATGTGACTACGGGGTATGCGTGTTTGACAAGGACTCTTCCACCGGGTGGATCTTCTAGAATAATCCAACTCACGTCATGAATCCAGATAACTCACGATGTGAATACAGCAAATTTCGTGGGTTTCTTATTCTTTCATTTTCTAAGCGTCCAAAGTTCCATGTCTCGACATTTTTAGCCCTTTTCTTTGAAAATGCTTCTATTTTGGCTGCAAAATAATAATTAAGCTTGTAAATTCCATTATTCTATGCAATTAACCACATTATTAATAAAAATATGAATAAATATTGCCTAAAAATATGTATAAATATGGCAATATCATTGCATATCTTGTATTATTAGATATTTCAGTTCACTATAAACAATGCTCTGATACCAATCTGTCACACCCCCGAACTAGACGGCGGAAACGTCCGAGGGTTGGGTGACTTCATCTTGTAAAATCATCATAGTGAATATAATAGAAATAAGGCAAGCATCATCATCAGACGAACAATAATACAACAATACTGAGTTTACATCATTGTAATTGTTTACAAGAGTTACATCCCAAAAATATAAATGCTTATAATAGGAACGAAATGCCACAATTTTCCACATACTCTTGATGCCCACCTGCTTAACGATTTCCTGAGAATACAAGTTATTTGAAAATGTCAACATATATAATGTTGGTGAGTTCATAAGTATGTTTGAATGAAATTTTTTGTATCATATAGTAAACACCAAAAAATCTGATATTTTCTGTAAAAATGGTTTGAAAGTTTTGTGTCCAATCCCAAGTTAAGGCATGTATGTTTTGGTTTGAAAATTTATAAAGAGTATTTTAGAAATCCCAAACTTCCTGTTATAAGTAAAAGGTACTGTAAAATTGTATGTTTTCCCAGAAAATCCGATATTTTCTATTTATAAAAGTTTTGTGGCCTTAAAACCCTAAGGCTGACTATCGGTGTATGTATGTTTTTGTATTATCAAAATGGTATATGTATTCGGTAAATTTATAGTGGGGTTATTCTCTATGTGAGTCGTTATAACCATACTTGATAATGATTGATTCGCCTGTCTTAACGTTTTTCTGGCGCCGACTTGTTTAAGGTAATGTTATTCACCCTACACTTGCCTAGTTTAACTGTATCGAACAGCTCAGGTGTGGGGGAGTCATCCCCATATAGATCTATACACAAATTATCGCTCTCCCTCCAGGAGACTCTGGTTATACACGCTATGGTTGTACACTCGATAGGTGTCAAACGAAATGTCTCACAAGAGCCATAACTAAATTTACACGAATATTGAATTGCACAGAGAAATATGGTTTTCGTGTATGTTTTTATTTTATTAGGCCCAACAAGCATGTAAATGGGCCACAAAGGCCCAATAAACATGTAATTGGACCACAAGGGCCGAATAAACATGTAGTATGTGTTCCAGGCCCAGTTAAACATGCAAATGGGCCACTAAGGCCCAATAAGCATGTAAGGTATATTCCGACTCAATTAAAAGTGTAATTGACGTATTTGTTACGTCTGTTATTACCTTGATCATTTAATCTCAATTGTTTATCAAAATGACATAAAAGGCCCACTTTTTGTAAAAAGAAACATTTTTGGTCCTTAAAGCCAAAAATTTACAATTAAGGCACATTTCAGGCAAAAATGACACTTTAAGTCCCTTAAGACCAAAAGTTTACATTTAAAGGCTTGTACCAAATAAAATAACATTTTTAGCCAACTTTTGTCAAATATAACATTTCCGGCCCAATTTTTATAAATGTTTACATTTTCAGCCCAAATGCATAGAAATTATCTTTTTCGGCCCAAGTTTAATAAAATTGTCATTTTCATCCCATAAATCCAAAAAATAGCATTTTTGGCTCAAATTTGTACAAAATGACCATTAAGTCCACAAAAGTCAAAAACTTCCAAAAGTAGTCCATAAAGTCGTGAAGGCCCAATTTGAGGCCTACTTTGTGAAAATTTACACTTTTGGCACTTTTAAAACCATGAATATTATAAAGACGCATTTTTATTTAAAAATGACTCTTTTAGTCCTCTTAAAACCGTGAGTTGACAAAAAGATCCTCACTTTTGTTTATTTTGTCACTTTTTGGCCCTTTACACGATTTTGCCTAGTTTCAAACATCCTTAACATGTTTTTATCCTTTCATCTTCATCATAAGTTGCGT
This sequence comes from Lactuca sativa, assembly GCF_002870075.4. Taxonomy (NCBI): domain Eukaryota; kingdom Viridiplantae; phylum Streptophyta; class Magnoliopsida; order Asterales; family Asteraceae; genus Lactuca; species Lactuca sativa. The sequence goes on from NC_056624.2 coordinate 56,399,294, forward strand.
AAGGTGTTTTAGTTTACAAATGTCACCATACCTTAGTAGATCTTTCAAAATTTAAAATGTTTCAACACATAAGCACAACATCTAACATGGAAAACACATATAATCATGCATAAAAATGTAGATCGACATAAATGTAACTCGTATCCTCCCGCAAAACATAGTAAAAACCAAAAGTAGGTGTATGAACTCACTTTGGATTGATGAATTCGGTTTTTGGTGAAGGAATGAGAGAGATTTCAGCCCTAAGAAGCTCCCTTGAGTAGATCTCGAACTTATGGGGTTTCTAAGGAACATGGATCATGAAATGAAGTTTTAGGAGAAGTAAGTTTAACATGAACATGAAGTTAAACCTCTTGAGTGGAAGTAGCTTACCAAGATGAGTGGATTTTGGATGAAGTGCTCTTGAACTCACACATTAGCACGCACAAATTTTGAAGAGGGGAGGGAAGGATTTTGTTGAAGCTCTTGGAGAAATATAAGAGGAATTATAGTATGTGTTTCAAGTTGAAGTGTGAGTGGTGGTGAGGAGTGATTCTCGGCCGTAAATAGAGAGGAAAGAGGAGAGAGGATCAAGGTGGTTTTCACATAGGAGATTAAGAATTAGGGATTTAGATTCATGTGATGTAATTAGCTTGGAAGACCTCTAGTTAAATATGAGGTCTCAATTATTTTGATTAGCTACATTTTTTTATAAACCAAAAATGAGAGTGACGGATAGATTTAGAACTGGTCTTGGATGCAAACCAAGAACTTGATAGCCTAAATGAGAATTTTTTGGCCCATTAGGCCCATATGAGAGTTTACGGCTTAAAAATGATAATGGAAATGGGTTTGCTGCCCACTATGGTTCAAGGAAGTCGTTTATGGCTGAATAAGGCCCAAGAAACCAAAGTAGGACATTTTAGATCTAATAAGGCCCTTAAAAGTCTTATGGCCGAAAATGTTATAGTTTAATGAATGTGGGTCCAATTAGGGCCCATATAAAGATTCTTAGCCCAAAATAATCATGTTGTGACTTTATTGGCCCATTAGGCCCAAAATAATCAAGTTGTGACTAAAGAATATCATATTTTGGATTTCTATCTTCCGAAATCAGAAGCTATTTCAAAATTCACTCTTGTTCCGATAAAACCCTATTTCAACGATCCCTCTGACAGACTTCTAAAATCTCCATTATCTCAAAAAAGAAACCTTGGTTTAACAAAAAGGTTATTGAACCAAATTATAATTCATTCTAGATTTATTGAAAATGAATGAAGAGTTTGTCACAAACTATAGTTCATCCAACCAATAGGAATCACAATACAATCGTTCCTATTAAGATTCTCAAAAGATAGTCAGTTGTTAGAACTTCTGACATAAATAAACTATGTCCGAAAAATCTTTTTAAGCCTAAACCTACTTGCGTCTGTATCTCATACGAAAAGGCTTGTTCCCCTTGGAAACTATCCTCTCCCAAATTCCCTACTACATTAGAAGGCAAGATCTAAAAAAATGAACGAACTCCAAAATTCAAAACCTTCATCAGTAGTATAAATAAAGGAAAGAACATTAAAACATCATATAGCAAACAGCTTCCGACGGAATCCATTCTAAAATTTTAATGGAGAATCAATAAAAAAAAAGTTTGTCCATCTAAAATTTAATATGATTTCATGATAACTAGAAAACTCTGACTTTTTGTATTTTTCCAAAAGAATATTAGGAAAAGTCTTCCGAAAGTAATGTTATTTTGAAATCGATGACCAAGTCAGAAGCCTAAATTAAGGTCCCTATTGCAAACAAGGAGCTTAAGAACTCCAAATCTCTCTAATTTTCCAGGATTTATGTGCATAAGAACAAGAAATACTATGGTATACTGATAGTGATTGTTCTATGCACATGACTGGTAAGATAAATTTTTTATGTGAATACAAACTATTTTTATAGGATGGTTATCTTAGTTTTAGAAATAATACAAATTGCATCATTAGAAGTTATGGCATCTTAACAAATGGAAACTTCACCATTTCAATTGTAGCCTATGTTGTTGGGTTGAAACACAATCTAATAAGTGTGGCTCAACTCACCGATTTGCATCAGTGTGGTGAATTTTGCAACAAAGATAGCTACATCATGACCAAAGATCGGTCTAAATGCCTCATTCAATCAGATAAAAACAAAAATATGTATCCTTTGGATAAATCTCATTTGTCAAAAAACACCAAATGTGCTTTCTTGCAAAGGCAACTCCTGGTGTAAGTTGGTTATGGCATCAGAGACATACTCATCTAAATTACTAATATATAAATGATTTGGTTGCTGGTGAAATGGTCCAAGGTTTGCCTATCCTCAACTTCACTAATGAGAAATTATGTGCTGCTTATGAATGTGGAAAATAGTATAAGAAAGACCATCATGATTTTATGAAAAAATCCATTTCCAAACCTCTCGAACTTCTTCATATCAACCTCATCGGTCCATTTGCAGTTGAATGCCCTCATCATTGGAAATACATATCAATGATAGTTGATGATTTAATTTAGTTTACTTGTGTATTCTTCCTATGGATGATATATGATATTATTTTCAAGCTCATCAATTTTATCAATGGAATTATAGTGCTAATCAAATTTCCTGTATAAAGCATTTTATGTAAGTATGGAATTTAATTTATCAATGCAATGGTTGAAACATTTCCACTTAATAAAGGGGTTGAACATAATTTCTTGGATCCTTACACTCCTCAGCAAAATTGTATAGTTGAAAGAAGTAACCGAACTCTGGGTGGAGTTGTTAGATCTACATTGAATTTCGCAAACCTTCATTTGTATCTTTGGGTCGAATATATCAACATTACCTACATTACCCAGAACCAAAGAATTAGACGTCTCAACATGACTCGATATGAAACTATGAATGGTAGAAAACCTAGCATTTATTTCTTTAATATTTTTGGATGTAGGTGGTTAATCAAGAATAACTGCGATCAGCTAAAAAAATTCCATCCAAAGTCTAATGAAGCTATTTTGTTCAGTTATTCCTCAAAGTATAAGGCATTTTGTGTCCTTAATCAACATACTTGGATAATTAAATAAAGCTTTGATATATCCTTTGATAGCCATTACATCATAAATTATGAACCAATCCATGTTACTATTCACATCGTTGAGTGTGATGCTCCACCTCTCAGTTCTCCTAATGTTCAAGTTATATATGAAGTCGCCCTCATATGTTGGACCCCAATTGAGAACTCAGGACTCTCAATGACCCAATCAACCACCCGAACAATAACCTCCTGGAGCAACCATACCATATCCCCCTCCACAGACCTCTTTTTGGATTCCTCGACAGCTAGCTATCCAGCTTCTTGCTTCACATGCTCTTCCAATAATCCTTTCTCCTCCACTAGAGTCTTCACTTTCTTTGCTAAATGCTACACCGACCCATCCAATCTTGAAACTTGTTCCTCCACAGACACATTCTCCCGAGCCAAAAGATCATAACGCTCTCTAAATTTGCATTTCTCCGTCTCTAAACCCAACAATTTTGCCCTTAACTCCTCCTACTCTACCCTTAAAGATGCAAGCTCTACTGAATCTGAACTAACCTGACGAAGGCGTCGAGCAATAGCCACCAAGTAAGGAGCGACCTAAGATGCCATATAATGGAGACTGTTGGACATATAAGAGTAGGAAAGTAGCTCCAAGGCTTAAATGGTAGTAGGATAAAATTCTTGATGGCCCCACTTATACGCAATAGGATGTTGCGTAAGAAGTGGCTCTCGAGTGAGTGTCCTTCATTGAGGGTGAGGCAGAGTCAGGAGCAATTTGGAATACACCCTCAAACTCCATCCCGGAGACACCTTCCCCAGGAACAGTAGTATCCTCTAGCTCCTTCTTGGGTTCACAAGGTTGTTCAATCGCCTCTTCATCCATTCCTCCCGACTATTTCAAAGTGTCATCATCGGAAATGTCCACCACAATATCCGACTCCCCCAATAGGAAGTCCATATTTCACTTCTTACGAAGATGCCTGCCAACAGTACTCGCTGGCCCCTAGAGTTGAGTCATCCGGTCGGTGAAAGTGGTTCTGCAAAGGTAGCCAAAACCGACCAATTTGTGGTTCACCTATAACCATTTGTCCTACCAGTTCTTCCTAGGGGGCTTCTAGTTTATGATAAAAACTCGCACGCCCTACCGCTGAGAGAACGTATGTATGCCAAACTAAGTAGGGGAGTTGAAGAAATACTTGAAATCCCAGAATTGAGAGAGCATGCCTAAAGCTTGAGAGGCCATCTCAAAACCAACTATCTTATTAAAAACATTATGAGTCAGATACTCAACAAAGAAGTCATACTGGCGCATGATCTCATCGAAAAAGTTATTTGTCGGCAGTCGAATACTTGCTTCAAAGATTGGGACTAGGAATCCGACCTTCCCTTTCAGGCGGCCAAGAAATATGCACCGTCTTTCAGGGAAAGTGCACCTTGTGCTTAGGAAGAAATCCAAAAAGGTCCTGCGGGGACTCACATTCCTTCGATGTAGGTTCAATTCCTTTGTTCAGTGTTGCCATCGTTTATTGATAACAAGTGCAAGACAAAAGAGAAGCGAAGAGATGAGAGAAAAACAGATACACCTGAAGAGGAATGGAGCTAAGAAAAGGAAATCGTCCCTGATAAGTGAAGTCTTAAATGAAAGGTAGGAAATTCAAAAAAGTTACAATGATGAAACCATCTACACAGATGGCTCTATCACATCAATGGACATTAGAACCATCCCATCCATACATATGTTTAAGGCTAAGCTAGGACAACTCAGCTACCCCAAGCTAACGCTAACGTTTATTACCCTATGGGACTTGTTAATGTATCTGTCTAGGAATACGTCAAAGATAACGATATAATTTTCTAAAAGATGACCTATTCAATGTCAGCTACCATGTGAAAGTGCTAGGTTTGCTCCCTCACCCTCAAGGCCTTGCACTTAGACCCCGAAGCTCTAATGTCGAGGTCTGATTTAGAACGAGAGTCTCCGGTCCATAACAAACCAAAAAAGTACCAACCACTCCCCAGAGCAAAAAGTGTAGCACTCAGAGCGCTGCTCTTTGGCGGTTCTGCTCCACTAGCAGGCATTTGCTAGTGGAACACGATCCACCAATAGGATGCCTCCACGTCCTAACGGCCCGGACAAGACAAAAGTACTGTCAGGGGCATGCTCCCTCAATGACAGGTATAATAGAGATCATTCTTCTCCAGAATAAAGGATCACATCTTTCTTTATCTCAAGCAAAACCCAAGTTCTCTCATCCAATTACCGACTTAACCGTCGGAGTCTCGTTTTGGGACCTCCTCCCGGACGACGACTAATGTTGGTTCTACCTTTACTGTGATTCTCATGCTTAACTCAGATGAAAACCACCACAAATATCGCAATAGTGCAGAAGTTAGTATTAGACCTATACTACTGAAAGCATAGGATCCAAATTAAGTCAAGGGAAGTCACAATGAATCTAAAGAACTTTCAGGGTGTAGAAATTCTTCGATTGTGTTCTGATGTTTTGCATTGTTTATTATCAGTATAGTGTTCACTCGATGTGGTTCAGGCTCTGGTGATGGATCAGGTTTGGGCTCTAGGGTCAGACTCTTACATGATCAGATGTGAGAGTTCTTTTCGTCGGAGATCACTCGTAGCATTCTACAGCAGACACCTGTGATCTTTAGTATGATCAAGGAGGGCATTATGGATATACTGGATAAGCGCTTGGTCATATTTCGTACTGAGATTGTAACTACGATGGGTTCATGCTCTCTGACCTTTCAAGAGTTTCGTGCATGTGGGGCTCGTGAGTTCTCTGGGAAGAATGACACCATTTTTAGCGGGATATGGTTGGAAAAGATTGCAAATGTCTTCCAGACTAGCTTATGCCCCAAGGAGTCGAAGGTTAGACTTGCCATGCCTTAGGAGGCGAGGTGGTTGATGTGATGACTTAGAATGACTTTGTTACGAGATTCAGGGTTGATTTTGCACTGGTGATTAAGGTTTAGCAACTGGCGAGGGAGTTTCAGGACCTTCGCCGGACTATTGAGACAGTGGTGGAGATCATCGCCATGTTCCTTGAGAGGGATTTACCAGTTCCATAACATGTGGCGGATAAGGAAATGAAGAAGGCAAGGTACCATAATATACTAAAGGATGACATATGGGAGTTTATGAGCATGTACGACTATAGGACCTTGGATGACATGATAATAAGGGCCCGGGAACGGGAGATTTATTTGGAGAGTGTGAGGATGAGGAAGTCAGTTCAAGCTCAAATATCATAGGGCTCAACAAAGAAGCCCAAGGATATTGATTGATTCTCGATCGAGGGGCCTATGTCGCTAGAGCTGCTATGGAAAGTGTGCAAAGGTGCATGATGTGGTTTGCATGGTGGGTCGTTATAGCTACTTCAGGTGCGGCAAGACAGATCATTATATCAGGGATAGCACCACTACAACCAGCACCCATGTATATGATCTAATTTTCTTCCATTGTAACCAAAGCGGCAACAAGAAGGCCAATTGTCCAAGCATGACATAAGGAATGGTTGTAGAACCAGCTCCAACTACATTAAGGATCATTGATGGCCGCCAGATCAAGGCATAGGTGCCAGTTGTAAGGAGTCAATCTTTCCATCTGAAAACTGAGGAGGCTCGTGTAGCACCATATGTGGTTACTGGTATGTATCTGCTCCTTCATATCATTTATTGTTTTGCTTTTTATGCTTATTATAGATACGTTGTAGTATACGGACGCTCCTAGTGAATGGTGTTCCTAATGGGTTTTGAGCACTCTAACAACCTTATGGTGCACATGCAACCCTAGATTCTTTGGATATATATTTCTCTAATTATAAATGCAATTTGATTTTCCAAAGCATTCATCCTAACTAGCATACAATTGAACAAAATATCTAGTTAGATAACTTGACGTGTAGTTCTTGGCCTTCAAAAGCTTTAGCACGTCAAATGTAATGCCTCTAATGTGTCACAAACACCAAGTGAAAAAGGAGGCTTGAGAGAATAAGTTGCTAAGCAAAAATGTCGATTCACACTCTCCAAGAATGTATGTGGGAACCGATTTTAATCCTAGGGGTTCCTTTTATAGAGTGGAAAGTGCTAGGGTTACATCCATGTAAACCCTAATGATCCATGACTCTTCATATTACTTAGGATCCATGGGTTTAACCTCCATGGACTATCCATGTTGGTTTAGCCCATCCTAATTAACCATGGATCATTGGCCCACACCATAAGAATCCTTGATTTACCAAATCAATCCCCATATATTTAATTAGTCTCATTTGATCACTAAATTAAATCCAAATTAATTCTTGATCAATACTAATTAACTAATATGATTTCATATTAATATATTATAGTTGTAGTA